>NC_133647.1:97964560-98275655 GCF_009905375.1 Apium graveolens | reverse complement strand
TGGATACCGGTGGAGTGCTTCACACTTGAGGAGCAGCTGCTAGGGATTTCCGTTCATCATTCTTGGATCACTATTAAAGACCTCCATCTTTCCATTAACATAAAGTTTCTTAAGGTAAACATACTGAACTACGAATTAAATATTATTTTTCGCATGGATCTTGCGAAAAATTTTAGGGAAAATTTTCAGCTGAAAATTTTGCCTATAAATATACTATTATAAACCCTATTTGCCTCAACCCAAATAATTAACCCTAATTCTAGAGTAGAACAAGAGGGAGGCAACTAATTCTCTCAACCTCTTCCTCCTCCATCACATTGTACTCTTGGTGGATACCGGTGGAGTGCTTCACACTTGAGGAGCAGCTGCTAGGGATTTCCGTTCATCATTCTTGGATCGCTATTAAAGACCTCCATATTTCCATTAACGTAAAGTTTCTTAAGGTAAACATACTAAACTACGAATTAAATATTATTTTTCGCATGGATCCTGCGGAGGGTTTTGGTTTTTTTTTTAAGATTTAAATTTACATTTTCGTTGCGTTTATGTGCTAAAAACCCTTAAGAATGAAAGTTAAATTATCGAGCTTATTTGGAAGATCTAAAGAAGAAGACTAGCAATGGTCAAACTTCAGGTATAGGGTTAGAATTGGACCAAAAGTTGTTGCTCTAGTTGAAGGAACTTGATACCTAATGTTGCGCATAAGGCGAGATTGAGAACTTGATAAATTGTTATTACGTGCCTTCCTTTAGCGGATACATTAAGTCAATTTCTTGTCAGGACAAGAAAGGTTTTTATTTTAATTAAATAAACAATAGTTGGTTATTCTATTTCAATGATAAAACTTATAATGTTGCACAATTAATTAAAAATTTATATGTTCTAAGTTGACTCAAATCAAACATTACCTCTAGCATTGTCGTTAAGCCATATTAATGAGAAACGCATTTCTTAGTTACATATAGATGAATACTTGGGTAAGTTTGATTTTGAATCATACGAAAGATGCGAACTTTGTCTCATTGGCAAAATGACTAAAGCTTCTTTTACCTGATCAGGTGAAAGGGCCACCGAACGATTATGACTTATACATAATGATGTATGTGATTGAATGCGTATGATGGAAAGGGGTGGCTTATACTACTTCATAACATTTACTGATGATTTCAGTAGTTATTGATATATATTTCTTATGAAGAATAAATCTGATTCTTTTGGAATGTTCAAAGAATATAAGGCTAAAGTAGAAAAGCAAACAGAGGAAAGTATAAAAGTTTTACGATCAGATCGTGGAGGAGAATACTTAAGCCTCAATTTCAAGAGCTTTTTGAAGGAGTGTGATAGTATATCAAAACTTACTCCTTCTGGAACACCTCAAAGGAATAGAGATTCTGAGAGGAGAAATCGTACCTTGTTGGACATAGTGCGATCGATGATGAGTCAAGCGGATCTTCCATTCAGTTTCTAGGGTTATGCTCTAGAAACGGCTGCATATACACTTAACCAAGTTTCGACTAAAGCGGTTCAAAATACTCCGTATGAGATATAGAGTGATAAATGTCAAAGCATGTAATTTATGAAAATCTTGGGACGTGAAGCGTTTGTAAAATGTTTAGCCTTTGACAAGCTTGGACCAAAATTAGATAGATGCTATTTTGTGGGATACCCAAGTGAGACTAGGGTATAGTTTTTATAATCCTTCCAAGAATAAAGTGTTTGTTGCTCAGGCCGCTGTATTTCTTGTGGGAGAACTACTTTCTAAGAAAATCAGTGGGAAGATAATACATCTCGATGAAGATCGAGAACCACATGATAACATTGAACCAGAGTTGGAATAAGATCAGGATGTACATCAAAATGTTAAAAGTAATCATGTCCAAGAAACACAGGTTATTCGTAGATCTAGTAGGATTCACCATGAGCCCGAGAGAAATTATGAATTTCTTTTGACTCAAGATGGTGATGTGATGCTTACGGATAATGATAAGCCTCTCACCTACCAAGATGCTATGAACAGTTCAGACTCCAAGAGATGGCTAGAGACCATGAAATCCGAGATGGAATCCATGTATCAAAATAAAGTACTGATTTTAGTTGATCCACTCGAAGGGGTAAAACTTATAGGGTGCAAGTGGGTTTTCAAGATGAAAACTGATATGGATGGTAAAGTACAGACTTATAAGACACGACTAGTGGAAAAAGTTTCAAAGAAATTCATGGTATAAACAATGATGAGACTTTTTCATCGGTTACTTTGGTCAAGTCCATCAGGATTTTGTTAGCAATAGTTGCTTACTTTGACTATGAGATTTGGAAAATGGATGTCAAAACTGCTTTCTTATATGGGAGCCTTAAAGATGATGTATATATGATACAACCTGAGGGTTTTGTCGATCCAAAGTTTGCTAAGATAGTTTGTAAGTTTCTTCTATCTATTTATAGATTGAAGCAAGACTCAAGGAGAATGAATATTCATTTTGATGAAACGGTCAAAGAGTTTGGCTTTATTCAAAATGAAGATGAACTATATGTTTGCAAGAAGGTTAGTGGGAATCATGTGACATTCCTAGTATTATATGTAGATGACATATAACAAATAAGAAATGCCATACCTTCTCTACAGGCTGTTAAGACTTGATTGAGAAAATAGTTTCTCGGTGAAAGACTTAGGCGATGCTACCTATATATTAGGGATCAAGATCTATAGAGATAGATTGAAAAGATTAATCGACCTAGTCGGAGTACATACATTGATAAAGTATTACATCATTTTATGATGCAAGAGACAAATAAAGGATATGTTTCGATGTCTTATGGGATAGTGATCTCAAAAGATAATTGCCCCCTGAATTATTAGATGATAAGGGCCGTTTGAGAAAGTTCCAGATACGTCAGCAATTGGATCCATATTGTGTACAATGATATATATTTATCCTGATATTTCGTATGCTTTGAGCATGACGATCAGATACCAGACTAATCCAGGTGAGGGTCACTTGATAGTTTTCAAGAATATTCTTAAGTACTGAAAGAGGACTAAAGATTTATTTTTGGTGTATGGAGAAGATAGGGAATTGGTTGTAAAGGGTTACACTGATATTAGTTTCTGAACCTAATTTTTGGACAAACAAGGATGATTACGATTTTATATCTGTTTTGTGTTTTGTCTAAATATAATTGATGTTAGCTTGAATAGTTCACAGCAAGAACATTGATGATTCTATGGAAGCCGAATATATTGATATTTTTTGAAACAACCATGGAGACTATTTAGGCATGTTCTTAGGCAATATCGCCTTATTAATGAGATTAATGATTAAGGAGATATAAATGTAAAGTGCATAGTAATGATAGTGTTGCAGACCCACTGACTAAGGCTTTGTCGCAGCAGAAGCACGATGGTCATACTAGTTCCATGAGTATTAGATACATGAGTGATTGGCTCTAGTATAAGTGGGAGATTGTTAGTGTTTGTGCCCTAGAGACAACACTATGATGTTTTAGTTTAAGATATTAGGATTATTAATGTTTATGTTCTATCGATTATTCCCTTTATAATTTATTAATTCTTAATTTACTACGATATAAATCTTAGATTAATAAATATCCTTGGAATATGATATGCAATTCTATATCTTAAGTACGTGACTTAGAAATGAGATTATGATAATAGTATCAATATTCCTAAAGGTCCCTAGTCGAGTATTATTATTAAGGGACAATAATAATGCATTGAGACTAGTGTGTTTGTTGACTGATGATCACCTCTCATTGATCATAGGTATAGTGATACTAAAGTCAAAGACACAGGCAGATGTATATGTACATGGTGTTGGGCAGACCTGATGTGAGATTCTACATGTCTGTTGTGTCATAAGTAATTCTCACAGTGATAATGATGTAATGGTCCTTAGACCTGAAGTCATTATATTTCTATACGAGAATTAATATACATTGATTCCATTAAAAGTTATCCTTGACCGGGTAATGATAAAAGTGGACATTGGGTATATTATGAATCGTATGAAAAATATGAATGATCTAGATGAGATTTAACCCTCCTATTTTAGGAGTGATATTATTGGCCTCTTGTGTGAGCTAGACTACAAAATGCGTGGCCACGCTCAAATATTGCTTTGATATAATAGTCTACTCATTGATCAAGGAAACCTGGATTAAACATTGATGAGGATAACACATTACATGCCTCTAGTTTAATCTATAATATGTGGTTAAAAAGATTATATTATATTGTACATTATTCACAAAAGGTTTAATCGATCACCGGTTCAATTATTATTATTTAGGTAGCAATGATGTATTACTAGATGCCGCTCATTGTTTACGATTTTAAATTAGATTTAAAATTCGTTGTCAACGTAATAATAACCTATAAGGTCACACACTAAGAATGCTTGAAGGATTATTTAATTTCAATTGGAATTAAATTTTATTAAAGTAATTCGAATTATTTATAATATTAATTAAGTATGACTTAATTAATTAGATAAATATTGATATTCGAATTTACTAATATTAATTATGAAATTTATTTGTTAAATAATTAAGTGAGACTTAAATATAATACAAATAGGAATTTCGAAATAATAATAACTCCTAATTAGTTAAGAGTTATAATTTATTTTTCTACTCTCTATATAATATCTCTTGTGTGGCTGATTTTGAAAAAAAAAAGACTTTTACTAAAACCCTAGCCACCAAGGGAGAAAATGGAGAGAGCAATAAGAAACGAGTTTGTGCTAGTACACATTCAATCCTTGAGTTCAAGCATTCGTGTGGATACCGATAGAGCAGATCGCAAGAGCGGGATTCGTGGTGATTGAACAAGCTTTGGATCTCCATTAGTCAACCAATTGGTAAAACTTCTTAAGATACACAATCTGATCTACGAATTAAATATACGTTTTTCGCATGGATCCTGCGGTGGGTTTCGAAACATCTGATTTTTTTACATTTTTAATTACTGTTTCCGTTGCGTTTATGTGCTCGAAACCTAACAATAACCACGAGTTATTTTTAATGACTGACTTCATACACTTCTGCACCTTTGTCTATATATCGAGTGTGAATAGGCGATTCTTTGACATCTCCACATTCGCGATTAATTTTCGAACATGATTTCTGATGGTAAGAGAATTATCCTGCTCTGAATATTATATCCTTTCTCCACAAGTTGGCCAAGATTGATGATATTACTTTTCAAAGCAAGTATATAATAAACATCATTTATATACTTTTTCTCACCATTCTTTAATACAATTGTAATTGTACCTTTTCCTTTGACCGGAATTTTTGAAGAATCACTGAAAGTGACTTCCGTTGTGACAGTCTCGTTTATCTCCGTAAATAAATCTTTGTGGTCGGACATGTGATTGCTCGCATCGGAATCAAGATACCAAATATTCTTCTTACCTTCCTCGTCTCCTTTGTAAGTGAGGAACATAGCAGAACCAACATCTTTTTCTTTTTTTGCTGCTGCAAAATGACTCCTTTCTTCCACTTTTGGTGCTCTACACTCGTAACTGAAGTGATCAAATTTATTACAATTATAACATTGAAATTGAGATTTGTCACCTCATTGAAATCCACCTCTTCCTCGGCCTCTAAAATTTTGACCACGACAAGATGGTTGATAACCTTCAGAATTCTGGCCTATGTTGAAAGACTGCCTTCCACGTCCTCGTCCACCTCGGTAGCCACCTCCAAAGCCACCTCTGCCACGTACAGGACTGCTACTGCCAGAACTATCACCAATGGACACCTTACTTTACAATGCCTTTTCCAAGTGGCTTGCATCATCATACTGGTTCATTCGCTGCTCATGTGCTTGAAGTGAACCAACCAGCTCGTCAATCAAAATTGTTGACAAATCTTTTGACTCCTCAATAGAAGTAACCACGTAATCAAATTTTCTGGTCAGTGGATGGAGGAGTTTTTTCATGACCAGTACATCGTCGAGACTTTCACCATTTTTTTTCATCTTATTTGTCACGGCTTTCAAACGCGTAACAAATTCACCAATATTTTCTGAATTTTTCATCTTTAAATTTTCGAGCTCCCCGCGTAGCACCTGGAGCTGCACCTTTTTAACTTTTTCGACTCCTTGAAAAGATTTTTGCAAAATCTCCCACGCACTCTTTGATGTTTTTTCTCCGAAATATTTTCAAAGGTTGAGTCGTCAACACCTTGAATAATTGTATATAACGCCTTTTTATCTTTTTTCTGGGTCTCTTTCAAAATCATCTTCTCTGCATTTGTAAGGGCCGCTTCATCTACGAGCTCGTCATAACTAGTTTCAACAATTTTTCAATTGTCGTATTAACCGAGTAACACCTTCATTTGAATACTCCAGTTCCCGTATTTTATTGCCGTCAACTTTGGAATTTACAGTTGTATCATGCTCACCATTTTTCAGAAACGTGACCTTGACTCTGATAACACTTGTTGGAAACATAATTGGCTTCTATATACTTTAAAAGACAAAGTTGATGTGTGCTATATAACCAACTTTTAACCAACTTTTGTTTGATTAAATAAACAAACAAACAACTGAATATTTATTATAACACAGGAAGCTAAGCTTTTTATTACACAGGTTACAACCTTTTTTTTCACTCACATATATAGAGCTTCAGCTCTCTGTATTCTCTCTACCAGATTTTTTTCACCTTCTTTTTTCCTACAGCAAACAAACCCCTTATTTATAGGCTACAAAATACAAGTACACATCATGGCTTACATCGGAGAATAGTTATTACCATAGATTTTTACCAGCCTGCAATTCTGACTAGCTTAAAATGCAGCCTACCATATTTTACTCATCTATATAATTACTGCCAGCCTTCAAACTTATCTTGACATCCCAGCCTTATAATCTTGAATAGCTGTTATTGACATGCTCCATGTTTCAAGGGAGATTTTCACATCTCTTGTATGAATTCTTGATCATGCAGGTTGCACACCATATTTCCTGAAATGTACATTGTTGTGTGTTCATGTGATTTTTTCTGTTTACATTTATATGCCACCTTTTCTTATCACTTTATATAATCCAGTAACTTTGAAGTAATCACAGCTTTCTTTGACCGCATATATATATCAGCTACTTCTATTTTCTTCCTTATTGTTATCTGTGCAAATTATTCATAACAATTAATAACCTTTAGTAATAAGCGAAACCTCCTTTCAAGTGGTACTTGGTTTCATTTATTTTTGGTACCACCACATTTTGGTTTCACTTTTCATGATTCATGTTATAACTCTAACTCTAATTGTATTATTATTATCCTTTTTGATTCCTATATGACTTATAATTCTATATATATATATGTATATCTATATATATTATTTTTACCCGTTTTTCTTTATTAATAAATTTTTTAAGTGATACTTTGTTTTCACTTATTTTTTGGTTCTATCACCTTTTGTTTTTTTTGTTTTTATGATTCATGGTGTAACTCTAGGTGTAATATTTTTATCCTTTTTGATTCCTATATGACTTATAATTCTATATGTATTATTTTTACCCATTTTTCTTTATTAATAAACGAAACATATTCACTTATTTTTTAGTTTCACCACCTTTTGATTTCACATTTTATAATTCCAAGTGTATTATTTTTATACCTTTTTATTCGTATATGACTTATAATTGTATATGTATTATTTTTACTCATTTTTAAATTTTTTATAAGCCATAATTTTTTATTATTTTTATAGGTTTGAATCCTATTTTTAATTATATTTTAAAATAAATAAGTTCATAAATTGGCTCAACTAAATAGGTTCTGAGAAATATAAACCACGATCAAGTAAATAGGCCATGTGTTTAAATTGAAATTTTTTAATTTAGAATTTTTTAATATGTTGGTAGAATTCCATTTTAATAAAATGGTATGAATATTATATAAAATTGTATTTTGGTTTCACCACTAGAAAATAATAAAATTGTTCAAACCGTAATATGATTACAATTCTATTTTCGTAGAACCTTAAATTATTTCTTGACAAGGTACTTGGTTTCATCTTAGTACGATTACACCGTATTTTAGTTTCACCCATATAGCTCTCTTTCATGTAGAGTTCTATGTTGTTTTTTAACAAAATATAGATTGGGATTATATTATAATTACGATATTTCTATTTTTCATATAATTTTTTTTTATTTTTTATTAAAATAATAAAATGGAATCCTTTAAATAGTGTTAATATTAATTAATAAGGAAATCATCTTTTAAGGGATACTTTGGTTTCACCTCTTTTCGGTTTTACGAACTTTTGGTTTCACCCTTTTTTAAATCTTGTTATAGCTCTAAATATACCATTTTTATTCTTTTTTATTCATATATGACTTATAATTCCATATGTAATACTTTACCCGTTTTTTTGATTCTTATATACCACATATTTATATTGTTTTTATATAAACAAAATCGTATATACATTGTAATTTTTAGATTCATACCTACATAATGTTATTTTAGCACCAATTGCAAATTTATACATACATAATGAATATTTTATCAGAAAAAATTATGCAATCACAAACTATATAAAAATACAAATTCAGCTAACAATAAGAAATTTAATATGCAATTACTTAGTGATGCTGATTTAATTTTTTGTTAAATAATCCATCAATCGTGTCGCGACTAAAGTTTTGATGTAAAATATTAGTTATGTCTTTTTTTTGAATTAATGAAAACTACATATAATTTAAAAATGAAAATTGCAATAATCGTACAATTTTATTTATTATATATTTTAATAAAAAAATTAAAATAAATTTTTATAATCATTATTAAATATTAATATTTTGATCTCGGCCCGTGCTTGACACGGGTTATCTACTAGTTATTATTAACCCAGTTATTATTAATCTCGAAGGGTTTGAATTCTACCAGTTACTTCGTTACTTTTAAACATAACAGTTGTACAGTCAGTTGGTACGTGTATAGATTTTAAAATGAGAAGGTACAGTTTCTTTTTATCAGATTGTGCAGGTTTTCTACTTTGATGGTACAGGTTTAAAATTTAAAGGTAGATGGTACAGGTTTACTAATCAGATTATTGAGGGTTTGCAATCAAAACATTTAGTTCAAATATAATTAAATAAACTAGTTTGGAATTCAATTAAACATTTAATATTGCTGAAAATGCTGTAATATAAATGATATATAGGTTACTCGTAACAACGTGCTAGAAGACTTGATTAAAAGTATCAATATATAGGTATTGAATATTTTAGGGTTTGGGTAACAATGTGCCACAGACACATTGTTACCAGTAACCTATGTATCATTTACATTACAGCATTTCCAACTACAATATCCTGGACTGGTCCAAATAATGTAATAGATACCATATATTAGCATGTTGGGAAGCATTAACCGAACTTACATGTCACAGGCACAAGGCTTTAAGGAATGTAGCAATCCTTTTGTGACACTACAAGAAAAAGAAGTAAAAGCGATCGACTATAAATTATATCGAAATTGGTGGCTTTTAAGGTCAATTTTACCTGTCCTTAAAACATAATTAAAAGCGACCGCTCTCGGTGAAATTTAATGAGCGGTCGCTTTTGTTCGGTGGAATTTGAAAGCGGTGGCTTTTAGCCGGTGACTTTTATCAACAAAAGCAACAACCAATATTTAGCGGTCGATTTTATATTTTGAAGAATAGGCGGGAAAATTGCCGCCAGAACAAAGTCTAATTCTGGAAAACAAAAGCAACCGATCGGTCGCTTTTAAATTATTTATCAAAAAAATATTAAATAAGGCCACAACGGTCATTTTAATAAAAACGACCGTTGTTGGTTGAATTTATAAAAACGACCGATTTTCGTGGCTTTTATAAAAACGACCGCCTGCGGTGGAATTTATTCTTTCAGAATTTACAGCCCCTGCCTTATCCTTTCTTCTTCGTTTCTGTCCATACTTTCCTCTTCTTTCTATTTTATAAGTTTAATTACTTTTATTAGCTGATACTTTTAAGCAAACTATGTAGCAGTTAACTTAAACTTGATGTAGCAGCTGCTCTTTGGTACTTATTTGATAGTTTTTAATGGATTTGTGGGGAATGTAATTATGTCTTTTCATTTTTGGTTGTTCATTTTTTCTGTTTTGACGCAAGTTATTAAATGTGAATGGTTAGTTAAATTGATAAATGAATGATACAGGTTTCAATTTTAAAGAATTAAGAATATATGGCTCCAGGCCATTTTTGTGTTTGAAATTGACCATATAAAATCCACCGTCTTCAGTGACTTTAATAAGTAAGCGGGAAATTTAAAATTCAGTGAAAATCAAGAAGCGGGAAGTTTAAATTTTCACCAAAATGTTAAAGGAGCTGTGTGAAACTTTGACTTGAATTAAAAGCAACCGTCAAAACGGTCGCTTTTATATAAATTCCACCGCGAAAAACAATTTCGACCAGGTTAAAAGCCACCGATAGAAGGCGGTCAATTTTGTACTAAATTCCACCGATTTCAGTCGTTTATAGGTAAAAGCAACCGATTTTAAACCGCTTTTAGCCTTTTTTCTTGTAGTGTGATAAAGAAAATGAAATATACAACTTGAATGCAAATTCATATCATTCTATATCTCAAGAGCAATTGCTCATTATAGTTTCACTTTTTCTTCGCTTGGCAACCTTTTTTAGCAGATGGTGTAACACTGCTAACTTGTCTGGCATTATCTGTTGAAGGACAAAGTGTATCACTTCAAAGTGACTACATTTTAAAAGTAATACTCTGTTGATTTAATTTCCCTTGATTGTGCGAGTTGCATTGACTAGTTCTATTGATGATAAACCCTGTATTCACATGGGTCTACAGATTATTAGCCTTGACTTATGTTCTGATATACTAGTCGGAGATGAGATGCCATGAGAAGAGGCATATCAGGCCGGCAGAAGAAAAGATTGACTACAGTTAGTTTGAATGCATGTCTTCAGAATTAAAAGACGGAACTACCTTGGTGTACGCAATGCCTTCCAACGTCATGAATTAGTTCAGTCCATGCTACTTCATAGATGACCCGTGATCAATAACATAAATGATAACCTGTAGGGGAGATGATTGTTGGCCCCACAAAATCTCTATTTATGGATGAAATATCGAATGGCTTAGACAGCTCCACCGCATACCAGATAATTTCATGTCTCCAGCAAATGGCTCACATCACAGAAGCAACGATAACTGTGTCCCTTCTTCAGCCAGCACCAGAAGCCTTTGATATGTTCGATGACATTTTATACTGATGGAAGAAGGAAAAATTGTGTATCATGGATCACGTAGTCATTTTCTAAATTTTTTTGAGGAATGTGGGTTTAGGTGCCCTGAAAGGAAAGGAGTAGCTGACTTTCTGCAGGAGGTAACTTCAACTGGTCTATAGTTCACTATTTTCTTGTACTATGTTAATTGTGGAATTAATCGCACTTTTTACCATTTTCAAGGTTATTTCTATCAAAGATCAAACACAGTACTGGAACAGATCTGAACAAACTCACCATTATGTGTCTGTCGATGCATTTTCTAGAATGTTTAGAGATTCTACTTTTAGTAAGAAGCTTGGCGAGGAGTTATCTGAGGAATTTATCAAGTCAGAGAATCATAACAAATCTCTTTCATGCAATGTGTACTCTCTGTCAAAATGGACTCTATTTAAAGCCTGCATGTCAGATGAAGAGGAATACGTTCATATACAAAATTCAAAATTTTCCAGGTTATTTTCCTTAAGTTCTATTTTAGAGAGTTGAATTACAAAAGAAAATAAGTATAGAGAGGTTATGATAAATTGGAGAAAATGTCCAACATATCTTTTTGCAGCTTTTTAATAATTGCATCTATTACAATGACTGTATTTTTGCAAACTCGGATGGAAACCAGTATTTAGGTTCCTTAGACTTATACTCCTCTCTCATTATTCTATTACGGATGTCCAGAATTGTCGATGACTGTAGCACGACTTTCATTTTTTTACAAACAGAGAGATTTATGTTTCCACCCGGCTTGGCTTGTAATCAATACTACTGCTCTTGTATTGCATGGGTGCCTCGTAATCACTACTCTTTTATTGCACCTTCACCTTCTTCCTCATCATCATCAGCTTGTGCATGTATGTTACTGAGAGAGATAGATAATTTAATTTATATTTAGAGAACGAGGGAGGGGCTGCATCAATGGAAGGGGCTGCGTGTGTGTAATGGCCCTCAGTATCCTAATCCAGGGATAAAAATCCTAAATCTCACAAAAAATATGGCCATTTTTATTATTCCAAAATGATTTCTTATATATGTCTTTAACAAATGTAATTATAATTTACGTTTTGATTAATTTTCAAATATATTGAAAATATATTTTTTTTGTCTAAAAATACATATTAATGATGCATTTATCCCATAAACGCCATTTCTGAATATATGTACACTAGTTTAAACGTAAAATAAAATACTGGAAAATCAATATCTTAATTTTCTTACAAACAGAGAGATTTTTGCCTCTTCCAAGTTCCGGTAACTAAATTTTCTCTTAATTTTGTATGTTTTCCCGACAGTTACTTCTATTCTTTGTTATGCACTGTGTTAAAATATATATGTATATTTATTATTATATTATATATATTAAGGTATTTTCGCTATTTAATCTATATTAATTTTTTATATAAGTTTAGACATATATTATAAATTATGTGTTGATTGTAATAAAATTTTACGTTCGTATTATATCTCTAAAATTAACATGGTATCAGAGTTAGGTTTCGAGTCATCGTGAAAGTTTAGTTGAATTATTAAATAGATAGATTTACGTTATAACAACAAAAGTTTCTTGAAAATTTGCAGAAAATTTTCTGCCCAGATCAGCCAACTTGTTTTTACGCTTCTTGGAGTTTCAACTGTTGGATCATCCTGAAATTTTAACCACGTCTTCTTTGCCTCAGTATCTAAAATTTGAACGGTGGAGATTGTATGTGAAACCCCATAAATCAATTTTTTGATGGTTCCAACAGTTTCAGCAATATATCGACATGTATGTCTCATCATCAAGAGGTCTTTTGTTAACTTGTACTTCAAGTTTATTTTCTTCTATATGTATTATGGATTCAGGTGCATCTCATCACATGTCTCCTTATTGGTCATCTTTCGTTTCATTTTTTGATGATATATCTTTATCCATCATTTCGTTTTTTGATGATATATCTTTATCCATCATAACTGCTGATTACACTCTTATGTCGTTACAAGTTGTTGGGTCTGTAGTTACCCCAACGATATCTCTTTTTGATGTTTATTATATTCCGGATCTCAAGTTAAATCTTGTTTCAGTTAGTCAATTATGTGAATCTAGTTACTTGGTTTCTTTTTGTTCTACTACTTATTATGTTATGGATTCTAGATCTCAAAAGGTAATTGGGAAAGGCCGTAAGCAGGCCAACAACAAATATTTAAATTAAATAAATAGGGTGGGAGGACTCTGTTAGGGTTTATACTGAAATATTCGTTTGAAGTATATACTTTAATAATAATTATTTGAGAATCTTGAATGCATGTTTTCACATTATCTATATATTATATATTGTAGACAATCTAGTATCAAATGTGATAGCGGAAGATTAGATTGTCAAACTCCTTATATAATATAATAAAGGTTCACAGTCTAAGTGGTATTAGACAAACCACTAGAACGGCTGAAGTATTATTTAGAAATAGTTTATCTTGACTACTGAATAATACTTGTATACTTTGTTGTTAGATATATTTGAGATGTCATGTCTAAAATGATTTGTATTTAGTTTTCAGAACTTAACAACTTGACAAATCAGGACTTACTGGAATCAGGACTTACTGGAAGTCGGAACATAATATCAGAACTTAAGGTCATATCAGAACTTAAGTACGGGAGGAATTACAGTTAAGGAAGGAAGCTGATTTAAAGTAGAAGATCGAGACTAAAACAAAATAAGATATGCATGGAAAGAATTAGAAGACTGGAAGACTTGTATAAGATATCTGATTGATATATTTTAGGAGATAAAATTATATTCCATATCAATTAGAAGTTATCTTGTAACTGTGTAGTATATAAACACAGACATAGGTTTATATTATATGTGTTATCATTATCGAGATACATTATTCATTGTAACCTAGCAGCTCTTAGTGATATTTGTTCATCACTGAGAGAGAACAGTTCCATTGTAATAGAGTTTATTATATTGAATATATCTGTTTACTGTTACTTGTGTTCAAGATCGATTTGATTGTAATAACACTGTATTCAACCCTCTTCTACAGTGTTGTGTGACCTAACAATTGGTATTAGAGCTTATCTGTTAACACACATACAGTAAAGATCCAAACAATCATGTCTGAAGAAGCACAAACTCCAATCAAGCCCACCAAAACTGAAGAAACTAAAAATACTCAAATCCACAGTCGATATGAGACTATTAGGGTTCCCATACTGAGAGCTTCCGAGTATCCCATATGGAAAGTAAAGATGACTATGTTTCTGGAAGCTACAGATCCAGAATACCTTGATAGGATTAATAAAGGACCATATAAGCCTACCAAGCTCTCTGTTGCAGTTGCAGATCAACCAGCAAAGTCCATACCAAAGGAGAAAGGTGATTACACAGCTGAAGACATCTCATCTATTGCTAAGGATGCAAGGGTAAGGCATTTGCTGCATAGTGCCATTGATAATGTCATGTCAAATAGGGTAATTAATTGCAAGAGTGCAAAAGAGATATGGGATACTTTGGAGACAAGAGGCCAGGGAACTGATGCAATTAAAAAGAACAGGAGGACTATACTCACTCAAGAGTATGAGCACTTTGACTCAAAAGCTGGTGAGTCATTAACTGAATTATATGACAGGTTTGTCAAACTCTTGAATGATCTGTCACTGGTGGACAAGGAATATGATCTTGAAGACTCAAATCTGAAATTCCTTTTTAACTCTTCCTGAAAATTGGGATTTGAAGTCTACTACCATAAGAGATAACTATGCTCTTGATGAAACTACTCTTCATGAAATTTATGGTATGCTCAAGACTTATGAACTTGAGATGGATCAAAGGAGAAAGAGATATGGGAGAAAGTCAAGGATAGTTGCTCTTAAGACTGAGGAGGAATCTCCTAAAATTGCTGTCTCAAAGAAGGGCAAAGAAAAAGCTCTCATCATAAAGACTGATTCAGAGTCATCATATTCTGATGATGATGATTCAGAAACTGAAAGCTTACTTGAAATGGATGATGATGCAGAGATGATGAAATTGTGTGCTCTTATGGTGAAGGGTATGACAAAGATAGCCTACAGGAAATTTAGAAAGGGAAAGAAGTTTTCCAGGAAAGGTTTAAGTGCTGATAAGAAAGGGTTCAGAAAGTCTGAAGGCAAAAGTACAAAGTCTGACAGAGGAGATAACTCAAATGTCAAATGCTACAATTATGGTGAAAGAGGCCACATATCTCTTGACTGCAAGAAAGGAAAGAGTGACAAAGGCAAGGAACTTGTCAGAAAGAAGAAAAGCTGGACAGACTCTTCAGATTCTGAAGATGAGGTGAACTATGCCTTGATGGCAAATGCTGATGGCAGCCCTGCAACTGCTGAATTGAAGGTACCTCAAACAACTTATGCTTTTCATACTGATAATATTACTGAGTTGAGATTATATCTTAAAACCATGTTTATTAGTTACAGAGATCAAACTTTAACATGTGAAAGATTAACTTCTGAAAATCTTGCTTATAAGAAAAGGAATGACTATTTAGAAAAAGAGTTAGTTATGTTCCACCAAACTCAGAAGGAAAGAGATGATGCTTTTTATGTTAGAGATGAAGTGCTAAAATGAATGAATCTCTGAAAACTGAGTTAGGTAAGGAAAGAGAGATTATCAGGACTTGGACTAACTCTGGTAGAACAACTCAGAATTTATTAAGTAGTGGAAACTGGAAAGAGGGCTTAGGTTATGGAGATGATAAAAGTGAAAAAGGAACTGAACAAATTGAGCCAATTGTTGTTAAATAGACTGCTAAGCCAAAGGTGAATCCTGTTAAGTTTGTAGTTAAAATTGTAAGGTCTGATTCTGAAAAGATGAAAGAGTCTGTAGTAGAAGTTAAGGAAAAGTCAACTTCTGACAAATTAGAACAGGATAAATGTTAGGGCGAAAACACGCACTAATATTCACGCAAGTATACGCGTTCGCAAGTAATATAGAATACTTTCTAGTTCGTTCCCTCAGAGACTCAGACTAAACTATTGTCTAATTAAACTCACTCACCAATGTATGATTACTTCTCAATGTTAAGATAATAACACTTAAAATTGTTGATTAAATATTAACTATAATTAACTACTTAATTAACCACTTAACTATCACTTCAAATTATCAATAATAAAACACTCATGAGATCACAACTTCATTATTACTTCCTTCTATAGCCATTGTTATTACCTTTAGCATGTGACAGTGATGACATTAATCGAATAACACGAAACTGATAAAAGCGAACTTTCATTGTACTAATACCATTCTACCAAGCATCCACAATTAAGATAGAAGTTGAATAGTCATCAATTATGTTGAGTTCCTATATGTCTACAGAAATTGACAACACAACGATTTAAGCACAAATTATTCCCTTTGATTACATAGGGCAAATAAAACTGTTAGAGTTACCCACTAATCATGCACAACGTACATGAACCTATGCTAGCATGGCAAGTTCTAAATCTCAAGATCCACCGTCGCTTCACAAAAGATTAACACCCTATCTTATATGTTCGCGACGCACATAAGACGAATACGCACAACCAATACTAGATATCATGCAATCATCACACACTAAAGTATTAAACAATTAACTAAAAAATTCCATAATAAATCCGTTGTAACCCCATGATCACGATTAGCCCATAATAGAACTCATCGCCATCATGGGTTCATATGAAATCATGATAAACAAACACAAGAAAATAATAACTAAACTAATTATATTTAAACAGAGTACGTCACAAGAGTAAATAAGTCAAAGCAAGAAAACTAGCATCCAACGTTACAACGAAACAAGAATCACAAGAATATATGCTTCCTTTTCGTTGCGGTGTGCTAAATCGGTCTTCTTCCTTATCTCCTTCGCTCCTTGCGTAAAATACAATCTAAAACATAATCTCCTTAATACTCTCCATGAAAACGTCTCAAATCTACCTATATAATAGTCCCATAAAACTCAAATTACATAGAAGTTGGAAGCCACACAGAAGTAGAAGTCTAAAATAATTCAGCTTTTTCCCCGACCTTGCGCGGCCGCTCAGCATTTCTGCGCGGGCGCGCAGGCTGCTGCGCGGCCGCTCAGCATTGCTGCGCGAGCGCGCAGGACCCTACTGGAAAAATTCCAAGCTTGCTCCGTTTCTTCGCCGTAATCTGCCCATTCCTTTCCTCTCGCAATGGTGAACACATGCCAAGGCTTATTCTTGATGATTCCTCCCCCGAAATGCAACTAATACCCTGAAATGCATAAACACTAGAAAAACGCATCAAATACACAAAATACTTGATTTCAAGACACAAATTTAAGCCATTTTAAGCCGTTCTAAGTGGTATAAAATGCCACTTATCACACCCCCAAACTTAAATCGATGCTTGTCCTCAAGCGTCACAGACTCAAAACAAATAAAAATATGCATGAATGCAATCTATATGAAAATGCAACGATCCCCCTTACTACAATTAACCAACCAAATTGTCACATCTCAAAGAATGCAGTTAGACATCTAAAGGTCAATAAACTCATGCAACCGGACAAACAGCCAGAAACGTGGTGTGTGCAAATGCTTAACAGATATGCTTCGAAACTAGACCAATTACTATGACTAGACTATCCTCAAGGCAATCCTACGATTATACAAAGAATAAAAATTCTAGGCACAAAGTGATATACAACACTACAAGAACTCTGGAGCTTACTACGGAATTGTGCTTTTTATTTACAACTCAAATGCTTATTTGACCGTGCAATGAGTGAGGTCCACAAAAGACTTATACAATGGTATCCATGTAACGAGCGTTAGGTTAGCGGATCCCAGACTCTAAAAGCCTTAGGTCACTAGGCACAAAGTCCCCTAAGAACTTAATAACTCGAATACCAAAGAACCCACTCTTGATCAATTATGCAATTTTTTTTTGTTTTGTTTCATAACTTCTGAGCAAGTGCGTTTCGCTCCATCTTACTCAACTCTAGACTACTCGCAACATAAGCGAGCCGGCTACTAGCCATTTGACGCCTAACCACAACTAGCAACAACTTCCATATTTTTTTTTCTCCAAAAGAATTTTCTTTTTCATGTTTTTATCACTAAGAACCTATAATCGAATTCTAAGCATAATAAATAGATTGACCTTGAAAATAACCATATCATAACAACAATCTAGCCCTTACGCATTCTTTAAGACTCAGTGGATTTACAATTGTTTCTAGCATGCATATCAACCTACACAACTTAATATCACTTTAATGCTATCACTACACTCGCATCAATATCACAATTCAGTCGATAAATCATTGTAAAAGGGATCATAGTAAATGCATGAGCTACATGACATTCATAAAAAAAAACTATATGGTATAAATTATGCAACTAAATGAACTAACTATCATGAATATGCAACTAAATGACACACACACAATATTCCTTTAACTACCACCCCCAAACTAAAAATCTTCACTGTCCTCAGTGAAAGTAGTAGAAAGGAACACAGGGTATACCTACTCGGAGTCATCATCATCACCCTCAGCGGGTGGAGTATCAGGCGGCGGGTATGCAGAGTCCTCACCAAAAACTGGCCACTGGATATCAGCTCCAAGGCCTCGAAAAGCAGTCCCTAACGCAAGGGTGAGCTCCTGAGCAAACCTACTCTGCGTCTCATACATGGCATCCATCCGCCGTGAAAGCCTCCTATACTGGGCATCACCCATCCCAGCACCCTCCTGAGCTCTCGATGAACCAGCCTCACCACGCCCTGGCCTAGCCATAGTAGCACCTCGTGCTGGACGCCCTCCTGGAAGACGATAACCCAGCCCATGCTCCTCAGGCTCACCACCGGTCCACTCCTGCATCCCATTCAGAGTGCCAGAATCTATCGGAGCTGCTGGCAACTGCAACTGCTCATGAGCCGGCCAGTTCACTCCCACTGCTCGGCATAGCTTCGTAACCGTGGATGCATAAGGGATGTTCATATGCTTTGCTCCCCTCAAAAACTTCAGAATTCCTTGGTAGATAAACTCACCAAGGTCCACATAGTATTCCTCATTCAGAATTCCCCACAACAGCTGTGCTCTCTCAACTGTGACCTCGTGTGCATGTGAAGAAGGCAAAATATTAGCACATATAAATGCATTCTATGCACGGGCATACCTGTTCATGGCGATCGCCGGAAAGTGACGATACTCATTATTGGCTGGACTGCGGTTCCAAACTGTGCCCGGTCGACAGAGAGTCGCACAAATCAAATCCAAGTCAAAATCCTCAGCAGTCTTTTCATTCCAGTTCTCCTCCTCGGGCTTCCTCTCTCGCTGTCCAATCACACGGCGAATCGCCGCAGGATGATAATCAATCGTCAGCCCACGGACTACAGAAAACCCATTCTTTTCAGCCTTCGCATTCGCATAGAACTCGCGAACAACGCACATCGGTACTGCTTCGGGTGACTCACAAAAAGCTATCCACCCCTTCTCTGCAATCATGGGCAACAACTCACCATCCCTCCCTGATGGTAAAAAACCCATCTCCTTCAGAATCGGCTTCCCCAACAGCCTAGTGTACTCCTCCTCCGCAGCTCTGTCAGTTAACCGAGGCCTTGCAGCAGTGCCCCTCGAAGAATCAGCAGTAGGAACTGTGCTGCTGCTGTTAATAGTGCATGCTCTCTTGGGTGCCATTGATTCGTGAATAGAAGTGTGTAAGAACTGAATTTTGATGTTTGTGAGAGGGTTTAAGTGTAGGAAGTTTTGTGGGAGATATGTAGGATAGGTGTATGTATATATAGGGTGTGGATTACATTAGGGTTTGGGAATTAAGGGATAAAATCATGGCGTAGTGGGAACAATTCGTGGGTTTATGGGCTAAAACTGTTTTTGTGTTTTTATTTATTTTTTTTTTTCTGAACTGCAAAAAATTTCCTGGAACTCGACCCCTGCGCGGCCGCTCTGCATTTCTGCGCGGGCGCGCAGCAAGCTGCGCGGGCGCGCAGAGGGTCTCTGGAATTTTTTTTTTCAGCCCCTATTTTCTGATTTTTTTTGTGTTTTTGGATAGGTTATTAACTTCTAAGGGTTCCTGTAACAACAATTCATGGGTTGCCTCCCACGCAGCGCTTCTTTTTCGTCATTAGCTTGACGTTCCTTACCTTTCTCAAGTAGTCAACAAAATGGCACTAACCACCTCTCGGTTTGCCATGTCCCCATAGTAGTGCTTCAACCGCTGACCGTTAACCTTGAATGCTTGGTCCGAATCATTCTCAAAAATTTCCACCGCTCCATGTGGAAACACAGTTTTGACAATAAAAGGTCCAGACCACCTTGATTTCAACTTCCCAGGAAAAAGTCGGAGCCGAGAGTTGAATAAAAGAACTTGTTGCCCTGGCACAAATAACTTAGGATGTAGCTTCCTATCGTGCCACCTCTTCACCTTTTCCTTATACATTTTGTTATTCTCGTACGCTTGAAGTCGAAATTCATCAAGTTCATTAAGCTGAAGCATTCTTTTCTTACCAGCTGCATCTAAATCCAGGTTCAATTTCTTCAATGCCCAGTAGGCCTTATGCTCAAGCTCCGCTGGTAGATGACATCCCTTACCGTACACTAACTGAAACGGTGACATCCCTAGTGGAGTTTTGTATGCTGTTCTGTAAGCCCAAACAGCTTCATCGAGCTTTAAAGACCAATCCTTCATTGACGGACAAACAACCTTCTCTAGAATGCGCTTTATCTCTCTGTTAGACACTTCCGCTTGACCATTTGTTTGCGGATGATAGGCAGTAGCTACTCGATGATTCACATTATAACGCTGCATCATAGAAGTGAACTTACGGTTGCAAAAAATGCGATCCTTCATCACTTATGATTACCCGAGGTGTTCCAAACCTTGTGAAAATTTGCTTATGAAGAAAATTTAGTACTACCTTTGCATCATTTGTCGGTAAAGCTTTAACTTCGACCCATTTCGAGACATAATCGACTTCCAGCAAGATGTACTGATTATTGCAAGACGAGATAAAAGGCCCCATGAAATCGATTCCCCACACATCAAAGACCTCGACTTCAAGCATCACATTTAATGGCATCTCATCCTTCCTTGACAAATTTCCCACTATTTGGCAACGATCACACCTTAAAACAAACTGATGAGCATCCTTGAACAAAGTAGGCCAGAAAAAGCCTGCTTGCAGAATATGAGCTGCCGTCTTCTCACCTCCATAGTGTCCACCATAAACCGTGGAATGGCAGTCTCGTAATATCCCCTCCGTCTCACAGAACGGGATACATCTCCTGATGATCTGGTCAGCTCCCTGTCTAAACAAATATGGTTCATCCCACATATACCACTTCACCTCATGCAGAAACTTCTTCTTTTGCGCGGATGTCAAATTAAGAGGCATTATATTGCTGACAAGATAGTTTACAATATCTGCAAACCATGGTTCTTCCTCCTGAATTACAAACAACTGCTCATCCGGAAAAGATTCATTGATTAACGTCCTATCTTGTGAAGTAGAATCGGGATTCTCCAACCTAGAGAGATGGTCAGCTACTTGATTCTCGGTACCTTTTCTATCTTTGATCTCTAACTCAAATTCCTGAAGTAAAAGCACCCAACGAATGAGTCTCGGCTTCGAATCCTTCTTAGAAACCAGATAGCGAATAGCTGTATGATCAGTGAATACTGTTACTTTCGTACCAAGCAGATAAGATCGAAATTTCTCAAAGCCAAAGACTATAGCCAAAAGCTCCTTCTCAGTAGTGGTGTAGTTCAATTGGGCACCATTTAAAGTCTTACTCGCATAGTAGACCACATGGAAGAGATTTTTCTTGCGCTGTCCCAGAACTGTACCTATCGCATAATCACTCGCATCACACATCATCTCAAACGGTTCTGTCCAATCTGGTGCTGTAATAACTGGTGCTGTGATCAAACTCTTCTTGAGAGTCTCGAATGCTGCCAAACATTCATCATCAAATTTGAAAGGCACATCTTTCTCAAGCAAATTGCACAACGGCTTAGATATCTTTGAAAAGTCCTTGATGAATCGCCGATAAAAACCCGCATGACCAAGAAAACTACGGATTCCTTTCACAGAATTGGGTGGGGGAAGATTTTCAATGACTCCCACCTTGGCCTTGTCCACCTCCAGACCCTTGCTAGAGACCTTATGCCCAAGGATAATGCCTTCACGCACCATAAAATGACATTTCTCCCAATTAAGCACCAAATTAGTTTCCACGCATCTTTTGAGTACGGCGCGCAGATTATTCAAACATTCATCATATGAGTGTCCAAAGATGGAGAAGTCATCCATGAACACTTCGACGTAATTTCCAATCATGTCAGAGAATATAGCCATCATACATCTCTGAAAGGTGGCCGGGGCGCCACATAACCCAAACGAAACTCTACGAAAAGCAAATGTGCCAAATGGACAAGTGAAGGTAGTCTTTTCCTGATCCTCTGGTGCAATACAAATCTGATTATACCCGGAATAACCATCCAGAAGACAAAAATACTCATGTCCCGCCAATCTGTCAAGCATTTGATCAATGAATGGAAGAGGAAAGTGATCCTTCCTTGTGGCTTTGTTCAATTTCCTATAATCCATGCACACTCTCCATCCTGTAACTGTTCGAGTAGGGATGAGCTCATTCTTTTCATTTGCGACCACAGTGATACCTCCTTTCTTAGGTACACATTGTACGGGGCTCACCCACGAGCTGTCAGAAATAGGATAAATGATGCCTGCATCTAGCCATTTCAGAATTTCTTTCTTCACCACCTCCTTCATGATCGGGTTCAGTCTTCGCTGCTGTTCCACAGTTGGCTTACTACCTTCATCTAACAGAATTTTATGCATACAATATGAAGGACTTATCCCCTTGATGTCTGCTATGGTCCATCCTATAGCCGATTTGAATTCTCTCAAAATCCTTAAGAGCTTGTCTTCCTCACTACCTGAAAGGTCAGCTGAAATAATAACAGGTAACGTAGATGAATCACCTAAAAAAGCATACCTCAAGTGTTCAGGTAGTGGTTTGAGCTCCAAGGTAGGTGCTTCCTCTATTGATGGTTTGAGCTTCCCTTCAGCATTCTTAAGGTCAGAAGTACCAAGAGATTCAAATGGTATGTCCAGCTTTCGCTTCCAGGGAGAAGCGTTCAGATATTGTAATTGCTCGTTGCTATCTTCATCATCACTGTCAAATTCCCCCACTAAGGCCTTTTCCAATGCATCAGACATTAGCATGTGCTCGAGTTCCGAAGTAACCGCGGAATCAATCACATCCACTTTTAAGCACTCCTCATCTTCTGTAGGGAATTTCATTGCCTTGAATACGTTGAAGTTCACATCCTGATCTTGGACCCGTATAGTAAGTTCCCCTTTTTGCACATCTATCAAGGTACGGCCAGTAGCCAAGAAAGGCCTCCCCAAGATTATGGGAATCTTCTTATCTTCCTCAAAATCCAGAATAACAAAATCTGCTGGAAAGAAGAGCTTATCCACCTTGACGAGCACATCCTCAACTATGCCCCTTGGGTAAGTAATGGAACGGTCCGCCAATTGTAGTGACATGTATGTGGGTTTTGGATCAGGCAGATCCAGCTTCTTAAAGATCGACAAGGGCATCAGATTAATGCTTGCTCCCAAATCACAAAGGCACTTGTCAAAAGTTAGATTACCAATGGTGCAAGGAATGGTGAAGCTTCCTGGATCTTTCAGTTTTGGTGGTAACTTTTGTTGCACAACAGCGCTGCATTCTTCCGTGAGAGCAACGGTTTCAAGGTCATCCAGTTTCACCTTCCTTGAAAGAATAGTCTTCATAAACTTCGCATAACTAGGCATCTGTTCCAGAGCCTCAGCGAAAGGTATATTGATGTGAAGTTTCTTGAACACCTCCAGAAACTTCCCAAACTGTCTATCCAGCTTTTGTTGCTGCAATCTCTTAGGAAAAGGTGGTGGAGGATAGAGCTGTTTCTCCCCTGTATTAGCCTCAGGAAGAGCGTATTCAACAGTAGTCTTCCTTGGTTCCGCCGCTTTCTCCTTTTGCTTAGATTCTTCATCTCTAACTTTAGCTTTGACTTCTTTTGCCTTATCAGCATCAGCTACTTTTCCAGACCTTAAGGTAATAGCCTTGACTTGCTCTTTAGCTTCCTTCCTGCCTGGTACTTCCGTGTCACTGGAAAGAGTGCCAGGTTGACGATTGAGCACTGCATTGGCTAATTGACCGATTTGATTTTCCAAGGTCTTGATAGAAACCGCCTGACTCTTGCACAACAACTTAAGTTCCTCAAAATCAGCACTAGTAGGTGCAGCTGCACTTCCCTGTTGAGGATATGATTGCCTTGTAGCATACTGCTGTGGTTGCTGGAATCCAGGTGGGTTAAACTGTTTACTCAACCCTTGCTGATATGGTGGCTGAATAGCATTCTGATTATTCCCCCAGCTGAAATTTGGATGATTTCTGTTATTAGGATGATAGGTCGCTGGCACAGGCTGCTGTTGTCGCTGATAATTATTCATATACTGAACAGATTCGTTGACAAGAGAACACTGATCCGTAGCATGAGAACCTACACAAAGGTCACAAACCATAGCTATTTGATTAAATCCATACGTAGCCAGAGAATCAACCTTCATTGATAGCGCTTGGAGCTGGGCTGCAATAGCGGTGGCTGCATCAACTTCCAGAATACCTGCTACCTTGCCTGACGTCATCCTCTGAGTTGGGTTTTGATGCTCATTTGCAGCCATCGTCTCTATAAGATTATACGCCTCAGTATAGCTTTTAGCCCATAAGGCGCCTCCAGCTGCTGCATCGAGCATGGGCTGAGATTGGGCCCCCAAACCATTATAAAAACCAGTGATTACCATCCAATCCGACATTCCATGATGTGGACATTTTCTCAACATTTCCTTGTAGCGTTCTCAAGCTTCGCACATAGATTCTGTAGGTTGCTGCACAAACTGAGTAAGAGCACTCCTCATAGCAGCAGTCTTTGCCATTGGATAAAACTTCACCAGAAACTTTTGCGCAAGATCTTGCCACGTAGTGATGGACCCAGCTGGTTCAGAATATAACCAGTCTTTAGCCTTATCCCTCAGTGAGAATGGGAAAAGCCTCAACTTGATAGCCTCATCAGTCACGCCATTATACTTAAAAGTGCTGCAGATCTCGACAAAATTTCTTATGTGCATGTTGGGGTCTTCAGTTGCCGCTCCTCTAAAAGAAACAGAATTCTGCACCATCTGAATAGTGCCCGGCTTGATTTCAAAGGTGTTAGCTTGAATAGCCGGATGAAGGATGCTTGACTGAATATCATCGATTTTAGGCCGAGAAAAATCCATAAGAGCTGGATCAGCTTGAACAATACGATCTCCCATGTTTACTGGTTCTTTCTGCTCAGTTCCTGAATCCGAATCCTCAAAATCTAACTTCTCCGGAATATCAAGAACTTCGTCTATTTCCTCAGTTGTATCTAAAGTCCTCTTGCGAGCACGAGAACGAGTTTGCATAAACGCTTGCTAAAGTACCTGAAACACAACCGAAAAGAGTAAGTAACTACTACGTCCTAATCACTGAGTCCTAATGACCAATGATGGTAAGTACATAAACTAAACAAATACGCCGAGTCCCCGGCAGCGGCGCCAAAAACTTGTTAGGGCGAAAACACGCACTAATATTCACGCAAGTATACACGTTCGCAAGTAATATATAATACTTTCTAGTTCGTTCCCTCAGAGACTCAGACTAAATTATTGTCTAATTAAACTCACTCACCAATGTATGATTACTTCTCAATGTTAAGATAATAACACTTAAAATTGTTGATTAAATATTAACTATAATTAACTACTTAATTAACCACTTAACTATCACTTCAAATTATCAATAATAAAACACTCATGAGATCACAACTTCATTATTACTTCCTTCTATAGCCATTGTTATTACCTTTAGCATGTGACAGTGATGACATTAATCGAATAACACGAAACTGATAAAAGCCAACTTTCATTGTACTAATACCATTCTACCAAGCATCCACAATTAAGATAGAAGTTGAATAGTCATCAATTATGTTGAGTTCCTATATGTCTACAGAAATTGACAACACAACGATTTAAGCACAAATTATTCCCTTTGATTACATAGGGCAAATAAAACTGTTAGAGTTACCCACTAATCATGCACAACGTACATGAACCTATGCTAGCATGGCAAGTTCTAAATCTCAAGATCCACCGTCGCTTCACAAAAGATTAACACCCTATCTTATATGTTCGCGACGCACATAAGACGAATACGCACAACCAATACTAGATATCATGCAATCATCACACACTAAAGTATTAAACAATTAACTAAAGAATTCCATAATAAATCCGTTGTAACCCCATGATCACGATTAGCCCATAATAGAACTCATCGCCATCATGGGTTCATATGAAATCATGATAAACAAACACAAGAAAATAATAACTAAACTAATTATATTTAAACAGAGTACGTCACAAGAGTAAATAAGTCAAAGCAAGAAAACTAGCATCCAACGTTACAACGAAACAAGAATCACAAGAATATATGCTTCCTTTTCGTTGCGGTGTGCTAAATCGGTCTTCTTCCTTATCTCCTTCGCTCCTTGCGTAAAACACAATCTAAAACATAATCTCCTTAATACTCTCCATGAAAACGTCTCAAATCTACCTATATAATAGTCCCATAAAACTCAAATTACATAGAAGTTGGAAGCCACACAGAAGTAGAAGTCTAAAATAATTCAGCTTTTTCCCCGACCTTGCGCGGCCGCTCAGCATTTCTGCGCGGGCGCGCAGGCTGCTGCGCGGCCGCTCAGCATTGCTGCGCGGGCGCGCAGGACCCTACTGGAAAAATTCCAAGCTTGCTCCGTTTCTTCGCCGTAATCTGCCCATTCCTTTCCTCTCGCAATGGTGAACACATGCCAAGGCTTATTCTTGATGATTCCTCCCCCGAAATGCAACTAATACCCTGAAATGCATAAACACTAGAAAAACGCATCAAATACACAAAATACTTGATTTCAAGACACCAATTTAAGCCATTTTAAGCCGTTCTAAGTGGTATAAAATGCCACTTATCAATAAACCAGCTAAAGTTAATATAGGCTTAATGACAAAGAAGCAGCTTAAGCATAAGCTGAAAGAAATTAGGAATGTCAACAAGGTAAGGGCAGCTAGGAAAAATAGGAATGGCAAGGAAAGTGTGCATAAAAATAATAAGTATATGACTGTTCATAATGCTCCTTGAAAGAAATGTTATAACTGTGGAAACTCTAACCATCTTGCTTCTTTTTGCAGGAAGAATAAGAATATAAACTCTTTACCTCCTAAGTCAGGAATTAAGATGTTAGGTCACACACACTGTAGAGGGGGTGAATACAGTGTAAAGTACAATCAAATCAAACTTTAATATCTCAAGTAACAGAAAACAAACTTTATTAAAACAATAAACCCTGTTACAGTATGGAACTGTTACCTCTCAGTGATGAACAAATATCACGAGAGCTGCTAGGGTTACTACGAATAGTCTTCTCGAATATAATAACACTTATAGTGTAAACCCTATGTCTGTGTTTATATACTACACAGTTACAAGATAATCACTAATTGATATGAAATATAATTCTGTTTCCTAAAATATATCAATCAGATATCGTTTCTTCCAAGTATTCTATTCTTCATAGAATTCCTTCTTCATGCATATCTCTTCTTATGCTTATCTCGATCTTCTTTCCTTTAATCATCTATTGTCCTTATCTGAATGTACTTCAGCACTTAAGTTCTGATATCCATCTTCTGATGATTATCTCCTGATAATATAAGTACTGATATCCTTATGTCCTGACTTCCAGTAAGTACTGATTTATCCTGTTTAAGTAAGATCTGAAAACTAAACATAAATCATATTAGCCATGACATTATTAAATATATCCAACAATCTCCCCCAACTTGTAAATTAGCATAATATACAAGTTTAACAGATATTTGATGATGTCAAAAACATTAAGTACAAATGCATGAGAATTAGACTAGATAACTACAACTTATAGTCCTTAAAGCTTTAACAATATTTAACTTCTGATAACAGCTTCAGTCTGTACAAATATCAGAATTTAATCAGTTGTAGATCTTGACTTGGCTTCATCTTCTGATCTCTCTGATGTCAGGAGTTGTTCTGAGATAGTTCTTCAACAAACATCTCTCAGCATATCTAAGTTCATCAATCATTCTCCTTTTAGCATCTTTAAGCTCTGCATTATCTTCACCAATTTGAAAGATTGCAGCCCTGAGATCATTAATCTTTGCTTTTCTTATATCCTGATCCAGTCTGATCAAATAAGCTTTATCAGACTCAAGATTGAATTCCACAGCCCTGTAACCCAGAAAGGTAGTTATAATTTTAGCAGTGTTGGGCTTCATTTCAACTATATCACCCTTGTGATCTCTGTACTTTGGAACATATGTGCTGTCAGACTTAACATAATAAAGCCTTTTCTGTCTCTGAATCTGATTCGTCAAATAGTTTGCAGCACTTTCTGTCAATCTGTCATCCACTTGAAGTAAGAATATTACATGCTCCAATTCTTCAAAATACTTCAATGGAATGTCATTTTGCCTTATATGATAAACCCTACCATCTTTCATGAAGTACAACAAGATGTGTTCTTTCAAGTAGGTATGGTAAACCATTTGTATAGATTCCAGTTGATTCAATCTCTCAGGAGTTGTTCCAATACCTGGTTCACTCAAGGAAGTTGGATCATTGGTAGTGTTCTGTATTCTTCTTTCATCAGCACTTCCCAATCCAGTTTTATCTCTTGCTTCCTTTCCAGTAACTACTCTTGCTTCAAAACCACTTGCAGCAGTCTTCAAAGGTTGAGTCTGTTTTGCTTTAGTGAATCCTGGTAGGAGTGTCTTTGGTCTAACTTCTGATATCAAGTTAACTTGAGCTATATCAGAGGTTACTTGCTTCTTTGGAATATCAGAACTTACTGTCTCTTGACTCTAAACAACTTGAGCCATGTCAGAGGTTGTTTTAAGAACTTTTCTTGAAGTCAGAGCAAGATCATCCTTTTCATCAGTGATTTCTTCATTCTCAGGAGGCACATAAACCTTGATAGGTTCACCAACCTTTTCTTTACCCTTGGATCTTGGATCTATCTGCGGTTGTGATTTAGCCAATATTGCTTCAGTATTTGTCCTTTCTTTTATCACAATGCCTTTGATTTTTGGAAGTGTCTTTTTACCAGAAGCTTCAGATTTAGATGTGACTTTTTCTGATTTAAGTCTGGCTTCTTCTTCCATTAAACTCTCCAAGTCCATTCCTGGATTTTCCTGAAGAAATAACCGTCTTGACATTTCTTCATCAAGATCTAAAAGTTCATCAGAACTTATCCTTTTACCAGTAACAGAACTAATTCTTTTCCCAGTATCAGAACTTGTCCTGTGACTTGTGATTTCAGCATTTCTTGATGAGAAACCTCTACCTTGACTATGACCTCTACCCATTCCAGAGTTTCCTTGATCATCCTTTTCATCATCCTTTTCATCATCCTTCCCTTTCAGTGTCTTGCCAGTCTTGCATTTGGACTTAATTACTTTCTCCCCCTTTTTGGCATCAGCAGGTAGTAGAAGATATACAAGCAATTCCACCGAGGCTTGGATTTCAGTAAGTTGAGATTGCTGAGAAGCTTGATTTTTCAGAATATCATCAATCTGAGCTTGTTGTTTTTCTTGAGTCTTCTCAATATAAGCAATCCTGTCAAAGGTAGGTTTGAAGAACTTTTTCTTGTCAATTTTCTGAAGTTGGTCATGTTTGATGAATTCTTCCTGAATCTTGTGTAGCTCTGCATGAGTAGTTGAATGGAGACCTTGTAGATGTTTAGTACTCAATGCAGTGACTCTAAGCTGGGTTTTGAAATCATCAGAAATTAACATTTCATCATCTTTTGTCAAGTGCTCAGCAAGATGCTTTGCATTTGGAACACAGAAAACTGAGTTCCATTCCTTAGTCCACTCCTGTCCTGCAAGAGTTTCACTCCAAGGCACTGGTGCTGCTCTGGTAACAAACTTCTTAACAAGTTCAGATTTAAGAATAGTTTATTGAGGAGCATGTCCTGAAGGACCTGCTTCATTAGCACCTACATTTGGAGCAGCATCACCAGTATCTCCAGCATTTGCAGCATCAGAACTTACAGAATCAGTATCTTCTGATAAAACAACAGTGTGAGTAGCAATGGAGGCTTCAACATCCTCTAATTGCTGATCTGGTTCTACGTTCTAATCAACAGCCATATCCTGATGCTCACCTATATTCTGATCATCAGCATCGAGATGCAGAGAAGGTGTAGAAGAGAAGTCTGAATTTTGAGCAGCATCAGTAACAGGTGTTGTTGATGGATTAGTTGTTGTTGGAGCTTCTAAGAGAATTACTTCAGGCACAACCAAGTTCTGAACATCAATTTCAGTACTGGTGCCTGTATTAACAGGAGATACAGACTTTTGAACAGGAGACACAGATGATGTGTTGGCCTTTTCAGGAACAGCTTCCTGAGATGGAGTTGATGAAGAAGAAGTGACTTTAGCAAATTCCTTTTCTTATGAGATCAGAGATTCCTGATCTCCTTCCTTAGCTGCTGCTTCTTCATCATCTGAAACTGGCCTTTTTGCCCTCTGTTTCTTGTATCTCTTTGTAGATATGGATTCCTTGGGAGTTTCAGGAACAGTCATTCTTCTAAGCCTCTTGAGAAGCCTAGATCCCCCAATTTCAGAATCATTCTGAGAAGTCACTGTCTCAGCTTCTTGGACAACAGGTTCTGATGCAGAAACCTGTTCCTCACTGTCAGACTCATCTCTCAAAGCAATCCTCCTTCTCTTTTGAGGTGTTTAAGGAACAGTCTTTGTCCTCTTAGGTTTGGAAGATGAAGGCTTCACAGTAGGTGCTGAGGATGAGGGTTGAACTGTCTGTGAAGTGGAGAGATAGGATTTGATATATTGCCTAAGGGTTGGTTGAGTAGTATGGGTGGTAGGTGCTGATGATTGTTGTGGTGTGTGGGAGGTGTTTGTTGGTTGGACATCAGGATAAACAGATCTATAGGAATCATGATCAGCATTTACTAAGATCTGTTTCACAGACTGAGGAATCTGTAAAGGTCTAACCACTGGTTTCTTAGTGTCAGCATTTACCAGGTCATTAAAGTAACGTTTTGCAACTTTAAAAGGTGAAGTTAAGGTACTGGTTAGTCGAGGTTCATCAGTACAAAAAGTATATATAAGTTGACAGAATCTAGCAAAGTAAACAAAATTCCTATCCTCTGTCATCCTATCCCCAATAAAACCTATTATAGCCGTTGCAAAATCAAAATGAGTTTGGTTTATAATGGCATACCCGATGTGCTGACTCATTATGGGGATTGCATCAAAATTTGAACACTTGTTCCCAAAAGCTTTAGTGATGCAGTCGAAGAAGAAGCTCCATTCCCTTCTGATATGAGCCCGTTTCAACTGCCCAAGCTTTGCCAAACTCTGTTCATACCCCAAATTGGCCATTAACTCCTGAAGAGCTGATTCCTCTGGAATTGAAAAAGTACATCCTTCTGGGAGATGTAGAGCCTTGCGTATTGTACCAGGAGTGACTGCATATGAAGAATCACCCACTTCAAAAGCAATACTAGGAGTACCATTTGGACCACCATTATCAAAGTTTCCAGTCCTCCAAAATGTCAGAACTGGTTGGCTTGAGAAAACGGAAGGTTGGGTCAATGCATACCCGATTTCACTGTGTGCAAGAAGATCTTACACAAAATGCAATTCAGACGGAGCTTCAGCATTATCAAGAATTACAGCATAGTTATTTGGAACAAATTTAGCTCCATCAATGATCAAATCCTTAGGTGCCATGAAAATAATCGAGATGTAAAAGTGCCTGTTAGATGTTTGATAGAATGTCTATATGAAAAACCAACATTAGAAGAGAAAAGAGAGTAAAAGCAAATAGAGAGAAAAAGTATGAAAGGAAATAAAAGATTAAAAAAATCCTCTCTCTATTTTACTTGTACTTTTGAAAAAAAAAATGTAACTGTTGGACACCTGTCAGACATGCAGTAAAAACGAATAGTTAATGGGCACGAGAAAACAGTAATCATTACTTACCCACTTGCAGTTTTTCAAGGAAAAAAAACCGTTCCACTTACCCAGTTATTCCATTAATCAAGGTGAACCAGTTTTAATTCAAAATTGAAACTGTTCCCACTTATTTAATTATTTTTCACTACAACATCAATATTCTGAAAAAAAAATCGAGTGAAAATGACCATAATAAATCGGACGAGCAAGTACTGATAAAATAAAATCAGAACTTAAGTTAAAACAGAATTTATATGGTCATCAGAATATGAATATGTATCAGGATTTATCAATACATTACAAAATATCTCAGAGACAAGATCTTGAAATAAAAACAAATTTCATTAATATATCAAGAGAATACATTCATGAAATTTAAATTACATCAGAACTTGTACAAGATTTCCCTAAGCTGCTAAATCTAACGTCAACAGCCTTAGTCCTAGCTCAAGAAGCAGGGCAAGGCTGATGATGAAAAAAATAGGAAGAAGAAAATAAATTATTTCTTCTTCCTACTCTCGACTAACAGAATAGCGAGTCGAATGATTCGCTCTTGCTGGCGGAGAGCTTCCAGCCTTTCCTCCTCCAATCGCTCCAGATGGCGATGGTAGTCCATGTAGAAGAACAGGAGGTGGGTGAGTACCTCCTGGGGAACGGAGTCCCATATCTCATCAGGAATGGCAATGACGTGCCATTCCTGCTGCCAATCGGCACAGCTCAGCTCCATGTTGAATGTTTCATAGTTCAAAAACATATTGTAATTGACCATGGTGTTTTTGATAGAAAAAGTATGAAGGTGAATTTGTGATAAAAGAGTTGATGGGAAGGCTGATGTGAAGTGGTTGTTTATATAGGCAAGAGAATGCCAGGAGACGCAAAGAAATTTAATGCTGACAGGTGGAATTAATTCTACCTCGTCTCCCCAGACTTGGAAAAAGAAAAACATTCATTGGAAAGAGAAAACATGGTTTAATGCGCACAAGAAGTAAGTAAAAGTTGACTGTTCATGTACGAGTACCACTATCCCTAACTATAGTGACTATTAATCTTCCACTTCAACAGTATTCTGGTTTAAACTGAGACTGTTGTCAAATTTTATCCAAAAATAAGTCAAGTAAAGAATCAGACTGCAATATCAAAATTTAGACTTATATCAAAACTTAACAGTCATCAGAACATAATTTCTTAACTCGAAAAAGGAATGCCTATTTTAGTAAAACCTCACACAAATTCTGATTTATATTCTTCAGAACTTAATCATCAGAACATGCAATCAGAACTTGTCCTCAGAATTTGTGCATTGTGACACAATGACTATTCATCTAAAACAACATAGATCCCCACAGTGATTTTCATCATTCATATGGAGTGGTTAGTGTGTGCATTAAGCTAAATATCAGACAAAGAGAAAAGTCTGATTCACTTCAGTACATCTTAGAAATAAGGCATAACTAAAACTTTACTAAAAACCTGTCAATATTCTGAAACCTACTATTGAATGAATTCATGCTTGAGTCCACCTCAACTATTTTGTGCTAATTTTGTGCATCTTTTTAAATTCTATTTTACAGTGGCTTCTCAGTGTAAGTGAGTCACGACTGCTTATCAGAATTTATGCTATTATCAGAGTATTTCTCCAGTAATCATAGAGTGTGAAAAGTCACCAAGAAAATATTTTATTTGCTTTTCTGATGCATATTACTTAATACCAGCAATGTACTTGGGTCTTCCCTTCCACATTTTTACTCTAGATCTCAAAGGAGTACCTGATTTTTAATCCTTGTTTCTCTTTCTTTTTCTTTTGATAAGTGAGGTTTATCAGCACTTAGTACATTCAACAGATTTACTAGCATCAGAACTTAACAGATGAGTAGCATTATTCTAGTTTGTGACTTAGTAATAAGATAGACAAAGTAAACTCAACTAAGCTCAATTATCAGAATTTGCTTGTGTCAATAGATTTCCATAGAAATAATTACTTCTTACATGGGATCCCTTGTTTATTGAAGACTACTAGGTCAGCATCTAGCACAGTTATCCTCATAGGATTGAATAGTTACCTAAACAGACATATCACTATCAGAGTTTAGAAACATTGATCAGACAACAGTCAGTACTTAAACATATTTTTCAATTAAGAACAGAATACACAAAGAGATTAAATTCTGTAAATACTGATCATAAAGTCTGATGCAACAGAACAAAACTAAGCAGATTTAGAGAAAGAACCTGAAACCATTCCAAGTTCATTTACCAATCTTGTAAAAGTAGCTTCACACAATGGTTTTGTGAAGATATCTGCTAGTTGTTAATCTGTTGGAACAAAGTGCAATTCCACTGTACCTTCATCTACTTGTTCCCTGATGAAGTGGTACCTGATACTGATGTGCTTTGTCATAGAGTGTTGAACTGGATTACCTGTCATAGAAATAGCACTTTGATTATCACAGTAAATAGGGATTTTGAAATATGTTAACCCATAATCCAGTAACTGATTCTTCATCCAAAGAATCTGTGCATAACAGCTTCCTGCAGCAATATATTCTGCTTCTGCAGTTGATGTGGAAATTGACTTTTGTTTCTTGCTAAACCAAGAAACCAATCTGCCTCCAAGAAATTGACAGCTTCCACTTGTGCTTTTCCTGTCAATTTTGCAGCCTGCAAAATCTGCATCTGAGTAACCTATTAGTTTAAAATCTGATTCTCTGGGATACCACAATCCCAGATCAGCTGTTCCCATAAGATACTTGAAAATTCTTTTCACAGCTGTTAAGTGAGGTTCTCTTGGATCTGCTTGAAATCTTGCACAAAGACAGGTAGCATACATGATATCAGGTCTACTAGCAGTTAGATAGAGTAGAGAGCCAATCATACTTCTGTAATCAGTAATATCTACTAATTTACCAGTATCCTTATCCAGTTTTGTTGCAGTGGCCATGAGAGTGGATGCACTTGAACAATCTTGCATTCCAAATTTCTTCAGCAAGTTTCTGGTGTACTTAGTTTGACAAATAAAAGTGCCTTCTTCATTTTTCTTGACTTGAAGGCCCAGAAAATAGCTAAGTTCCCCCATCATACTCATCTGATACCTTGACTGCATCAGTTTGGCAAACTTCTTGCAAAGTCTGTCATTTGTAGACCCAAAAATGATATCATCAACATAAATCTGGACCAGAAGTAAGTCCTTTCCATGTTTGAGGTAGAACAGTGTTTTGTCTATTGTTCCTCTGTTGAATCCACTTTCCAGAAGAAACTGAGCTAAAGTCTCATACCATGCTCTGGGAGCTTGCTTAAGTCCATAAAGTGCTTTATCAAGCCTGTAGACATAATCTGGATGTTTGGAATCTACAAAGCCTGGAGGTTGTTCAACATATTCTTCCTCCTCCAATTCTCCATTGAGAAAAGCACTTTTCACATCCATTTGAAATACAGTAAACTTTTTGTGAGCAGTATAAGCCAAAAATATCCTTATGGCTTCTAACCTAGCAACTGGTGCAAATGTTTCATCATAATCAATTCCCTCATGTTGAGAATATCATTTTGCAACCAGCCTTGCCTTATTCCTTGTAATTATGCCATCACTGTCAGTTTTGTTTCTGAATACCCACTTTGTACCAACAACAGATCTATTCTTTGGTCTTAGCACTAGGGTCCAGACTTTGTTTCTTTCAAATTCATTTAACTCTTCCTGCATTACTTGCACCCAATCAGCATCTTGAAGAGCTTCTTCGACTTTCTTTGGCTCAGTCTGAGAGAGAAAATAATTGTAAAGACGTTCGTTTGAAGTACCTGTTCTAGTTCTGACACCTGCATCAGGATTTCCAATTATCAAATCAGGTGTTTGTGATTTAGTCCACTTCCTTGCAGATGGAAGGTTTTCTCTAGAATTGGATGCTCCCCCATGATCCATGCTATCTTCATTTTCATTTTCTGATGCTCCCCCTGAAACTATGCTCTCCGAGTTGGATTCTTCAGAATTTAGATTTTCAGAACTATCAGAACTTGGCTTATCAGAACTTGACGAGCCAGATGTATGTTCTGATGCTTCTTGAGATGTGATATATTCTTGAGTATGCTCCCCCTGCATAAGTGCATCTTCCTTTGGCGTAGTCACCACAGTTTCAATAACATCAGAGTTTAATCCATCAGAGTTTACAGTATCAGGACTTAGACTGTCAGGATTTTCAGTATCAGAATTTGAGTCTTCATTTTCAAATCTCAGCTGATCATGATCAATAAAATCTTCAATACCAGTAATCTTCTTGTCATCAAAAGAGACATTGATAGATTCCATGACCACTCTTGTTCTCAAATTATAGACTCTGAAGGCTTTTGTGGAAAGTGGGTATCCAACAAAGATTCCTTCATCAGCTTTTAGATCAAACTTGGATAGCTGTTCAGGATGAGTCTTGAGAACAAAACACTTGCATCCAAATATATGAAAGTACTTCAGATTTGGCTTCTTTTTCTTCACCATTTCATATGGTGTTTTTTCTTGCTTGTTAACGAGTGTTGCATTTTGAGTAAAACAAGCAGTCTGCATAGCTTCAGCCCAGAAATAGGTTGGAAGCTTTGCTTCTTCAAGCATTGTATATGCAGCTTTAATGAGGGTTCAATTCTTCCTTTCAACAACTCCATTTTGCTGTGGAGTTCCAGGAGCAGAAAAAACCTGCTTAATTCCATGGTTTTTGCAGAACTCTTCCATTATCAAATTCTTGAACTCAGTGTCATTATCACTCCTTATAGTTTTCACAGAATCTTTGACCAATTTATCCAGATGTTTGACATGATCAATCAAGATAGATGCAGTTTCACTTTTTGTGTGCAAGAAATACACCCATGTGTATCTGGTGAACTCATCCACTATGACCAATGCATATTTCTTCTTTGCAATAGACATGACATTCACTGGACCAAATAGATCAACATGTACTAGATGATAAGGCTCAAGAATTGATGATTCAGTCTTGCTCTTGAATGAAGATTTTCTTTGTTTGGCCTTCTGACAAGAATCACAAAGGCCATCAGGAGCAAATACTGACTTTGGCAGTCCTCTCACAAGATCTTTCTTGACTAGTTCATTTATATTATTGAAATTTAAATGAGAGAGTTTCTTGTGCCAATTCCAGCTTTCTTCAATTGATGCTCTACTCATCAGATATATTGTAGATTTGCTTATAACTTCACAGTATTCTTCAAAGAAATCAACATGATAACCTCTGTCACAGATTTGACTTATACTCAGCAGATTGTGTTTAAGTCCTGAGACCAGAGCTACTTCTTTAATGATGACATTCCCAAGATTGATATTGCCATATCCCAATGTTTTTCCAATGTTGCCATCTCCATAAGAAACATTTGGGCCAGCTTTCTCCACAAAGTCTGATAGCAGGGCCTTATTTCCAGTCATATGTCCTGAACATCCACTGTCCAGAACTAGGATATTTTTCCTGTTGCCCTGCAATCACAAAGACCACTAATGATTAGTTTTAAGGACCCAGACTTGCTTGGATCCTTTGGCCTTATCAAGTTTGTTAACATTTGCAGCGGGTTTAACATCAGAGTTTATGTTAACAATTTTCTTATCAGAACTTACACTATCAGACTTTGAATCAGAATTTACACTAGAAGGAACAATGGAAACTTTCTTCAAAGAAGGTTTTATTTGATAATAATCATAGTACAAACTATGATATTCCTTACAAGTATAAATGGAATGCCATAAACTACCACAATGAAAACAAGGATTTTTTGGTTTGTATCTAACATACTGACTCTTAACTCCTGACTTTGAAGGTAAGGAGTTTATGTTCTTATTCTTCCTGCAACAAGAAGCCAGATGGTTAGAACTTCCATAGTTATGACACGTTTTCCTAAGAGCTTTAGGAAGAGGCTTGTAATTATTGCTTTTATTCACACCTTCCTTTCCATTCCTATTTTTCCTAGGTGATTTTACCTTGTTCGCATTCTTAACATCTTGCAATCAGGAGATATATGGTCTTTCTCACCACAGTTATAGCATTTGACATTGGTATAATCTCCTCTATCAGACTTTCCTCCTCTGCCCTCAGATCTTCTGAAATTCTTTTTATCAGAACTTGTGCCTTTCCTGGAAAACTTCTTTCCCTTCCTGAACTTCCTGTATGCAATCTTTGTGATCCCTTTCACCATAAGAGCACACAGCTTCATCATCTTCTCATCAGCATCAGTCTCAGGCAAGCTTTCAGAATCTGAGTCATCATCACTTTCAGAACTTGATGACTCAGTATCAGACTTTGTAAAAAGAGCTTTACCCTTGTCTTTCTATGAGGTAGCTGCCTTGGGGGATTCTTTTTCATCCTTAAGAGCAACTGTCCTTGACTTTCCTCCTTTCTTCTTGCTTCTTTGTTCCATCTCAAGTTCATGAGTCTTGAGCATTCCATAAATTTCATCAAGAGTTGTTTCATCAAGATTGTAGTTGTCTCTTATTGTTGTTGCCTTCAAATCCCAGCATTCAGGAAGAGCTAACAGGAATTTAAGGTTTGAATCTTCAAGATCATACTCCTTATCAACCAATGACAAATCATTCAAGAGTTTGACAAATCTATCATATAAATCAGTCAATGACTCATTAGCCTTTGAGTCAAAGTGTTCATACTCTTGAGTGAGTATTGTCTTCCTGTTCTTCTTAATTGTATCGGTTCCCTGACACCTTGTTTGCAGAGCATCCCATATCTCCTTAGCAGTCTTGCAGTTAATTACCCTGTTTGACATTACATTATCAATGGCACTATGCAGTAAGTGTCGTACCTTAGCATCCTTAGCAATTGATGCTATATCTTCAGCAGTATAATCACTCTTCTCCTTTGGTACGGTCTTTGCTGCTTCACCTGCAACTGCAAAAGCGAGCTTGGTTGGTTTGTGAGGCCCTTCCTTGATTCTATCAAGATATTCTGGATCTGTTGCTTCCAGGAACATGGTCATCCTCACCTTCCATATGGGATATTCAGATGGTCTCAGTATGGGAACTCTGATGGTCTCATACAGACTTTGAATTTGTGTCTTTGGTGGTTCTTCAGTTTTGGTAGGCTTAGTTGGAGTTTCTGTGTCAGACATGATTGTGTTTGGATCTTTAACTGTATGTGCGTTAACATATAGGCTCTGATACCACTTGTTAGGTCACACACTGTAGAGGGGGTGAATACAGTGTAAAGTACAATCAAATCAAACTTTAATATCTCAAGTAACAGAAAACAAACTTTATTAAAACAATAAACTCTGTTACAGTATGGAACTGTTACCTCTCAGTGATGAACAAATATCACGAGAGCTGCTAGGGTTACTATGAATAATCTTCTCGAATATAATAACACTTATAGTGTAAACCCTATGTCTATATTTATATACTACACAGTTACAAGATAATCACTAATTGATATGGAATATAATTCTGCTTCCTAAAATATATCAATCAGATATCTTTTCTTCCAAGTATTCTATTCTTCATAGAATTCCTTCTTCATGCATATCTCTTCTTATGCTTATCTCGATCTTCTTTCCTTTAATCAGCTATTGTCATTATCTGAATGTACTTCAGCACTTAAGTTCTGATATCCATCTTCTGATGATTATCTCCTGATAATATAAGTACTGATATCCTTAAGTCCCGACTTCCAGTAAGTACTGATTTATCCTGTTTAAGTAAGATCTGAAAACTAAACATAAATTATATTAGCCATGACATTATCAAATATATCCAACATAAGATTCAGTCTGTTAGGTTTAAGCCACAAAATCCTTGTTTTTATTGTGGTAGTTTATGGCATTCCATTTATACTTGTAAGGAATATCATAGTTTATACTATGATTATTATCAAATAAAACTTTCTTTGAAGAAAGTTACTTTAATTCCTTCTAGTGTAAAGGCTGATGCAAAGTCTGATATAAGTTCTGAAAAACAACATGTTAGCATAAACTCTGATATTAAATCCGCTACAAATGCTAACAAACTTAAAAGGCCAAAGAATCCAAGCAAGTCTTGGTCCTTAAAACTAACCATTAGTGGTCTTTGTGATTGCAGGGCAACAGGAAAGATATCCTAGTGCTGGACAGTGGATGTTCAGGACATATGACTGGAAATAAAGCCCATCTATCAGACTTTGTGGAGAAAGCTGGCCCAGGAGTTTCTTATGGAGATGGCAACATGGGAAAAACTCTGGAATATGGAAATATCAATCTTGGCAATGTCATCATTGAAACAGTAGCTCTTTTCTCAGGACTTAAACACAATCTGCTGAGTGTGAATTAAATCTGTGACAGAGGTTATCATGTGGATTTCTTTGAAGAACACTATGAAATTGAAAGCACTTCTACAGGCAAAGTGGTTCTAAAAGGTTATAGGCATGGTAACATTTATGAAGCCAGACTTTCAACAAGTTCTGATGGTTCTGCAATCTGTCTGTTGAGTAGAGCATCAATTGAAGAAAGCTGGAATTGGCATAAAAGACTCTCTCATTTAAATTTTAACAACATAAATGAGCTTGTAAAGAAAGATCTTGTGAGAGGATTGTCAAAATCAGTATTTTCTCCTGATGGCCTTTGTGATTCATGTCAAAAGGTAAAACAAAGAAAATCTTCTTTCAAGAGCAAAACTGAATCCTCAATTCTTGAGCCTTATCACCTACTTCATGTTGATCTATTTGGTCCAGTCAATGTCATGTCTATTGCAAAGAAGAAATATGCTATGGTTATAGTGGATGAGTTCACAAGATACACTTGGGTGTATTTCTTGCACAAGAAGAATGAAACTGCATCTACTCTAACTGATCATGTCAGACAGCTGGATAAGTTGGTCAAAGATTCTGTTAAAATTATAAGAAGTGTTAATGGCACTGAGTTCAAGAATTCAGTCATAGAAGAGTTCTGCAAAAAGCAAGCAATCAAACAGGAATTTTCTGCACCTGGAACTCCACAACAAAATGGAGTTGTAGAAAGAAAGAACGGGACTCTCATTGAAGCTGCAAGAACTATGCTTGATGAAGCAAATCTACCAACCTACTTTTGGGTTGAAGCCGTGCAGACTGCTTGTTTTACACAGAATTCTACACTCATAAACAAGCATGGAAAAACACCATATGAGATGGTGAAGAAAAAGAAGCCAAATCTGAAATATTTTCATGTATTTAGATGTAATTGTTTTGTTCTTAAGACTCATCCTGAACAGCTATAAAAATTTGATCTAAAAGCTGATGAAGGAATTTTTGTTAGATATCCACTTTCCACAAAAGCCTTCAGAGTCTACAATTTAAGAATAAGGGTTGTCATGGAATCTATCAATGTATCTTTTGATGATAAGAAGATTACTGGACTTGAAGATTTTAATGATCACGATTAGCTGAGATTTGAAAATGAAGAATTAAATGTTGATTCTGTAAATTATGATGACTTAAACTCTGATCCTGTAAGTTCTGACGGGTTAAGTTCCGATGTCATTGAAACTGTGGTAACAACTCCAAAGGAAAATGCACCTGTCCAGGGGGAGCAAGCTGAAGATCCTACCACAACTCAAGACTCTCAAGAAGCATCAGAACCTGTCTCTGGCTCTTCAAGTTCTGATTCATCAAGTTCTGATGAGCCAAATTCTGATAATTTTGGAAACTCTGATACTTCAAGTCCTGAAGGAAGCAACTCAAATTTTGAAGTCTCAGAGAGCATAACTACAGGGGAGCTTAAGAAAATGCTGATGGAGACATCATGGATCATGGAGGAGGATCCAGTTCTAAAAATCAACTTCCATCTACAAGGAAGTGGACCATATCACATACACCTGACTTAATTATTGGAGATCCTGAAGCAGGTGTCAGAACTAGAACTGCAACATCAAATGAATGTCTCTATCATTCTTTCCTAGCTCAGACTGAACCAAAGAAAGTGGAAGAAGCTCTTCAAGATGCTGATTGGGTACAAGCAATGCAGGAAGAGTTAAATGAATTTGAAAGAAACAAAGTCTGGACCCTAGTGCCAAGACCAAAGAACAGATCAGTTGTTGGCACAAAATGGGTGTTCAGAAACAAAACTGACAGTGATGGCATAATTACAAGGAACAAAGCCAGGCTGGTTGCTAAGGGTTACTCTCAACATGAGGGTATTGATTATGATGAAACATTTGCACTAGTTGCTAGATTGGAATCTATAAGAATCTTTTTGGCTTATGCTGCTCACAAAAAGTTTAAAGTCTTTCAAATGAATGTAAAAAGTGCTTTTCTCAATGGAGAATTGGAAGAAGAGGTGTATGTTGAACAACTTCCAGGCTTTGTAGATTCAAAATTTCCAAATCATGTCTACAGGCTTGACAAATCACTTTATGGCCTTAAGCAAGCTCCAAGAGCATGGTATGAGACTTTAGCTCAATTCCTTCTAGAAAGTGGATTTCACAGAGGTACAATTGATAAAACACTGTTCTACCTCAACCATGGAAATGACTTACTATTGGTACATATATATGTTGATGATATCATATTTGGTTCTATAAATGCCAAATTCTGTGAAAGGTTTACAATGCTAATGTAGTCAAGATATCAAATGAGTATGATGGAGAACTTAGTTATTTTCTGGGCCTTCAAGTCAAGAAAAATGAAGAAGGTACTTTTATCTGTCAATCCAAGTACACCAGAAATTTACTCAAGAAATTTTGAATGTAAGACAGTTCAACATCATCCACTCCCTTGGCAACTGCAACCAAATTAGATAAAGATACTGGTTCATCAGTAAATATTACTAACTACAGAGGTATGATTGGCTCTTTACTCCATTTAACTGCAAGTAGACCTGATATCATGTATGCTACCTGTCTTTATACAAGATTTCAGGCTGATCCAAGAGAACCTCATCTAATAGCTGTGAAAAGAATTTTCAAGTACCTTAAGGGTACAGCTGATCTAGGATTGTGGTATCCTAGAGAATCAGATTTTAAGCTAATAGGTTACTCAGATGCAGATTTTGCAGGATGCAAAATAGACAGGAAAAACACTAGTGGAAGCTACCAATTTCTTGGAGGTAGATTAGTTTCTTGGTTTAGCAAGAAATAGAAGTCAATTTCCACATCAACTGCAGAAGCAGAATATATTGCTGCAGGAAGCTGTTGTGCACAGATTCTTTGGATGAAGAATCAGTTACTGGATTATGGGTTAGAATTTTCTAAAATCCCTATTTACTGTGATAGTCAAAGTGCTATTTCTATGACAGGTAATCCAGTTCAACACTCAATGACAAAGCACATCAGCATTAGGTATCATTTCATACGGGAACATATGATGGAAGGTAAAGTTGAATTGCATTTTGTTCCAACAGATCAACAACTAGCAGATATCTTCACAAAATCACTATATGAAGCTACTTTTATAAGATTGGTAAATGAACTTGGTATGGTTTCAGGTTCTTTCTCTAAATCTGCTTAGTTTTTGCTCTCATGCATCAGACTTTATGATTAGTGTTTACAGATTCTCTTATCTTTATGTAATTTGTTCTTAAATTGAAATTCATTAAATGCTGATTGTTATCTGATGTGGATCTTCATACTCTGATAGTGATTTGAATGTTCTGTGACTATTCAATCCAATGAGGATACATGTGCTAGATGCTGACCTAAGTAGTCTTTAACATACTAGAAATCCCATGTTTGAATTAGTTGTTTATATGGAAACTCATTAACACAAGCAAATTCTGATTTTGAGCTTAGTCAAATTTACTTTGTATATCTTATTACTAAGTCACAAACTAGATTCTTTCTTCTTATCTGTCAAATTCTGATGTCAGTAAACCTTAAGGATGAACCATATGCTTGATAAGCCTCACTTATTAAAAGAAAAGCAAAGAAAAGAAAAATTAAAGTCAGGTACTCCTTTGAGATCTAGAGAAAATAATGTGGAAGGGAAGAACCAAGTGCATTGCTGGTATTAAGTCATATGCATTAGAAAAGCAAATAAATTTTTCTTGGTGACTTTTCACATTCTCTGATTACTGGAGAAATACTCTGATAATAGCATAAATTCTGATAAGCAGTTGTGACTCACTTACACTGAGAAGCCACTGTAAAAAGGAATTTCAAAAGATGCATAAAATGAGCGCAAACAGTTGAGGTGGACTCTTGCATAAATTTGTTCTATAGTAGACTTCATGATTGCTGACATATTTTAAGCACTTTTCTTAGTTATTCCTTATTTCTAAGATGTACTGAAGTTTATCAGACTTTAATCTTTATCTGATATACTACTAAATGCACACACTCTCACTCCATATGAATGATGAAAATTATTATGGTGATTAAGTTGTTTTTGAAAAATAGTTAAGTGTTATTTGCATATATTCCGAGGACAAGTTCTGATGGAAGTTCTGATGAATAAACTCTGAAGAATCAAGTTCGTATTTGTATGAAGAATCACAGAAAAAGATATTCACTTTTTGAGTTGATAAGCCATATTCTGATGACTGTTAAAATCTGATAATTGTCAAGTTCTGATATTAAATCCTGATAGAAACTCTGATGCTTACGTGGCATTATTCTTTACTTGACTTATTTGTGGTAAATACTGAAACGGTCATATTTAATCTGAAAAAAATTTAGGTGAGACAAAAACAGTCATAATCATTTGGGTTAGTGGTAAACGTGTTTGTCCTGAAAAACTGCATGTGCACAGTAATTATTGCTTATTTTCCGTGCCCATTAACTCCTGCTTTAAGTTTTTACTGACTGTTCACATGTTGCCAGGTGTAAATTGTCTGCCATGCATCATAAATATAACTGTTGAGTGGAGAGAGTATATATATGGGAGTTAAAATATTTTCTAATCTTTTACCTACTTTTCTATTCTTAATCTCTCTTATTCTCTCTCTAATACACTCTGAAGCTTTTTCTTACAGGACTTTTATCAAACACCTTGCAAACACTCTCTTTCTTACTTAATCTCTTATAGAGATGAAACCAAAAGACATTATTTTCAATGGAGCGAAGTTTGTCCCTAACAATTACTTGGCCATTCTTAGAAAGGATGAAGCTCCATCAGAACTTCACTTTATTCAGGACTTCCTTGCTCACTCCGATATTGGGTATGCTTTGACCCAACCTGAAATAATCTCTGGAACTCAAGTGCTGGAGTTTTGGAGAAGTGGCGCATATGATGATGGTGGTGCTCATGGGTCCTCAAGTATCATCTTTTCAACAGGGGAGGATGAGCATGCAGTGACTGTGGCTACAGTACGCCAAGCACTGCAGTTGCCTGAGAACTGCACTTATACAACTCTTGAGGAGCCAGTTCTTCAATAGCTAATGGCCAGTCTGGGGTATGAATAGACATTGGCAAAGCTGGGTCAATTGAAGAGATCCAACATAAGGAGGGAATGGAGTTTCTTCTTTGACTGCATCGCAAAGGCTTTTGCAAACAAATGTTCTAATTTTGATGCAATCCCAATTCTCAGTCAACAAATCGGGTATGCTCTTATTAATCAAACTGATTTTGATTATTGTTGTGTATATGTTGTGTACTTGATGATTTCATGAACAAAACACCTTTGTAGATTTTACTTAGTGAAAATGTAGCACTCGACAGATAAGGATTATAGTCCCGACGGATAACTCATTTTAGTCCCGACGGATGATGACTTATTATCCATCGAGTGAGTAGCTTATGTAACAATAAGTCTGTAGCACATTTCTGCATACACATTGTTTATAATCTATAGTAGTACTTAAGTCATGTTGACTTTAACTAGATATGCAGAATAGGTTGATTAATTGTACATAGATGATGTCTTGTAATTCTGCATAAATGAAATGGAGTCAAGTGCCTGATTGCTACCCGACGGATAAACAACAATGAATTCGACGGATGATCAACAACCCGACGGATGATCATTAACTCGACGGATGATCATAAACCCGGGGATAAAGAATTCAAATATCTGTTGACAGTGACAACACAGTCACATGCGTCGAGTGTATGCAAATGGAATGTGGTAGCCTATTCAACTGGATTTTCGAGAACAAAGAAGCATTGCCATTTCCATGCTATTATGAAGATATTCAAAGATGCTGGAATAGAGTAATGAAGTAGCATTGTATTAGACTTGAAAGTTTTTGTTTTATTATCCTGTCTTATTACTTTGTAATCTTGGTGATATATAAACCAAGAAGCAACAATATAATAGAAACTAAGGAACTAAACAACCAAGAGAGAAACATTTATAAGATGTATTCTTAGCATTTCTCTCATTCTTAGTTGTTATCATTTTGTAAGCAGTTGTGAGCTTTTTGCACACAGAGTTCTCTCGATATATATTATATATCTCTGGTGGAATCATTCAAATCCACCAGAAAGTTTTTAAAGACTCCTTTTTTAATTACTTGTATTTTGATTCATTTCAAGTAACTATTCTGCATTCTTCTAATCAAATCACATTTATATATATATTTGAGTTAGAACATTTTTATTCAAGAAAAAGTTTCAAGAATTCCATTCAACCCCCCTTCTGTAATTCTTGTTACATTGTTAAGGGACTAACAATTGGTATCAGAGCAAGCTCTTGAAGAACAAAGAGTTTAAAGATCAAAACAATACAGTAAGATGAACAAGAAGGATGTTGGAGTCAAGATTCCTTTTCTGGATAAAGTTAATTACCATCATTGGAAGGTAAAGGTACATCTTCATTTGCTTTCTCAAGATGAGGCCTATGTGGACTGCATAGTAAGAGGCCCTCATGTTCCAATGAGAGATGTAACTGGAAATGAGCCATATGTCCCCAAGCCAAGGCATGAATGGTCCGATCCTAATATTGAACAAGTTAGGAAGGATAAAAAGGCCATAAATATCCTGTTTAATGGAGTTGATGGTGATATGTTTGACAACATTATCAACTGCAAAACTGCCAAGAATGTTTGGGATACAATACAGATCATCTGTGATGGCACTGAGCAAGTTAGAAAAAACAAGATGCAGCTACTGATTCAGCAATATGAGAATTTTCATAATGAAGAAAGTGAGTCTCTCACTGATATTTTTAGTAGGTTTCAAAAACTGCTAAATGCTCTAAAGTTGCATGGAAGGGTCTATTAGACAAAAGACTCCAATCTAAAATTCCTTAGATCTCTTCCAAAGGAATGGAAACCAATGACAGTCTCTTTGAGAAACTCACAAGATTATAAGGAGTTTACTTTGGAGAGACTGTATGGCATCCTAAAAACTTATGAGCTTGAAATAGAGCAAGATGAGAGGATGGAAAGAGGAAAGAAGAAAGGAGGGTCCATTGCACTAGTTGCTGAGTTAGAGAAAGAGAAGGAGATGAAGATGAAAGCTGTTGAGTCAACTTCAAGGGTCTGTGAAAGCAAGGGCAAGGGGCTTGCAGTAGAAAATGAAGATTCTTTGAGCCAAGATGACATGGAAGACATCGATGAACATTTAGTATTTCTTTCCAGAAGATTTTCCAAGCTCAAGTTCAAAAAGAACTTTTGAGCAGCCAAGCCAAATAGAAACATGGTGGATAAATCAAAATTCAAATGTTTCAAATATGGCTTGGCAGGGCACTTTGCCAGTGAGTGTAGAAAGTCAGATTCCAGTAAGAAAAAGTTTGAGCCTGTGGATTATAAGAAAAAATACTTTAAGCTGCTCAAACAAAAGGAAAAGGCTTTCATTACACAAGAAAACGACTGGGCAGCAGATGGTCTGGATGAAGATGAAGATGTCAGCTATGTCAATCTAGCCCTAATGGCCAAGTCTGATGAAACAGAAACAAGTTCTTCAAGTAATCAGGTAATTACTACAAACCTTGCACATTTATCTAAAGCTGAGTGTAATGATGCTATAAATGACATGTCTACAGAGTTATATCATTTGCGTGTTACACTTAAATCTCTTACTAAAGAAAATGTTAAAATCAAAGAAAATAATTTGTTTTTGAGTGAGAGAAATAATGTGCTAGAGTCTCAGTTCATTGATTTTGAAAAATTAAGAATTGAGTGTAAGATTGCCAATGAGGAATTAACTGAGTCCTTGAAGAAAGAAGAAATTTTGAAGAAGCAGCTCGAGCGTGAACATGAGGTGATTAAGGCATGGAAAACATCTAGAGATGTCCATGCTCAAATCACCAAAGTTCAAGGAATCGAGTCCTTCTGTGATGCAGCCTGGAAAAAGAACAAGGAGAAAATAGAACCAAATTTGGTGGATAGAGTGCTAACAGATGTAGACTTGACGGAAGATGAGGATCATCCGTCAGATAACAATAAGGGTTATCCGTCAACTGATGAAAATCCTCATCTGTCGGCTGTAAGCAAGCCTATCAGTAAAGCCAAACTTGTTAAGTTGAATAAAAAGTATGTATCTGTTTCCAAGAACCTTATTTCAGGAGAATCGAGTCAAGTTAAGATAGGGAAAAAGGCTAATGTTGGTCACATGACTATCAAACAGTTAAGTGACAGACTTGAAAAGATTGAGGTGAAAACAGAGGCTAAAAAGAAAAATAATAGAAATGGTAAAGTAGGGATTAACAAACACAATAACCACACACCTGATAAATATGCTCCCAGAAAAATCTGTGTCAAGTGTGGTAGTGTAAATCATTTGTCTGTTAATTGTAAATCTGCCATGCCTACTTCCATGTCTGTGCCACCTCACTTTCCTAACATGAATGCCATGCCTCCCATGCCTATGAATGCTATGTCTACACAGAATATGAATGCACAGTTTGATAATATGTCATTTGCACCTAATCCTTATTATGCTGCATTTAGTATGCCACAAATGCCATTTAACATGCCTTACTGGAATAACATGTTCACTAATAGCATGCCTTTCCCTGTTGATTATAATATACATGATAATTCTGTTGCAATGAATGGTTTCAAATGCCCAACTCAAATGACTAAGGATGAATCTGATATCCCCAAGTCAAATGAGGTAAAGCCTAAGAAACAGAAAAAGAAAGCTAACAAGGCAGGACCCAAGGAAACTTGGGTACCAAAATCAACTTGATTTGATTTTGATGTGTGCAGGAAAACAGAAAGAATCTTTGGTACTTGGATAGTGGTTATTCAAGACACATGATTGGTGATTCTACCCTGCTCACAGAGTTCAAGGAGAGAGCTGGCCCAAGTATTACTTTTGGAGATGACAACAAGGGTTATACTGTGGGATATGGCTTGATTTCAAAGGACAATGCCATCATTGAGGAAGTTGCCTTAGTGGATGGTCTCAAACACAACCTGTTGAGTATCAGCCAGCTTTGTGATAAAGACAACTCTATAACCTTCAACTCAGAAGCCTGTGTTGTGACTAACAAAAGAAGCAACAAAATGGTTCTCACTGGTGTGAGAAAAGGAAATGTAACATCTTCAAGAGGCCTAAAGAGAAAGGCATTGTGATCAAGGAAAAGTCACAATCTGAAGCATCTAAAGCCAAAACAAGATCACAATCTGAGATTGATCTTAAATGGAAAGGAAAGGAAAAGGTTGATGAACCTACAATTCATGATGATGATACTCTTGCTGAAGATGAAGATGTTCAACCTCTGAAAAGAAAGAAGATTTCTGAAGAATTAAAGACAACCTCTGACAAGGCTCAAGTTGTTCAGAGTGAAGAACAACAAGAAACAACAAGTTTTGATAAAGTCATCAAGTCAACCTCTGACAGTGCTCAAGTTGATTTAGACAAAATGGAAGTAGCTGATAAAAAGAAACTTCTGTGGAAAAATGTTAAACCATCAGATTCAAAGAAAATCCAATTACTGTCTACATTCATGTCTATTGGGTTAAATGCTAGAGAACCAAGAGACAGGGCTGGACTAGGTTCTGATGAAGCTGAAATCAAAACAGGACTTGAAGTTGCTACAAGAGATCCATTTTTATTGACTGACAGACCTCTTGAAGATGTTGCACGGAAGCAACTTGATAAAGTTATATATGTTCAAGTGGTACTGGATACTCATGATAAGCACAACATCAAAGAAAATATGATTTTATTTCTTGAAGATGGAAGGACATATCAGATGTCAGAATCAGATATACTAAACAAAACTCTGAAAGAACTTCAATTCTTTCATTACCTTTTAAAGGTAAAGTCTAATTTTACCAGGAGATGGTCAAACTTCATATTGAAGACCATCAGAGATAAAGCAAGAATTTCTGGTTCAAGATTTACAGAATTTATTCCTAATATTGTTGAAGATGATGGAAGTGAAATTCTAATGAAGAATAATTATGCTAAGCTTGAGGTAATACTGAAAGAGAAATGTCTATGCTATAATGAAGACTCTTCTCATCCTAGGGTAATAAGACTGGATAATGGTTTAGAAAGAAACCATATCTCTGTAATAAGGACTGCAATTCAGATTGGGAGTCAAAATGAAGAGATGAAGCAAGTCAAGACTACACTCTCTCAGGTCCTGAGGATTAAAGAAGAAAAGCTGATATCACACTTTGTTAAGAATCATTATGGATTCAGATTGACTCAGTGAGATTGGTAAAAGCTACAAGGACTATAAGTTGTAGTTAGTTACTCAGTTAAATTCTCTGTGCATTTGAACTTAAATGTTTTTGACATCATCAAATCTATTAACTTGTTTATTTTGCATAATTTACAAGTTGGGGGAGATTGTTAGATATATTTGAGATGTCATGTCTAAAATGATTTGTGTTTAGTTTTTAAAACTTAATAACAGGATAAATCAGGACTTACTGGAAGTCAGAACATAATATCAGAACTTAAGGTCATATCAGAACTTAAGTACGGGAGGACTTACAGTTAAGGACGAAAGCTGATTTAAAGTAGAATATCGAGACTAAAACAAAAGAAGATATGTATGGAAAGGATTAGAAGACTGGAAGACTTGTATAAGATATCTGATTGATATATTTTAGGAGACAGAATTATATTCCATATCAATTAGAAGTTATCTTGTAACTGTGTAGTATATAAAAACAGATATAGGTTTACACTATATGTGTTATCATTATCGAGATACATTATTCATTATAACCTAGCAGCTTTTAGTGATATTTGTTCATCACTGAGAGAGAACAATTCCATTGTAACAGAGTTTATTATATTAAATATATTTATTTACTGTTACTTGTGTTCAAGATCAATTTGATTGTAATAACACTGTATTGAACCCCTTCTACAGTGTTGTGTGACCTAACATTTGTGTATATTGAACGGAATCAAAATAGTAGAATAATTGTTTCTTTTATTCTGACAATATAGAAGAACTAAGATTCTATGATATTATTATTGCTTAGGTTCTTAATCCATATGTAGTAATTGACACTTGTATTAAATGCACATGCCTTGATTCATACATTCAGTAATTTATTTTAAATTATGAATTTATGTATTGGGCAATGACATTATATACAGAGTGGGATATTAACTATAAAAGGAAACCGTGTCCGAAAAATATATTCGGGTGATGATGTCCTCTTGAAAGCTCATAAAGATAATTATGCTTTAGTCCTGCAGGCAGATTTGTTCTTGTATAATTATAAGGTTGAGTGGATGATCAAGGATAAAAGATATTGATTAAATTAGTTGTCAGAAATTAATTTATTTAATGGACATACGATATCTTAAACATTGGGAATTTATAAGCAATTAATATGGGAGCCGAATTAAATAATTAATTTACGGAATTAGGAAAGGTAGTGCAAATATTAATTCTTTAGTGTATTGAACTAATATTTAATGACATTGGGCTTGACCCAGAATGTCATTGGAAGGCCTGACCTAATGGTCCATGATCCCTACTGTAGCCTATAAATATTCTCATTCTTCCAAAGCTAGGTTTTACACAAAAAACGAAATCATATCTTAGGGTTTGAGAGAGGTAGCTATTTTTCTCAAGGAGCCGGCTAGGGTTTTGGAATTTCGGAGCTTTAAGGAGAGGTACACCTTGGGAGATCGAAGCTCACACTTCGTCCGAGGAGAATCAGGGAATACAGTAGAAGACGTGGATTTGAATCGCTTGCGTCGTAGCGATTAAGGTTAATGTTCTATTCGTACTCTTTTAATTAATATCATAGAACGCAGGGCCAAGATTCGATAGTTCCTACAATTGGTATCAAGAGCCTGGTTCTAGGTTCTGCGTTTTATGATATGTTATCCATGTCATGATTATATATGCATGTATATAGTGGTATGCTTGTATTAATTCTGTGATGCAGGTTATTATTCACTATTATGTCCATGTTTTAATTATGTGTTTGGATCCCACATGGTTTAATCGTGGTTATTTTGTTATGATTGGATTCCACGTGGTTTATCATGGTTTTGTTGTAAATCATGAGGGTTGATTATGATAGTTTTGTTTTTTCCTATTCTGATCTTGTTATCTTGTAAATCAATTTGTAATTGTTTTAGATTATGATCTGATGTAATAGAATAGGCTGGTTCATCTGTATTATTTAGTATGTAATTGTTTGATCAACGGAGCTATAAGAAACAGAGATTTTCTGCTGTTACATTCTGTTTTCGGGGTGCTTCGCTGTTTTGGCTGCATATTTTGCATACGATATCCGATTTGGGCATACAATACTTTTTCGGAAATGGAAGAATGAGACGATCAGGCATCAAATGGTTGAAAGACCTTTGACCCATTATTTCAAGGCGTTTTGAGGCTGTTTAGACCTCCAACCGGGCTCTCGAAGATTTCCAGAATTTTTCGAAGGATGAATTCGAAGCTATTTTTTTGGGGCCATAATAGTGGATATGTTTTATTATGTTTGACATAATTTTTGCTTCTCTTGATTATTGCTACTATATGTTTCTTGTATGTGTTGTTATGCCATGTGATACTAACCCTTAGCATGCTAGAATGACATGGACATAGGGATGTTTTTATTAATGCTTTAATCATGATAGTATACCGCTATGTTATGTGTTCTTTGTGTTGTTATAATACCAAGTGGGAGAGGGAATTAACATGAAATTAAATCCCATGGTCTCCATTATTGTTTGTATGTAATTTAACATAAAGACGGATGTAAATTATATATACGTCACCCATCGTGGCATGTAATTTATGGTGTCTAGAATGTTATAGAAATTACTAGAACAAACTTCTTAAATTAATATATTTTAGAAACACGGAATAAATACGAATTTTCTTTATTTCTGATATGGGGCGATTTTGTCAAAAACGGGTTCATCGAACTTGTAAGGCTGTGGGTGTTAAGTGAGACCGATGTAACTCCTCCACTACTTGGAATCAAACCATTGATGAATATTGAATTAAAGTATTCTATTCAAGGAAAAATTATGAATATTGGAAGGTATACAAGCCACCCATCGTGGCGTACCAAGTTCCATAAATTTCGAATAATTTAAGATTTGATGATGGTATACACTTAACTATAAAAAATAATATAGACCACCCCAACGTGGCGTATTGTTTAGTAATAGGACCGAAGTAACATTTAAACAAATTTAGGTGGTATACATGTCACACATCGTGGCGTACCACAAACTTATGGTGTTTAAATGTTAGTGCATTTAATTTTAATAATTATTAGAGGAATCAATAGGTCTTAATATTTAATGCACCCTTATTTATGTGTAATGTGATATTTTTTTTCATGCATAATTCTCAGGATAAAATGGGCTTTAATTCACTATTCACCATACTTAAGGATAACAAACTTACCGGACCTAACTATATTGAATGGAAACGAAATTTGGACATTGTGTTGACTGCTGAGGAGTACAAGTTTTGCACTTATGAACCCAAGCCTGATCAGCCTGCTGCTGATTCTCCTGAAGATGATAAAGAGTATTATAAACGGTGGATTAAGGCTGATGAGATGTCGCAATATTACATTCTGGCAGCAATGTCGGGTGTTTTGCAGCATTGTAATAACTCCCAAAATTTTGAACTTTTTGTAACCCTTGTGAATAGTGTTTTAGCTGAATGAGAAAACTTTTCATGCCACACTATGTAGGGGTTCTGATATGGATATTCTGAGATTTTATTAGTACTTTATATGGGATATAAGTGTATGTAAAGATCGTCAGAATCCAAATCCGAACACTTTGATTTTTCCCGGAAATCCAATAGATACGGAAAGAATTGAGTATAAGGTAACAGGATAAAAGGATTTAAATTAAAGGATTATAATAGAGGATCATAAAAAGGAATATAATGTATTGAGAAAGGTTAAGGGAACCTAAGTAATAAGATCCCGGGTATGATCCCTCAAACGATAAACGAAAACGAAAGTTAAGCGAACTGTACAACAGATCAGCGGTCATTAGGCAAACAATTAGGAAGTTAATCAAAGGGATTAGAGAGGATGATGTCACCCAACCAATGAGAAGAGGACAAGGAGGGGAGGATGACATCATGAGGATGACACAAGCATGACATGGGAAGGAAGGAGATGTGGTGGCTTTTTAACCACACAAAATCAAGGGCAACTAGGTAATTTACTAAAACAAACACAAAAATCAAACCAACCAAGCCAAGCAAATCATTTTTCATCAAAATCAAAAAGAAACCAAGGCATTGTTCTTCATGCTCTCGGCCAAAACAGAACCAGCACACTAAAACTGCTGTATCTCCTTCATTTCTCACTCAAATATTGTGTTCTATAGCTCATTGGAAAGGTATTGAGATGGCCTACAACTCTTGTTCACAAGTCTCGTCCAAATAATCATGGTAAGACCCTCATTTTTACAGTTCTTTAAATCGGACTTTTAGAAACTTCAAAGCCTAACTTTGTGTTCTTGATTTCTTTGGAAAGATCAAGCTTGTAGGAGGCTCCCTAAGGCTTCCTAGCAACTTAACACCTCCCAAGGAAGGTATAAACTTCAAACCCTAGCCTTTACTTTATTTGTTAGTAAGCATAATGGTTGGTTTTGTGAAATGAGAAGCATGGATTGTGATTATTAGTAGTTTGGTTTGATTTGGAAGTGTTTTGGTAATTGAAGCTTGATTATAGTTCATAGGTCTTGATTGTGGTTGTTTGAGTTGAAAACCTTGGAGATTATGGACTGATGTGGTATGGTTTAGGTAAAGTTTTGTTGTATTTATGGTTATGAGTTGGTTGGTGGTTAATTGGAGTAGTTTAAACATTGGTAATCGCGTAAACATAGCCGTCGTAATGTTCGATTTACTTTAGACTGCTTTTGTTCATAAAATTTAGACCCGAGAACACCCTGCTAGATTTTGACCATTACCATGTTTAGATAGTTCATGTTACGAGCTTCGTTTTGATATGTAGTTCGTTTGATTCCAATGTACGGTTTAGGAGAAACGACCGTTTCAAGTAACGGCGTTTCGCGAACGAAACTTTTCCCCTCGCTTTACTTTGAAACATAGGTTAAAGACCAAAAAGGGTTAATTAATGTATGAAACATTTATGGTAAGTGTGTTAGGAAGTTGGTAAGACACTCGCGAAGGAATCGCCTTAAAAATTGTAAAGGTTAAATTATTAAAAATGGTGGAGCCGAGGGTACCCGAGTGACTTAAGCAAATCAGTAAGCGCAAAACAAGCGTTAGAGTCTAAGTTAGTTAAAGTATAGATTTACAAGTGACTTTGGTTTAATTCCAACTTACTTGTTGTTTATAGGTTACCAGACTCGTTCCGAGCTTTTTTTTCACCCCAAGTCGCTCAGGCAAGTTTTCTATCCGTTATACTGTTGTTGTGATGTATATATGTATATGCATTATCTTGCGATAGATGCATGTTGGTTAATTAGCAAATGTTGCGATATATTGAAGCATGCTGATATGGTATATATATGCATGCCTGTTTCGTATTCTTGCCAAATATATCTGTTGGTTCAGTTGATAATACCTATGCTAGAGAATAGCAGTAATTTGCATATACCCTTAGTATAGGGACCCAAAGGTGAAAACATTTTCTAAAACCGGGAGTCGAGGATCCCGAGTAGATTTTATATATATATATTTATATATATATATATGTTTATAGTTTTCAAAACTATTAATCGAATAAGGTTTATTCGATAACTTGATTTTATTAATGAATATTATCTTGAATATTCATTCGAGGACTTATGACTCCTTTATATTATTTATTGAATATTACTTGGATATTCATTTGAGGATGTATGACTTCTTTATTTTATTTAATGAATATTATTTATAATATTCATTCGAGGGCTTATGACTCAGCTTATTTATTTATTGAATATTATTTCGAATTTCATTCGAGGGCTTATGACTCAGCTTATTTTATTTATTGAATATTATTTGAATATTTATTTGAGGATCTATGACTCCGATTATTTGCTGAGATATATTCTTTATTTTATTAAAGAATAAGGTGTCGATAATCAAACTCACTTTTGATTATTCAAATAAAGATAGTACTTTCGTATAGGTATATCTTTGGTTATTTAATATTCATTTCAAGTATAAGTTTTAAAACTTATACTTCAATTATTTTTATAAAGATTATTCTTTATGGGAATATTATTTAAATAATAATATTCAGATATTTTCTAATATATTGGGACTGATTTACCTTGTTAAATCAGCATCACTCCAAACATTCTTAAAAATGTTTTGCGAGTCTTTAAAATGATTTTTAAAAGTTAGAGCGGATCCCAAAACTCATTTTTATATTTAAGATCCTCCTTTCGAAGGGAATTTAAATACTCGCTCAAAACCTGAGGGATCCGGCTCTGTGGTGTGTTTTATATTCGCAACAAGGTTGCTGTTTTGATAAATGAATTGATTACTTACCCAACACTAGGGAAGTAAAATTCTTGGAACAAGTTAATCCATTAACAGGCATCGCCTGGGAAATATCGGTGAGTTTTTCTTTCCAACTAGATACGACTTCTTGGTGGAGCCGTATCAACAAGTTTCTACTTGGGGAAAGGGGGAACGAGCTTTACGTTTCAGAGTCATGGATTTCATCTGAACTAGGAGTGGCGTAAGTGGTCGAGTGGCGCCGGCCCAGCCTTATTATATTGGCCCAAATGGCCTGGAAGTTCCGCTAAGGCGGTCCATTCCTTAGGAGTTCAGTGTTCGGTTGACAAGTAAATCCGACAGGTTCTCCTCTACATGTAGAAAATGGTGGGGTTGTACTACTACGACTGATCATCGTAAGTGGTCTTCCTGGCGCGGCAAACTCCCGTAATGAGTTCATCATCCAATTGGATATTTCTGCAACACTACCCAGAGCACTTCGATAGAAAGGCTACGGTTGGGCGATTGTTGAGTGTTGGCAGGGTCAAGTTTTCAAAATGATGTTTGCATCAAATGAAGTATCTCGTAACTTCATTTTATTTTGATGATATTTTAAAGATTTAATCTATTCAAATCTGGTCTTGTAGTCTCATCTATGTGATGAACTTTGGAAACTAATTATAACTTGAATGGTGGTAGTTCAAGTAGTATTTGGAAAAGATATAAGTATATTGGAGTATCTTGTAACTTCATCTTTTAAACTTATATCTAGTAAATGATTATCTTATGCATGACAAAGATTTTCAGAAAAATGTTGAGACAAGGTTAGATATATGAGATCACCTTGCAACGATATTTTTATACAGTTATACACTGGAACTCTGTGTGTATTATGCATGGAAGAGGACTTCCAATATTTTGAAAAGTATATATGTATATATATACTGAATATTTTACGACTTCATCGCATTAAGATATCATCTTGGTTCATTTCTTTTGACCAAGACCTTCATGAGTACTATGAGAAGGCTCATATATTATTAATCATTATACATATTATTTTGGTGGGCTTGCTGCTCACCCTTGCTTTCTTCTTTCATCACACAACATCAGATAGACAAGATGAACAGGACCAAGCTCCCAATTCGCGAGCGGATAGGAAACGTTCCGCAGCTTCCTATAGGCATTGATGTCGCTGTAGCTGAGGTAGGAACTACTAATAGGCTAGGCTTTCAACTTTTGATATATCAGATTATGTATATTTATGAATTGTAATAATGGCAAAGAAATGTAAATTTATTCAGAAACCTGTTTAAGGTGTATTGACATATAATTGTGGAATAAAACGACTTGTGATTATTTTTGGATATTCATCTCTGAGACTATAACTTGTGGTGTGTGTGTTTATTGTGGGGTCACAGTACAGAGTAGTTGATTATTTATTAAGAGTGGGTGTTATTAAGGGAAATGGAACTCGTGACAACCCGGATCCCCGACCCCGGATTTGGGGGTGTTACAGAAATGCTATCAGAGCTAAGCGTTATAAACCTCAGAGATGATGGGACGTTAAGATAATAAGTTCACTAAGATAATAAGAACTCTTGCCAAGTTCATAGTCGGACTACCTAACGTAGTATTGACAGTTAAAACCCTTATGGGAACCCTTATAAATGTAGCGATAGAAGCGTAGTTTATTATCGTATAGAGTAGCGGGACTCCGAACCCTGAGGTTGAGGAGCAACAACGCGATGATGTTTTATTACTAATTGGAGATCGGATTGTGGATCCGATAGAGTGTCCTAATGCAGGACCGGATGATGTTGATATTGAGGATGTAGTGGTTGAGGATGTTGTCCTAGATGGGATTGTTGCTGAGGAGGATCTCGTGGAGGATCCTGACAAGAATGAATAAAGGACCACTGATGAATTGATGACCATGGTTAGGGCAACTCCCAGAGGTAGGATTGGCCGGTCACTACCGGAGGTTCGTTCAAGTTTGTAAAGATAGTAGCCCCTTTAACGCGGCTTACTCGTAAGACTGAGAAGTTCGAATGGACAGAGAAATGCGAGAACAACTTTTAAGAACCGAAGCAAAGGTTGGTGACGTTCCCTATGTTGGCGTTGCCGGATGGAAAATGAGATTTTGTGAAGTGTAGTGACGCTTCGCATAAGGAATTAGGGTGCTTCTCATACAGCACAGCAAGGTAATCGCGTACGCGTCAAGACAATTAAGGTAATATGAAATTCGATATCCCCGCCCATGAGCTTAGGCTCGTGGCAATAGTTTTACCCTAAAGATTGGAGGCACTACTTGTATGGAGAGAAGTGCGAGAATTACCTAAGCCATAAGTGCTCTAGTACATTTTCACGTAAAAAGAGCTCAACATATGCCATAGGAGGCAGTTAGAGCTAATCAAGAATAATGATTGAGAGATTCTTTATCATTCGGGGAAAGCCAATGTGGTGGCTGATGCCCTTAGTAAAAAGGAGAGACTCAAGATGATAATGTCTTTGGGAGAGTTTATAAGAGATTTTGGAAATAGTAGTGAAGGTAACCGGAGCCGGTACCGAAAAGCTGTTTGAGATTGCAATAGAGACCGAATTATTGGAAAAGAGCATACGGTGCCAGAGAAAGGTGATGAATGAAGGCAGAGAGCCAACAAATAAATATGAGATTAATACCGAGAAAGATGATAAGGGAATAATGAGGTATTCCTATAGAATTTGGGTTCCGAAAGTTCAAGAGCGTAAAGATGAGAACTTAGATGAGAGCCATAGTTTGAGGAATAAGATTTAGAGCAAACCCTGAACGTGATAGTCAGGGAGGTCGCCATCAAGATAGAAGGAACCCATGACATAATGGAGTGGAAAATGAGGATTTTAAATTAAAAGATGACCCCAATTATGGGGAGTAGGATGAAACATTTCATACTAAGGAAACAGAAAGTCGAGTAAGGAAAGGAGACCCGAGACGGTACTCCTATACGGTAATTCATGGACCTGTCTAGACAGAACTTAGACTATTATCCCCAACCACCACCTTGAGGAAACAATGCGATAGGAAATTCTTTCAGGACCCGTAAGTCTCTAAGCTCTCAGAGTTCCAAGGAACAGGTTGACCCAGTCGAGGCAAGAGCCTGGCTAAAGGAAATAGAGGAATCATTTGAGATTCTGAATGATTGAGAATCACAAAAGACTGTTTTTGTCACTTACCCTCCTAAGAGAGAGACCACCCACTGGTGAAAGGCCAAGGAAGGCACGGAGCAAGAGATTATAATAAACTGATTTAAGTTCAGTCAATTGATTTCAGGAAAGTACTTCCCAAGGTTATGGAGATAGTGTAAAAGCTTTAGAGCCAGAACAAAGGCAGACGAGTATGATGAATTATGAATCTAAGCTGTAAAAGTTGTTAAGATTCGTTCTGAAGACGCGAATCCAGAATGACGGGATATTTGAAATCAATGCTTATGTTGTGTTGGTTCATGAAATAATGATAAGAGAAAGGAAAATAAAAAGGAATTGAAGTGGAAAGGAATATAAAGGCAACAAAGTTTGAGGAATGATAAGGGAGTTGGGTATGAGGAAACCCTAAAGACTCATATTAATAGAAATAGAAAAGTATATGATCATCAGGATGAGGGTGATTCACCATGAGTTAAAGTTGACGGTTGAAGGCATAAGAGATGCATATATTTTATCCCCTTTAAGTTGGGAGGATTCGAGGAAATATTGAGATAGTTCGAAGGATAAACAATGAGACGCGGATAGACTGAGGAGACAAGGAAGTAAGAAATTAGGAAAATTGGATGAAGGAAGTGACCTTCAAGAATGTGAAGTGTAAGACCGGTGGCTTGATACCCAGAAAGGGAGACGCCAGGTATGAAAGATATCCCAACATTGAGATGACTGTTGAGATAAATAAAAGAGGTAAATGAGTAGTTAGAACTAAAAGGTTCACGTTGAACACGACAAACATCTTCTAGAACATCCCTATTATCATTACTGAATCAGGCAAGAAAAGCGGATAACCGTTCTTATCTTTTGGAGGCCATATTGATTGACCTTATTTTGAATACAGATGTTATTGTGAAACTAGGCATATACTATCGAGGTGGGAATGATTGAATAAGATACCCTTATCAGGGATATATGACTTGATTTATCCATGGAAGGATGCATGTACCTTTTAAAGGTGGAATTAAGGATAGAACATCGGTAACTTAAAATGAATCCTCGGGGAATGCATAAAGGTTGGAATTTCACCCTTAATAGGGATAGTATGAGTTTTGACAGTATGAATTGGAAAGGATTAAGGTAATAATAACCTTTAAGGATCAGTGGAGAAATTCTTCAGAAGTATATAGACAATGGTTCTAGTATTAGTAAGTGGTATTTTGATATGCCCTGTATATAGGGAATACAGGAGGAACGATTAAAGGATAACCTTAGAGGTTTTACAAGGAGAAAGGAAATATTCGAAATTCTCAAGAATAAAAATGTTGATAAAGGAAATATGACATAATTATAATGTTGCCAAGTGGGGCACGTGTTAAACCACGAGAAAGTATGGATCGAACCAGTAATGGTCAAAATTGTTAAGGGCAATTAGGACTTAAGATAAAAGATGTTCTAATTATGATTGAGAGTCAGTCATGACAGTGATTAACCTCTAAAGACTGAGGCAATAACTTATGGAAAAAAAATAGTGATTTTTTTTTACTCATCAGATTTTAAGGAAAGCATTTTCACATAAGCTGTGATTGAAATAAGATAGAAAATTTATTTGGAGGTGGTTAAAATGACATTGACTGTAAGGAAATTTTACTATCAGGAAAGGCTAAAGAGGTGGCCGACACTTTAAAGGTAAGAGGATAATTATAGGCGCTTTTGCCAAAAGAATATAGTGATGATGGTTAAAACTGTGAAGGTTGTATTATGGTTTGGAAGATTGACATTCTTCCTGATGACTGTGCAATACCCAACCGTAATAGTAGTTGGTAAAGGTTTAATTCGTGTAATCGCCATGAACGAGCTATCTATCTTAGAAGGTCCTATCTTGAGATAAGCCAGGACCATGTTTCAAAAAGGACTAGATGAACCCTTGAGTTAAGTCTTCTATTTAGGGCGTATGATTAAGAATGGTATTAACCTGCTATCGTTGCTTTGATTGAAACTCTTCTGCACTTTTATCTGCTTCATGTCATGTATGTATGTCAGGATCAGGAGTGTTCTTCATGAATCATGAATGGTGATTATGTTACCTCCTTAGAAGGATTTGATACGACATGTATGGACTCCGTATGGTTAGATATTAAGATTTTATGGAAAGGTGAATGACGACAGTAGGTCAGTGGTGGACCATAGTAATGCAGTAATGATTCCGCGAGTAATGAGTTGATTACAACCGTGAGAGTTGTATTGGAATGGGTGTTAAGATTGAGTACCACTAATCGGGTCATGGTAGTGTATAAGTTATCATTGATAGAACATTGATAGACTAATTAAGTAGAGTATCTACCTATTAAATATTTATTCTTTCTTATCAATAGAGAGTCATATTATTATACGAGGAAGGTTACGGTGCAAGCATAGAATTCTAGTAACGATGATGTCTAGAATGAGATCCCAGATTCGATTTTCGATATCGAGGGAGTTTCAAAGGTGATTGTGTATAAGCTCGAGGAAGAGCATGAGTCCATAGAATGATGGACGGAATAGAAATATTTAGGCATGGGAAATACGATGCTATAATACTTGATGCTGATATAAATACATATATGTTTTGTTCTCCTATGACAAACCTCTATAGTTCAGAGGTAGGTTCCAAGCCAGATATTTTGTGGCAGTATATTTTTCATATATACAATTCTCTTCAATTCGTTCTTTTCTCTTCTTTTCATTTCATGTAAGCTGAGAAGAACAACCCTTCCAGAAAGGGGAGGTATTGCCGAATGACTATCTATCTGTGTGATAGAAGCCTAGTAGGATACCATCTATTGTTTAAATTGCTTGTCAAGTACTAAAGGCTGGCCACCTTCTGTACTAACTAAGCGATATAACAAGTGTTCATGATCATATTGATCTCTCAACAAATTCATTTACTTCTATATGATTGATCAAACTTTGGGAAATAGAAACAGCTGAAAAAGGAGTAATAAAGTTGTGGTAGTATTCGGAATGGAAATACATTCGTGATACTAAGGTTGACGTGGTTATTAAAAGGTTATAGAACGCTAACGAGCAAAAGTATAACCAGTATAATATTAGGAATGGAAGGTAGTAGCGATTACGAACTGGAAAAGAATGGGTATTGAGACGCTAAAGCTATAGTACTAGAAGCTATGATAAAATTCCATGCGATAGACTTGAAAGAATTTGGAATGATCACTTAACACGGATTGAGTTTTCTTACGATAATAGATCACATGTCAGTATTGAGATATCGCCTTATGAGATCCTTGAGGGAAGACAATGTCGATCTCCCTTATGTTAGGATGAAGTTGTAGAGCGCAAGATGTTCGGACCCGCAGTAGTCCAAAGGATCAAGGATATAATAGATTTTAATCAGAGGACGGCTGGTAGTAGCCCAAGATGGGAACATGAAGTATGTTGATTTGACACAAAAGGACAAGGAATAGGAAGTGGGGGACCTAGTATTGTTATAGGTATTCCCTTGGAAAGGAAGGATGAGGTTCGGAAAGAAAGGGAAGCTAAGTCCACGAATTGTTGGACCCTTGGATATATTAAGACATATTGGGAAGATAGCATATGAGCTAGCCCTACCCCCGAATATGTAGCAAGTTCATAATGTGTTCCACGTATCAATGTTAAGAAAATGTAATTCGGATGCCAGATAAATAGGGGCATATGAGCGCATAGGCATGCGACCAGACATAACCTATAGGGAGCAACCAGAAAGGGTTATAGATCGAAAAGGGACAAGTGCTTAGGAGAAGGGTTATCAAACTAGTCAGAGTTTGGTGGTAGAACCATAATGTGGGAATTTGACTAGAGAGTTAGAAGGCACAATGCTAGAAAAGCATCCCCAACTGTTTTCTATCTGATTCCGGGACGGAATCCTTTTAAGGAGGGGAGACTGTAATAACTCCCAAAATTTTGAACTTTTTGTAACCCTTGTGAATAGTGTTTTAGCTGAATGAGAAAACTTTTCATGCCACACTATGTAGGGGTTCTGATATGGATATTCTGAGATTTTATTAGTACTTTATATGGGATATAAGTGTATGTAAAGATCGTCAGAATCCAAATCCGAACACTTTGATTTTTCCCGGAAATCCAATAGATACGGAAAGAATTGAGTATAAGGTAACAGGATAAAAGGATTTAAATTAAAGGATTATAATAGAGGATCATAAAAAGGAATATAATGTATTGAGAAAGGTTAAGGGAACCTAAGTAATAAGATCCCGGGTATGATCCCTCAAACGATAAACGAAAACGAAAGTTAAGCGAACTGTATAACAGATCAGCGGTCATTAGGCAAACAATTAGGAAGTTAATCAAAGGGATTAGAGAGGATGATGTCACCCAACCAATGAGAAGAGGACAAGGAGGGGAGGATGACATCATGAGGATGACACAAGCATGACATGGGAAGGAAGGAGATGTGGTGGCTTTTTAACCACACAAAATCAAGGGCAACTAGGTAATTTACTAAAACAAACACAAAAATCAAACCAACCAAGCCAAGCAAATTATTTTTCATCAAAATCAAAAAGAAACCAAGGCATTGTTCTTCATGCTCTCGGCCAAAACAGAACCAGCACACTAAAACTGCTGTATCTCCTTCATTTCTCACTCAAATATTGTGTTCTATAGCTCATTGGAAAGGTATTGAGATGGCCTACAACTCTTGTTCACAAGTCTCGTCCAAATAATCATGGTAAGACCCTCATTTTTACAGTTCTTTAAATCGGACTTTTAGAAACTTCAAAGCCTAACTTTGAGTTCTTGATTTCTTTGGAAAGATCAAGCTTGTAGGAGGCTCCCTAAGGCTTCCTAGCAACTTAACACCTCCCAAGGAAGGTATAAACTTCAAACCCTAGCCTTTACTTTATTTGTTAGTAAGCTTAATGGTTGGTTTTGTGAAATGAGAAGCATGGATTGTGATTATTAGTAGTTTGGTTTGATTTGGAAGTGTTTTGGTAATTGAAGCTTGATTATAGTTCATAGGTCTTGATTGTGGTTGTTTGAGTTGAAAACCTTGGAGATTATGGACTGATGTGGTATGGTTTAGGTAAAGTTTTATTGTATTGATGGTTATGAGTTGGTTGGTGGTTAATTGGAGTAGTTTAAACATTGGTAATCGCGTAAACATAGCCGTCGTAATGTCCGATTTACTTTAGACTGCTTTTGTTCATAACATTTGGACCAGAGAACACCCTACTAGATTTTGACCATTGCCATGTTTAGATAGTTCATGTTACGAGCTTCGTTTTGATATGTAGTTCGTTTGATTCCGATGTACGGTTTAGGAGAAACGACCGTTTCAAGTAACGGCGTTTCGCGAACGAAACTTTTCCCCTCGCTTAACTTTGAAACATAGGTTAAAGACCAAAAAGGGTTAATTAATGTATGAAACATTTATGGTAAGTGTGTTAGGCAGTTGGTAAGACACTCGTGAAGGAATCGCATTAAAACTCGTAAAGGTTAAATTATTAAAAATGGTGGAGCCGAGGGTACCCGAGTGACTTAAGCAAATCAGTAAGCGCAAAACAAGTGTTAGAGTCTAAGTTAGTTAAAGTATAGATTTACAAGTGACTTTGGTTTAATTCCAACTTACTTGTTGTTTATAGGTTACCAGACTCATTCCGAGCTTTTTTTTCACCCCAAGTCGCTCAGGCAAGTTTTCTATCCGTTATATTGTTGTTGTGATGTATATATGTATATGCATTATCTTGCGATAGATGCATGTTGGTTAATTAGCAAATGTTGCGATATATTGAAGCATGCTGATATGGTATATATATGCATGCCTGTTTCGTATTCTTGCTAAATATATCTGTTGGTTCAGTTGATAATACCTATGCTAGAGAATAGCAGTAATTTGCATATACCCTTAGTATAGGGACCCAAAGGTGAAAACATTTTCTAAAACCGGGAGTCGAGGATCCCGAGTAGATTTTATATATATATATTTATATATATATATATTTTTATAGTTTTCAAAACTATTAATCGAATAAGGTTTATTCGATAACTTGATTTTATTAATGAATATTATCTTGAATATTAATTCGAGGACTTATGACTCCTTTATATTATTTATTGAATATTACTTGGATATTCATTTGAGGATGTATGACTCCTTTATTTTATTTAATGAATATTATTTATAATATTCATTCGAGGGCTTATGACTCAGCTTATTTATTTATTGAATATTATTTCGAATTTCATTCGAGGGCTTATGACTCAGCTTATTTTATTTATTGAATATTATTTGAATATTCATTTGAGGATCTATGACTCCGATTATTTGCTGAGATATATTCTTTATTTTATTAAAGAATAAGGTGTCGATAATCAAACTCACTTTTGATTATTCAAATAAAGATAGTACTTTCGTATAGGTATATCTTTGGTTATTTAATATTCATTTCAAGTATAAGTTTTAAAACTTCTACTTCAATTATTTTTATAAAGATTATTCTTTATGGGAATATTATTTAAATAATAATATTCAGATATTTTCTAATATATTGGGACTGATTTACCTTGTTAAATCAGCATCACTCCAAACATTCTTAAAAATGTTTTGCGAGTCTTCAAAATGATTTTTAAAAGTTAGAGCGGATCCCAAAACTCATTTTTATATTTAAGATCCTCCTTTCGAAGGGGATTTAAATACTCGCTCAAAACCTGAGGGATCCGGCTCTGTGGTGTGTTTTATATTCGCAACAAGGTTGCTGTTTTGATAAATGAATTGATTACTTACCCAACACTCGGGAAGTAAAATTCTTGGAACAAGTTAATCCATTAACAGGCATCGCCTGGGAAATATCTGTGAGTTTTCCTTTCCAACTAGATACGACTTCTTGGTGGAGCCGTATCAACAAGTTTCTACTTGGGGAAAGGGGGAACGAGCTTTACGTTTCAGAGTCATGGATTTCATCTGAACTAGGAGTGGCGTAAGTGGTCGAGTGGCGCCGGCCCAGCCTTATTATATTGGCCCAAATGGCCTGGAAGTTCCGCTAAGGCGGTCCATTCCTTAGGAGTTCAGTGTTCGGTTGACAAGTAAATCCGACAAGTTCTCCTCTACATGTAGAAAATGGTGGGGTTACACTACTACGACTGATCATCGTAAGTGGTCTTCCTGGCGCGGCAAACTCCCGTAATGAGTTCATCATCCAATTGGATATTTCTGCAACACTACCCAGAGCACTTCGATAGAAAGGCTACGGTTGGGCGATTGTTGAGTGTTGGCAGGGTCAAGTTTTCAAAATGATGTTTGCATCAAATGAAGTATCTCGTAACTTCATTTTATTTTGATGATATTTTAAAGATTTAATCTATTCAAATCTGGTCTTGTAGTCTCATCTATGTGATGAACTTTGGAAACTAATTATAACTTGAATGGTGGTAGTTCAAGTAGTATTTGGAAAAGATATAAGTATATTGGAGTATCTTGTAACTTCATCTTTTAAACTTATATCTAGTAAATGATTATCTTATGCATGACAAAGATTTTCAGAAAAATGTTGAGACAAGGTTAGATATATGAGATCACCTTGCAACGATATTTTTATACAGTTATACACTGGAACTCTGTGTGTATTATGCATGGAAGAGGACTTCCAATATTTTGAAAAGTATATATGTATATATATACTGAATATTTTACGACTTCATCGCATTAAAATATCATCTTGGTTCATTTCTTTTGACCAAGACCTTCATGAGTACTATGAGAAGGCTTATATATTGTTAATCATTATACATATTATTTTGGTGGGCTTGCTGCTCACCCTTGCTTTCTTCTTTCATCACACAACATCAGATAGACAAGATGAACAGGACCAAGCTCCCAATTCGCGAGCGGATAGGAAACGTTTCGCAGCTTCCTATAGGCATTGATGTCGCTGTAGCTGAGGTAGGAACTACCAATAGGCTAGGCTTTCAACTTTTGATGTATCAGATTATGTATATTTATGAATTGTAATAATGGCAAAGAAATGTAAATTTATTCAGAAACCTGTTTAAGGTGTATTGGCATATAATTGTGGAATAAAACGACTTGTGATTATTTTTGGATATTCATCTCTGAGACTATAACTTGTGGTGTGTGTGTTTATTGTGGGGTCACAGTACAGAGTAGTTGATTATTTATTAAGAGTGGGTGTTATTAAGGGAAATGGAACTCGTGACAACCCGAATCCCCGACCCCGGATTTGGGGGTGTTACAAGCATCATCATCAGTCTATGGCCACTGCTTCGGATATGCTCTTTAATCTCAAGGAACTTTTGGAGATCAGAATAGGGTTGCTAGGAAAGTATCCATGAAGGCTTTAATGAACACTCAGATGGCTAAAGGAACACCTGTAAGGGATCATGTTCTCAAGATGATGTCACATCTGAATGAGATAGAGATCCTTGGTGCTGAACTTGATGGGGAAACCCAGATTGACATTATCTTTATGATCTTGTCCAAGAGTTTTGAGCAGTTCCGCTTGAATTACAACATGAACAAGAGGCAGTATAGTCTTGCGGAACTGCTGACAAAACTTGCAGAAAGCTGAAGGATTATTTTGGCAAAGTGTTCAAGTGAGTGTGGCTGAGAAAGGTTCTTCATCTAATCCAAAAGGTATTAAGAAGAAGAAAAAGGCTCAGACACAGAAAGCTGTGAAGGCGGTGGGAGTTCAAGGTGGTTTGAAAAAACCTAAGGGAAAGTGCTTCAGGTGCAAGCAGTCAGGTCACTGGAAACTGGAATGTCCTCTTCCTAATAAGACAAACAATACTAGTATGTCTCTTTCTCTAGTTACAGAAACATTTATAGCGGCTATATCTATGAGCACTTGGTGTGTAGATACAGGAGCCACTGATCATGTTTGTAATTCTATGTAGGGGTTCCAGCTATCCAGAATGCTTAGAGATGGTGAGATATACGTGTTCATGGGATACGCTACGAAAGTAGCAGTAGTTGCAGTAGAAGTTATTCATTTATCTTTTGGTTCTGATAGGATTTTGGTTTTGAACAATTGTCTTTATGTACCTTCTTTTAGAAGGAATTTAGTTTCGGTTTCTAAACTTGCTTTGGATGGTTATAATTTTTTTTTGGATCGTAATTTTTCTATTATAATGAAAAAATGAATTATATGTTTTGGTACATTGCAAGACAATTTGTATATAATTAATCCTAGTCAACTTGCACTGCAACTACAATATAGGGAATTGAACAACACATCTTCTACCTCTACTAAAAGAAAGGAACCTTCTAGTTTGAACCAAACATATCTTTGGCACTTGAGATTAGATCATATTAACTTGAGGAGGATTCAAAGACTGTTAGTAGACGGGCCTTTAAGCTCATTGGAAGTGGAGCCATTTCCAGTTTGTGAATCCTACTTGGAAGGTAAAATGACTAATAGACCTTTCAAGGCAAAGGGGAATAGAGCCAAAAAGTGTTAGAATTGGTTCACTCTGATTTATGTGGACCCATGAATATCCAAGCAAGAGGTGGTTATGAGTATTTCATCACTTTTATTGATGATTATTCTAGATATGGGTACGTTTATTTGTTGCGCCGTAAGTCTGAGTGCTTTGATAAGTTCAAAGAGTACAAAGCTAAAATAGAGAAGCGACTTAATAAAAGTATCAAGTCACTATGAAAAGATCGTGGTGGCGAATACTTGCTTGGAGAATTGAAGGAATATTTATCAGAAAATGGGATAGAATCCCAGTTAATTGCACCGAGCACACCTCAACAGAACGGTGTAGCAGAGAGAAGGAACCAGACTCTTTTAGAGAGTGTTAGATCGATGATGAGTTATTCGGATTTACCCAAGTCATTTTGGGGACATGCCTTAGAGACATCATCTTATCTTCTAAACTTAGTACCTTCTAAGTCAGTTCCTAAAACCCCCTTAGAATTATAGACCGGGGACAAATCGAGTCTAAGACACATTCAGATATGGGGTTGTCCAGCACATATGCTGCACAAGAACGCGACTAAGTTAAAATCTCGTACAGAAGTAAAGTTATTTGTAGGCTACCCTATGGGAATGAAAGGTTATTTATTTTATAGTCCGAAGAATCAGGATGTCATTGTTAGCACCAATGCAAGATTCTTAGAGGAGGACTATATAATGAATCACAAACCCATGAGTAGTTTCGTTTTAGAGGAACTAGTGGGAGGGACAGATAATACCCATGAACCTATAGTACAAGTAGAACAATCACAACAAAATGTACAACCTGTCACTAATACCGCACCAGTGCCTCGTTGTAGTGGGAGAGTTGTTCAACAGCCTGATAGATTAATGTTTTTGGGATAGTCTTCGGACTTGGTCTCTGGTGAACATGATGATGAACCCCGGACATACGAAAAGGCAGTACAAGAAAAAAGATGCAGATCTTTGACAAAAGGAAATGGAATCTGATATGGATTTATTATATTCTAATCAAGTCTGGGAGCTCGTGGAACCACCCAAAGGTATAAAACCTATTAGATATAAGTGGATCTACAAGAAAAAGAGGGGATCAGATAAAAAGGTAAAAGCCTGGAAAGCAAGACTTGTTGCGAAAGGGTATACTCAGAAAGAAGGTATCGATTATGAGGAAACCTTTTCGCCGGTAGTCATGCTTAAGTCAATCCGTATTCTTTTATCTATAGCAGCTCATCTCGATTATGAGTTTTGGAAAATGGATGTCAAGACAGCTTTCCTTAATGAAAGTCTTGAAGAAACCATCTATATGCAGCAACCAGAGGGATTCATTAAAGAAGGCCAAGAGCATCTTGTATGTAAGCTTAAGAGGTCTATTTATGTACTTAAACAAGCTTCTAGGTATTGGAACATTCGTTTTGATCAGGCAGTTCAGTCGTATGGATTCAATCAAAGTCCAAGTGAAGCATGCGTGTCTACGAGATGTGAGGGAAATGCAGTGGTTTTTCTAGTGTTATATGTTGATGACATTTTACTCATTGGAAACAATGTTAAGATGTTGTCTTCAATAAAGGCATGGTTGTTCAAACAATTTGAAATGAAGGACTTAGGTGAAGCAGCATACATCCTTGGGATCAAACTTATAATGGATCGCAAGAAAAGGATGTTGGCTTTATCTCAGGAGCCCTACATAGATGACGTATTAGCTCATTTTAACATGCATGACTCCAAGAAGGGTAATTTACCTTTCAGACATTGAATTTCTATATCAAAGAGTCAGTGCCCTTCGACACCTAAGGAGATAGAGAACATGAAGGCAGTTCCTTATACTTCGGCATGTGGAAACCTAATGTATGCTATGTTATGTACGAGGCCTGATATCTGCTTTGTCATGGGCTTGGTTAGCCGATACCAGTCAAACCCAGGACAGGAACATGGATTGCAGTAAAAACAATACTCAAGTACCTGCAAAGGACTAAGGAGTATATGTTAGTTTACAAGTCCTCTGATTTATTGCCTCTGGGATATACCGATTCAGATTTCCAGACAGATAAAGATAAGAGAAAGTCCACCTCCAGATGTTTTTTTACTTTGGGAGGTGGAGCCATAATATGGAGGAGTGTGAAGCAGAAATGCATTGCAGACTCAACCATGGAAGCCGAATATGTGGCAGCCTCTAAGGCAGCCAAAGAGGCTATATGGTTCCGAAACTTCCTGCTGGATTTGGATGTGGTTCCTAATTTTCCACGACAAATCACAATTTATTGTGATAATACTGGTGCTGTGGCAAATACCAAAGAACCACGGGCCCATAAGGCAGCAAAACACCTAGAGCGTAAGTATCACCTCATACGGCAGTTCGTTAAGCGAGGAGATATCATTGTGGCTGATATAGCATCAAAGGATAACTGGGAAGATCCTTTCACGAAGAGCTTACCATCTAAGGCTTTTCAGGAGCACGTGGAAGCGATATGAGCCAGATACTTGGTCACATAGTTATATAGTTGGTAGTGGATTGCTTGTAATAAACACTGATACACTCAAAAAATATCTTGAGTATAAGTGGGAGATTGTTAGGGTTTATCCTGAAATATTCTTTTGAAGTATATACTTTAATAATAATTATTTGAGAATCTTGAATGCATGTTTTCGCATTGTCTGTATATTATATATTGTAGACAATCTAGTATCAAATGGGATAGTAGAAGATTAGATTGTCAAACTCCTTATATCATATAATAAAGGTTCACAGTCTAAGTGGTATTAGACAAACCACTGGAACGGCTGAATTGAAACTATTATCAGCTTCCTGAGCGGCCGCACAGGGTCGTAAATTCAGAATAATTATTTTAGACTTCTGTTTCTGTTTAGCTTCCAACTTCTGAGTAATCTGGGTTTTATGGGACTCCTATATAAGTAGATTTCAGAGACGTTTCACTAAGGTTGGATCATAGTATTAATCGAGGAGTGAAGGAGATAAGGAAGAAGACCGTCTTAGCACACCGCAACGAAGAGGAAGCATATTTTCTTGTGATTCTTATTTCGTTGTAATGTTGGATACTAGTTTTCTTTACTTTGAACCTATTTACTCTTGTGACGTACTCTAGTTTAATATAATTAGTTTAGTTATAATTCTCTGGTGTTTATTTATCATGTTTTCATATGAACCCATGATGACGATGAGTGCTATCATGCTAATCGTGATCATGGGGTCGTAACGGATTTACTATGGAATTCTTTAGTTAGTTGTTTAAAACCGTAGTGTGTGATGATTGTATGATGTTTAGTATTGGTTGTGCTTATTCGTCTTATGTGCGTCGCGAACATATAAGATAGGGTGTTAATCTCTTGTGAAGCGACGGTGGATCTTGAGATTTAAAACTTGCCATGCTAGCATAGGTTCATGTACGAGTATGCATGATTAGTGGGTAACTCTAACAGTTTTATTCGCCCTATGTAATCAAAAGGAATAACTTGTTCTTAAATCGTTATGTTGTCAATTTCTGTAGACATATAGGGACTCAACATAATTGATGCCTATTCAACTTCTATCTTAATTGTGGATGTTTGGTAGAATGGTATTAGTACAATGAAAGTTGGCTTTTATCAGTTTCGTGTTATTCGATTAATATCATCATTGTTGCATGCTAAGGGTAATAACAATGACTATTGAAGGAAGTAGTAATGAAGTTGTGATCTCATGAGTGTTTTAATATTGTTAATTCGAAGTGTTAATTAAGTGCTTAATTGTAGTAGTTAATTGTAGTTAATAATTAGTTAATCAATTCTAAGTGTTATTGTCTTAACATTGAGAGGTAATCATACATTGGTGAGTGAGTTTAATTGAACATAATTAGTCTGAGTCTCAGTGGGAACGAACTAGAAAGTATTCTATATTACTTGCGAACGCGTATACTTGCGTGTATTATTAGCGCGTGATTTCGCCCTAACAAGAGCTATATGACACACACACAAAATATTCCTTAACTACCACCCCCAAACTTAAAATATTCACTGTCCCCAGTGAAGGTAGTAGAAAGGAACACAGGGTATACCTACTCGGAGAGATCATCATCATCATCACCCTCAGAGGGTGGTGTATTAGGAGGCGGATATACAGAGTCTTCACCAAAAACTGGCCACTGGATGTCAGCTCCAAGGCCTCGAAAAGCAGTCCCTAGTGCGAGGGTGAGCTCCTGAGCAAACCTGCTCTGCGTCTCGTACATAGCATCCATCCTCCGTGACAGCCTCCTATACTGAGCATCAGCCATCCCAGCACCCTCCTGAGCTCTAGAAGAACCAGCCTCATCACGCCTTGGCCTTTCCATGGTAGCACCTCATGCTGGACGCCCTCCTGGAAGACGATAACCCAGCCCATGCTCCTCGGGCTCACCACCGGTCCACTCTTGCATCGCATGCAGAGTCCCGGAATCAATAGGAGCGGCCGACAACTGCAACTGCTCATGAGACGGTCACTGAATCCCCGCTGCTCGGCAAAGCTTGGTAACCGTAGATGCATAAGGGATGTTCATGTGCTTAGCTCCCCTCAAAAACTTCAGAATTCCTTGGTAAATGAACTCACCAAGGTCCACATAGTACTCCTTATTCAAAATTCCCCACAACAACTGCGCTCTCTCAACTGTGACCTCAAGTGCATGCGAAGTAGGCAAAATATTAGCACAAATAAAAGCATTCCATGCACGGGCATACCTATTCATGGCGATTGCCGGAAAGTGACGATACTCATTAGTTCCAGTCTTGAAGGTCCATACTGTGCCCGGCCTACAGAGAGTAGCACAAATCAAATCCAAGTCAAAATCCTCAACAGTCTTCTCGTTCCAGTTCTCCTCCGTGGGCTTCCTCTGTCTCTGCCCAATCACACGGCGAATCACCACAGGGTGATCATCCACCGTCATCCCCCGGACCACAGAGTATCCATTCTTCTCAGCCTTCGCGTTCGCATAGAACTCGCGAACCACGCTCATCGGCACTACTTCAGGCGACTCACAAAAAGCTATCCACCCCTTCTCAGCAATCATAGATAACAACTCACCATCCCTCTCCGATGGTAAGAACCCCCTCTCCTTCAAAATTGGCTTCCCCAAAAGCCTAGTGTACTCTTCCTCAGCAGCCCTATCATTCAAACGAGGTCTCGCAGCAGTACCCCTCGAAGAATCAGCAATAGGGACAGTGATGCTGCTATCAATAGTCCTTGCTCTCTTGGGTGCCATCGAATCTGAATAAAAGTGCTTGAGATTTGTGTTTTTGTGTTTGGGAGAGAATTGAAGTGTTGAAAGTGTATAGGAGATATATGGGATAGGTGTATGTATATATAGGGTATGGATTAGGGTAGAATTTGATTAGGAGTGGGGTTAAGGGTTAAAATCATGGGATAGTGGGGAAATAGGTCGTGGGTTTATGGGCTGTGTTTTGTGTTTTTATTTTTCTGCTTTTTTTGGTTTTTTATTGAACATAAAAAAATTTCTCCCAGTCGGCCCCTGAGCGGTCGCTCAGCAGAGCTGAGTGGGCGCTCAGCTTGCTGAGTGGTCGCTCAGCATAGCTAAGCGGGCGCTCAGGGGGCTTCTGGAATTTTTTTTCCAGGCTCCATTTTTCTGATTTTTTTATGGTTTTGGATATGTTATTAACTTCTAAGGGTTCCTGTAACAACAATTCATGGGTTTCCTCCCACGAAGCGCTTCTTTTTCGTCATTAGCTTGACGTTGCGTACCTTCCTCAAGTTGACAATAAAACGGCACTAACCACTTCCCGGTTTGCCGTGTCCCTATAGTAGTGCCTCAAACGCTGACCATTAACCTTGAATGCTTGGTCCGGATCAGTCTCAAAAATCTCCAACACTCAATGTGGAAACACAGTTTTGACAATGAAAGGTCCAGACCACCTTGATTTCAACTTCCCAGGAAAAAGTCAGAGACGAGAGTTGAATAAGAGAACTTGTTGCCCCGGCACGAATAACTTAGGATGTAGCTTCCTATCGTGCCACCTTTTCACCTTTTCCTTGTACATTTTGTTGTTCTCGTACGCTTGGAGTCAAAATTCATCAAGTTCATTAAGCTGAAGCATCCACTTCTTTCCAGCTACATCTAGATCCAGGTTCAACTTCTTCAACGCCCAATAGGCCTTATGCTCAAGCTCCGCAGGTAAATGACATCCCTTACCATACACAAGTTGAAACGGGGACATCCCAAGTGGAGTTTTGTATGCTGTTCTGTAAGCCCAAACAGCTTCATCGAGCTTTAAAGACCAATCCTTCCTCGACGGACAAAGAACCTTCTCTAAGATGCGCTTGATCTCTCTGTTAGAAACTTCCGCTTGACCATTTGTTTGTGGATGATAGGCAGTAGCAACTCGATGATTCACATTGTAGCGCTGCATCATAGAAGTGAACTTACGGTTGCAGAAATGCGACCCTTCATCACTTATGATTACTCGTGGCGTTCCAAACCTTGTGAAAATATGCTTATGAAAAAAATTCAACACTTCCTTTGAATCATTTATTGGTAGAGCTTTGACTTCTACCCATTTTGAGACATAATCGACTGCTAGCAAGATGTATTGATTATTGCAGGAGGAGACAAAAGGCCCCATGAAATCGATTCCCCAAACATCAAAGACCTCAACTTCAAGCATCACATTTAACGGCATCTCATCCTTTCTCGTAAGATTTCCCACTCTTTGGCAACGATCACACCTTAAAACAAACTGATGAGCATCTTTAAAAAAAGTAGGCCAGAAAAAACCTGCTTGCAGAATATGAGCTGCCGTCTTCTCATCACCATAGTGTCCACCATAAACTGTGGAGTGGCAGTCTCATAATATCCCCTCCATCTCACAGAATGGGATACATCTCCTGATGATCTGGTCAGCTCCCTGTCTAAACAAATACGGTTCATCCCACATATACCACTTCACCTCATGCATAAACTTCTTCTTTTGAGATGTGGTCAAATTAGGAGGCATTATATTGTTGACAAGATAATTCACAATATCTGTGAACCATGGCTCTTCCTCCTGGCACTGCGAACAACTGCTCATCCGGAAAAGATTCGTTGATCAATGTCTTATCATGTGAAGTAGACTCGGGATTCTCCAATCTAGAGAGATGGTCAGCTACTTGATTTTCAGTACCTTTTCGATCCTTGATCTCTAACTCAAATTCCTGTAGTAAGAGCACCCAACGAATGAGTCTCAGTTTTGAATCCTTCTTGGAAACCAAATAGCGAATGGTCGCATGATCAGTGAATACTGTCACCTTTGTCCCAAGCAGATAAGATCGAAATTTTTCGAAACCGAAGACTATAGCCAAGAGCTCCTTCTTAGTAGTGGTGTAGTTCATTTGGGCCCCATTTAAAGTCTTGCTAGCATATTAGACCACATTAAAGAGATTATTCTTGCGCTGCCCAAGAACTGCGCCCACCGCATAATCACTCGCATCACACATCATCTCAAAAGGCTCTGTTCAATCCGGTGCTGTAATAACTGGTGCAGTGATCAAACTCTTCTTAAGAGTCTCGAATGCTGTTAAGAAGTCATCATCAAATTTGAAAGGCACATCCTTCTCAAGCAAGTTGCACAAAGGCTTAGATATCTTCGAAAAGTCCTTGATGAAATGCCGATAAAAACCCGCATGACCAAGAAAACTACGGATTCCTTTCACAGAAATAAGTGGTGGAAGATTTTCAATGACTCCCACCTTGGCTTTGTCCACCTCAAGACCCTTGCTACAGACCTTATGCCCAAGAATAATGCCTTCACGCACCATAAAATGACATTTTTCCCAATTGAGCACCAAATTAGTTTCCACACACCTTTTGAGCACTGCACGAAGCTTATTCAAACATTCATCATACGAGTGTACAAAGACGGATAAGTCGTCCATGAACACCTCGACATTATTTCCAATCATGTCAGAGAATATAGCCATCATACATCTCTGAAAAGTGGCCGGTGCGCCACATAACCCAAACGAAACTCTGCGAAAAGCAAACGTGCCAAATGGACAAGTGAAGGTAGTCTTTTCTTGATCCTCTAGTGCAATACAAATCTGATTATACCCTGAGTAGCCATCCAGAAGACAATAGTACTCATGACCAGCCAACCTGTCAAGCATTTGATCAATAAACGGAAGAGGGAAGTGATCCTTCCTCATGGCCTTGTTCAACTTTCGGTAATCCATGCATACTCTCCATCCTGTGACTGTTCGAGTGGGGATGAGCTCGTTCTTCTCATTTGCTACCACAGTGATACCTCCTTTCTTAGCTACACATTGCACGGGGCTCACCCAAGAACTGTCAGAAATAGGATAAATGATTCCTGCATCCAGCCACTTCAGAATTTCTTTCTTCACCACCTCTTTCATGGTAGGATTAAGTCTGCGCTGTTGCTCAATAGTCGGCTTACTACCCTCCTCTAGCAGAATCTTATGCATGCAATATGAAGGGCTGATCCCTTTAATGTCTGCTATGGTCCATCCAATAGCCGATTTGAATTCTCTCAAGATCCTTAAGAGCTTATCCTCCTCACTACTTGAAAGGTCAGATGTAATAATAACATGTAAAGTAGATGCATCACCTAAAAAAGCATACCTCAAGTGTTCAGGCAAAGGCTTAAGCTCCAAGGTGGGTGCTTCCTCAATTGATGGTTTGAGCTTTCCTTCAGCATTTTTGAGGTCAGAAGCACCAAGAGATTCAAACGGCATGTCTAGCTTTCGCCTCCAGGGAGAAGCATTAAGATATTGTAATTGCTCATTGCCATCCTCATCATCACTATCAAAATCCCCCACTAAGGCCTTCTCTAATGCATCTGACATTAGCATATGATCGAGTTCTGAAGTAACCGCAGAATAAATCAAATCCACTTTTAAGCACTCCTCATCTTCTGTAGGGAATTTCATTGCTTTGAATACATTGAATATCACATCCTGATCCTGCACCCGCATAGTAAGTTCACCCTTCTGCATATCTATCAAGGTACGACCAGTAGCCAAGAAAGGTCTTCCCAAGATTATGGGAATCTTCTTATCTTCCTCGAAATCCAGAATAACAAAGTCTGCAGGAAAGAAGAGCTTATCCACCTTGACTAGCACATCCTCCACTATGCCTCTTGGGTAAGTAATAGAATGATCAGCCAATTGTAGAGACATGTAGGTGGGCTTTGGATCAGGCAAATCCAACTTTTTAAAGATCGACAACGGCATCAGATTGATGCTTGCTCCCAAATCACAAAGGCACTTGTCAAAAGACAACTTGCCAATGGTGCAAGGAATGGTGAAGCTACCTGGATCTTTAAGCTTTGGAGGTAACTTTTGCTGCAGCACAGCACTGCATTCTTCCGTTAGAGCAACGGTCTCAAGGTTATCCAGTTGCACCTTCCTTGAAAGAATACTCTTCATAAACCTCGCATAACTAGGCATTTGCTCTAGAGCCTCAGCGAAAGGTATATTGATGTGAAGTTTCTTGAACACCTCCAGAAATTTACCGAACTGCTTATCCAGCTTTTGTTGTTGCAATCTCTTAGGGAAATGTGGTGGAGGATAGAGCTGTTTCTCCCCTGTATTACCCTCAGGCAGAGTGTGTTCAACAGTAGTCTTCCTTGGTTCCGCCGCTTTCTCCTTTTGCTTAACTTCTTCATCTCCAACTTCAGCTTCTCCTTCTTTTGCCTTTTCAGCATCAGCAACTTTTCCAGACCTTAAGGTAATAGCCTTGACTTGATCTTTAGCTTCCTTCCTGCCTGGCACTTCAGTGTCACTGGGAAGTGTGCCAGGTTGACAATTGAGAACTGCATTGGCTATTTGACCGATCTGATTTTCCAAGGTCTTGATAGAAACCGACTGACTCTTGCACAACAACTTAAGTTCCTCAAAATCAGCACTAGTGGGTGCAGCTGCACCTCCTTGTTGAGGATATGATTGCCTTTGAGCATATTGTTGCGGTTGCTGGAATCCAGGAGGATTGAACTGCTTACTCACACCTTGCTGATATGGTTGCTGAATAGCATTCTGATTATTACTCCAGCTGAAATTTGGATGATTTCTGTTGTTAGGATGATAAGTGGCCGGCACAGGCTGTTGTTGTCGCTGATAAGTGTTCACATACTGAACAGATTCGTTAACAAGAGAACACTGATTCGTAGCATGAGAACCTGTACAAAGCTCACAGACCATAGCTATCTGATTGACTCCATAGGTGGCTAGAGAATCGACCTTCATAGACAGCGCTTGGAGCTGCGCTGCAATAGCGATGGCTGCATCGACTTCCAGAATACCTGCTACCTTCCCAGGTATCATCCTTTGAGTTGGGTTTTGATGCTCATTTGCAGCCATAGTCTCAATAAGATTATAAGCCTCAGTATAGCTTTTGGCCCACAATGCGCCTCCAGCTGCTACATCGAGCATGGGCCGAGATTGGGCCCCCAAACCATTATAGAAACCAGTGATCACCATCCAATCGGGCATTCCATGATGTGGACACTTTCTCAACATCTCCTTGTAGTGCTCCCAAGCTTCGCAAATAGATTCTGTAGGTTCCTGCGTAAACTGAGTAAGAGCACTCCTCGTAGCAGCAGTCTTTGCCATTGGATAAAACTTCACCAGAAACTTTTACGCAAGATCTTTCCAAGTAGTGATGGACCCAGCTGGTTCGGAATGTAACCAGTCCTTAGCTTTATCCCTTAGAGAGAATGGGAAAAGCCTTAGCTTGATAGCCTCATCAGTCACACCATTATATTTGAAAGTACTGCAGATCTCGACAAAATTCCTTATGTGCATGTTTGGGTCTTCAGTCGCAGCACCTCCAAAAGAAACAGAATTCTGCACCATCTGAATAGTGCCCGACTTGATTTCAAATGTGTTAGCCTAAATAGCCGGATGAAGAATGCTTGACTGAATGTCATCAATTTTAGGCAGAGAAAAGTCCATAAGAGCTGGATCTGCCGGAATAATACGAACACCCATGATTACTGGCTCTTTCTGCTCACTTCCAGATCCGAATCTTCAAAATCTATTTTCTCCGGAATATCAAGAACTTCGTCTGTCTCCTCAACTGTATCTAAAGTCCTCTTGCGAGTACGAGAACGAGTTTGCATAAACGCTCGCTAAAGTACCTGAAACACGACCGGAAACAATAAGTAACACGTCTTAATCACTGAGTCCTAATGACCAATGATGGTAAGTACATAAACTAAACAAATACGCCGAGTCCCCGGCAGTGGCACCAAAAACTTGTTCGGGCGAAATCACGCGCTAATAATACACGCAAGTATACGCGTTCGCAAGTAATATAGAATACTTTCTAGTTCGTTCCCACAGAGACTCGGACTAATTATGTTCAATTAAACTGACTCACCAATGTATGATTACCTCTCAATGTTAAGACAATAACACTTAGAATTGATTAACTAATTATTAACTACAATTAACTACTACAATTAAGCACTTAATTAGCACTTCAAATTAACAATATTAAAACACTCATGAGATCACAACTTCATTACTACTTCCTTCAATAGTCATTGTTATTACCCTTAGCATGCAACAGTGATGATATTAATCGAATAACATGAAACTGATAAAAGCCAACTTTCATTGTACTAATACCATTCTACCAAACATCCACAATTAAGATAAAAGTTGAATAGGCATCAATTATGTTGAGTCCCTATATGTCTACAGAAATTGACAACATAACGATTTAAGAACAAGTTATTCCTTTTGATTACATAGGGCGAATAAAATGTTTAGAGTTACCCACTAATCATGCATACTCGTACATGAACCTATGCTAGCATGGCAAGTTCTAAATCTCAAGATCCACCGTCGCTTCACAAGAGATTAACCCCCTATCTTATATGTTCGCGACGCATATAAGACGAATAAGCACAACCAATACTAGACATCATACAATCATCACACACTAAGGTTTTAAACAACTAACTAAAAAATTCCATAGTAAATCCGTTATGACCCCATGATCACGATTAGCCCATGATAGCACTCATCGTCATCATGGGTTCATATGAAAACATGATAAATAAACACAAGAGAATTATAACTAAACTAATTATATTAAACCAGAGTACGTCACAAGAGTAAATAGGTTCAAGGTAAAGAAAACTAGCATCCAACGTTACAACGAAATAAGAATCACAAGAAAATATGCTTCCTCTTCATTGCGGTGTGCTAAAATGGTCTTCTTCCTTATCTCCTTCGCTCTTCTATTAATTCTACGATCCAACCTTGTGAAACGTCTCTGAAATCTACTTATATAGGAGTCCCATAAAACCCAGATTACTCAGAAGTTGGAAGCCAAACAGAAACAGAAGTCTAAAATAATTATTCTGAATTTATGACCCCGCGCGGCCGCTCAGCTTCCTGCGCGGCTGCTCAGCATAGCTGAGCGGGCGCTCAGCATAGCTGAGCGGGCGCTCAGACCCCTTCTGGAAAAATGGTCTGTTTTGCTCCGTTTCTGCGCTATAATCTGCTCCTACCTTCCCACTTACAATGCTGAACATATGCCAAGGCTTATTATTGATGAATTCTCCCCCAAAATGCAACTAATACCCTGAAATGCACAAACACTAGAAAAACGCATCAAATACACAAAATACTTGATTTCAAGACACTAATTTAAGCTATTATAAGACGTTCTAAGTGGTATAAAATGCCACTTAACAGTTTGTATCAGTAAAAGTGAGGTAATTGGTTCCTTTCTCTAGAATAGAGGTTCTTGCAACATTGAGTGCCATTGTTGATTGATGAGAATGAATGGGTAAGAAATTTTTTTGAGAAAGGAGTAAAACTGAGAGAGAAATTGGTTTTTTCTTGAAAGGCTAGGTCACTTGAGATCTCGAAAATTGTAAGTATGTATATGTATCGAGAAGTCTGAATATTTATAGTAAAAGCAAATGACTTGTCGAGAAGTCAAAAATGGACGTTTGGCTTATGCTTATCGAGAAGTCATTATGAAATAAAAGACATCTCGACAAGTCAATTTATCTATTTTTATAGAAAATAAATAAAGATTGACTTATTGAGATGTAAAGATAAATACCCAGTTTGTCCAAATTTTACTAAAAAGTTTCTAGTTTTTATATGAATGAATTCAACATAAAATTAGAATATTTTTGTCAAGAGTATTTTACTAAAATAATTTATTGGAGAAAACTATTTCAGTTTTGAGTTATTGATAAGTCTAAAAGTAATACTTGTAGAGAACTCTGTAAGTTAACACTTGTAGAGAACTCTATAGTGACTTATCGATAAGTCATAATAATGCTTGTCGAGAAGTCACTCGAGAAGTCAGGAAAATGACTTATCGAGGACTCATTCAAGAATTTTTAAAATGACTTGTCGAAAAGTCAATTTGACTTATCGAGAACTCAGTTCTCTATAAACTCTTCATCAATATTAATTTTGCCTTGTGATAATTTTACATATTAAGAATGTAAATTACCAGTATAACAGTTTACTTAGAATTTGAAAAATTCCAAGTTGAAAATTATTATTTTGAAGAATAAATATGCTGAGATTTCTGAAATATTTATACTTCATATTTCAGTTAATTTCCAATAAAATCAAATTGATTTAGATTTACTGGAAATTAATCTGCTGCAACACACTAGCTAAGTTCTTGCCTTAGGATGAAGAATTTAGCATTCCAATTTCACCTATAAGTCTAGTGAAAGTAGCTTCATCCAAAGGTTTAGTGAAAATGTCAGCTAGTTATTTTTCTGTTGGAACAAAAATGAGCTTAATGGTATTATTTGCAGCATGTTCTCTAATAAAATGGTACCTTACATCAATGTGCTTTGTTCTAGAATGGTTAACTGGATTAGCCACTATAGATATAGCACTAGTATTGTCACACATAATGGGAATTTTGTATAACAGTAGGCCATAGTCCATTAGCTGATTTCTAATCCAAAGCACTTGAGCACAACAACTTACAGTAGCTATGTATTCAACTTCAGCTGTGGAAGTTGATGCAGATTATTGTTTCTTGCTATTCCAGGATACAAGTCTTTGTCCAAGAAACTGACAGCTTCCTCTAGTACTCATTATGTCCACCCTCCATCCAGTAAAATCTGCATCTGTGTAACCAACAGCTTCAAAACCAGTTCCCTTAGGATACCATAATCCCAAGTTAGGAGTCCCCTTTAAGTATCTGAAAATCCTTTTAAAGCCATCAAATGTGATTCTTTTGGATTGGCTTGAAATCTTACACAAAGACATGTTGCAAACATTATGTTTGGTCTACTTGCAGTCAAGTACAGTAATGATCCAAACATCCCTCTATAACTTGAAATGTCTACACTCTTGCGTTTCCTGTCTTTATCCAACTATGTTGCAGTAGACATTGGTGTAGAAGCAGGTGAACAATCAACCATACCAAACTTCTTTAATAAATCCTTGACGTACTTGGTTTGGCTGATTAAAATTCCATCATTTATTTGACTAACTTGAAGTCCAAGAAAATAACTTAATTCTCCCATCATGCTCATTTCATATTCACTCCGCATAAGCTTAGAGAATCTTTGGCACAACTTCTCATTTGTAGATCCAAAAATAATGTCATCTACATATATCTGGACTAGAATTATGTCATTACCATAGTTTTTGTAGAAGAGAGTTTTGTCTATTGTACCTCTAGTAAAACTATATTTAAGCAGAAATTCTGATAATGTATCATACCAAGCTCTAGGTGTCTGCTTTAATCCATATAGAGCCTTGAGTAGTTTATATACAAAGTTTAGAAATTCAGGATCTTCAAAGCAAGGTGGTTGTTGCACATACACTTCTTCTTCTAGCTCGCCATTTAGGAAGGCACTTTTCACATTCATTTGATACACTTTGAAATTTGAGTGTGCAGCAAATGCTAGAAAAATCCTTATTGGTTCAAGTCTTGCAACTGGAGAAGAAGTTTCATCATAATCAATTCCTTCTTCCTGTGAGTATCCTTTTGCAACCAACCTTGCTTTGTTTCTGGTTACTACACCATTTTCATCCATCTTGTTCCTGTACACCCACTTTATTTCAATTACACTTCTATTCTTTGGTGCAGGAACTAACTCCCAAACTTTGTTTCTTTCAAACTGATTGAGCTCCTCTTGTATATAAGATATCCAATCAGGGTCCATTAGAGCTTCCTCAGTTGTCTTGGGCTCAACTTGAGATAGAAAGCATGCATGTAGGAACTCATTAGCAGTTGCACTCCTAGTCCTTACACCAGCATTAGGATCACCAATAATTGCATTAGGATTGTGGCTCATATCTCATTTTATGATGTGAGTTTGTTGACTGGTGTCTTCATTATTTTCTTTATTGTTGGTATGATTAGTAGATCCTTCTTCTCTTTCTCCCCCTGAGTTTGTGCTATCAAATCAGGTGTTTGAGATAAGCTTCCATTTCCATGATTCTCTTGTCCTATAGATTCTTCATTTAACATTTATTGTACATTGACTTCATCTTCACCATCAGAATCACTATCAATATTGAGGTTTTCAAATGCAAGGGCTTTAGCTTCATTCTCATCAAGGCATTCCAAGCCTGGACACTTGTCATCATCAAAAGTCACGTCTGTGCTTTCCATAATTTTCTTTTGATCTATCACATAGACCTTGTAGGCAGTTCTCTCCAATGAATATCTCAGATAAATTGCTTCAAAAACTTTTGAGTCAAATTTTCCCACATATTCAGAGTTGTGTTTGAAAATGTAACACTTGCTTCCAAACACATGAAGATGCTTTACAGTAGGCTTTCTCTTAGACATGATTGAGTAAGGTGATTTGCCATGTGCTTTGTTAATGAGGCATCTGTTCTGAGTGTAACATACAGTGTTAATAGTCTCTTCCCAGAAACTTTTTGGCAGCATGGCATCTTATAGCATTGTTCTAGCAGCTTCAACTAATGTTCTGTTCTTTCTTTCAACTACTCCATTTTGTTTAGGTGTTTTAGCAGCTAAGAATTCTTGAACAATCCCCTTTCTTTTGCAAAATTCACTCAATATTGCATTTCTGAATTCTCTTCCATTATTACTTCTCAATCTTTTTACATAATTGTGATCCTCAACCTATTTTTCTATCTTCTTGATGTGCTCAATTATGATGTGTGGAGTTCCATCTTTAGAGTGCATGAACTCTACCAAGGTGCATCTTGAGAAATCATCCACCATCACAAGTGCATATTTGTTCCTTGAAATTGATAAGATATTTACTGGTTCAAACAAGTCCATTAGAATAAGTTGCAATGGTGCACTTATAGAATTCACAGTTTTTGACATGTGACTTTATCTTTTCATTTTTCCTTTCTAACAAGCTTCACAGACTTCAACTTGAGCAAATTCCAGTTTAGGCATGTCTCTTACTAACTCCTTCTTAACCAGAGTGTTAATTGCCTTGAAATTCAAGTGAAACAATATCTTATGACATAGCTTGCTTTGCTCTTCTAATGCCTTGGTATAGAAGCAAAAAATTCCATCCTTATTTGTTGAGTCCAAATCTGCAACAAACAAGCTTCCTTTCCTTGCTCCTTTCAGAGCAATTTCACCAGTTTTCTTGCTGATAAAAGTGTATTCTTCTTTGTTGAATAAGACTTCAAAACCTTTGCCTGCAAATTGGCTAACACTTAGAAGATTCACCTCAAGACCAGCTACCAGTGCTACATCATCAATGACAACATTTCCAGAAACAATCTTGCCATATCCCATTGTGAATCCTTTATTGTTGTCTCCATTGCTTCATTGTATTTGCATGCTCCCTTAGTTGGCTTCCTAACAACCTTTTTACAAAGGTGAGTTAGATGATTTACAGAGCCACATTTTTCACACTTCTTTCTTGGAGCATCTGCAACATAATCAAAATTATTACTTTTATTTATCCCAATTTTCCCATTTCTATTTTTCTTCTTCTTTCTTGCATCTTCAATCTTTATTTCTTTGACAGGAGTCTTGGTGCTTTGATTGTCCATGATATTTTCTTCATTCTTAGAAGATTGAGTTGAATTTGTACTATTCCTCTCATTATCCTCATCTGCAATTTCTTGCTTGATAATCAACTCTTCTTCACTGAAGTTTACTTCACAAGACTTGAATATAGGTGACCCAACCTTTTTCAGCATTGCTGGAGCATTTTCATTCTCTGTTGTTTTTCCTTTGTCACCCATTTTTTCTTCTTGTTGTTCAAGACATCATAATCAAGACCAATAACAATGTTTGCACATGACTTATTTTTCTCCTGGTATTGACCAACCAATTCAGATGCATTCCTGAAGGACTTCAACGTCACTTCATTTTTCTCCAGTTTTCCCTTAACACAGCTTCAATCTCATTTGCACACTTGAGCTTGTTCTTCAGATAAACATTTTCTTGTTTTACAGATTCAAGCTCCACTATCAATAATTCAGTTCCTTGTTTTTCATTCTCAAGCTTCTTATTCATTTTTCTCAATCTGCTTACTTCTTCATTTGAAGCCACCATACTTGTATGAATGTGAAACATTTATGTGCTCGTCTTTTCAACAGTTTTCTTATATTGATTCACATTTAAATCAATGGTGGTAAGAGTTGGTACTTGTGTTTTTGATGAGGATGATTCTCCTTGCTCCAAATCCATTAGAACATAGTTTCCAACTTCCTCATCTTCATCATTATCAGAATCATCCCAACTTTTTCCTTCTGCAATATAAGCTTTACTTTGCTGTTTCTTCAGAAGAGCTTCATACTTTGCTTCCAGTTCAAGATAAGCTTTGTCTTTCTTTGCCTTCTTGGATTTCCTGCATTCTATATCAAATGACCTAGTTCATTATAGTTGAAGCACCTTATCTTAGATCTGTCAACAGATCCAGTTTTGTAACCATTCTTGTTATCAGAAGTGTACTTCCCTTTTCCTTTCCAGCTGCTGCCTTTGTTGAAAGACTGTCCTTTACTCTTGAAGTATCTTGGCTTCTTTACTTTAATTTTAGAGAATTTTCTATCCAAATAGGCCATTGACTGATCTAGCTCATCAAGAGTGTAGAACTCATCTTCTTCCAATTCCAAAATGACTTGTTCCTGTGAATCATTTGTTCTTTTCTCACTTGATGAGGCAACTGGAGTTTGAGATCTTGGCTCATCATTAGATGTTTGGATTTCATTTACAATTAAGGCACTTGATCCATCTACAACATGTCCTTGTCCAGATCTCAATGATTTCCTTTGAATCATTTCTAGTTTATATGTTTTAATAATTCCATATAGAACTTCCAGTGTTATTCTGCTCAAGTCTCTCCCTTCCCTGATTGCTGAAATTTTCTGTTCTAAATGATCAGGGAGAGTAAGCAAGAACTTTAGGTTCACTTATTCAGCTTCATAGTATTTGTCATGAAGCTACAAGTTATTTATCAGCTTATTGAATCATTCAAACACATCAGTAATGCTTTCTTTTGGCTTAGCCATAAAACCCTCATATTGTGAAATCACTATTCTTCTTTGATTTGACCTAACTTCCTCAGTTCCCTCAAACAATATCTCTATCTTTTCCCAGATCTATTTTGCAGTGTCACGGTTGACAATGTTGTTATACATCACATTGTCAAGTGACTGAATTAAGATTAACTACAAGCCACTATCTAGGGAGACTTTTTCTTTCTCAGGCTCAGTGTATTCTGCAGGGTCCTTGGGAGTATAATGAGCTGGAATAACCATGTGTCCATCTATAATTTATCAACTGTAACCATAGAAATGAAGGGCCCAGTTTTGAGAATCTGAACATACAATGGATTGGCCATTCTTATAAACAACATCATTTTCTTCTTCCATAGAGTGTAGTTACTGTTAGGTCACACACACTGTAGAAGGGGGTTGAATACAGTGTATACTACAATCAAATTGAATTAAGAACACAAGTATGAAACACAGAATAATCTTATTAATAAAACAGTATTGCAATGGAACCGTTCTCTCTCAGTGATGAACAAATATCACGAGAGCTGCTAGGGTTACAATGAATAATATTCTCGATAATAACAACACATCCAGTGTAAACCCTATGCTGTGTTTATATACCATACAGTTACAAGATAATCTTCTAATTGATATCGAATATAAGTCTGCATCCTAAAATATATCAATTAGTTATCTTTTCCTCCAAGTCTTCTATTCTTCATAGAATTCTTCTCAATGCACATCTCTTCTTGTTTTAGTCTCAATCTTCTTTCCTTTCAATCAGCCGCCTTCCTTATCTGAAAGTCTTCTTAAGTCCTGATATTATCTCCTGATGAATATCATCTGATATCTTAAGTTCTGATAACTTAAGTTCTGATATCTTAAGTTCTGACTTCATTATAAGTACTGATTTCCAGTTAAGTCCTGATTTGTCCTGTTAGTCAAGATCTGAAAACTAAACTCAAATAATTATTAGACATGATATCACAAATATATCTAACAATCTCCCCCAACTTGTAAATTATCATAATATACAAGTTCAGTAGATATTTTGATGATGTCAAAAATATTAAGTACAAATGCATATGAGAATTTGACTAGATAACTACAACTTACAGTCCTTGTAGCTTTTACCATCCTTAAAGTCTGATATCAGCTTTAGCCTGTATATCCTTCAAAATTTAACAGTTGTAGTCCTTGACTTGGCTTCAGTTTGTGATCTCTTGAATGTCGGGAGTTGTTCTGAGATAGTTCTTCAAAAGAGTTCTCTCAGCATATTCAAGTTCATTTATCATCCTCCTTTTAGCATCTTTAAGTTCAACTGTATCTTCCCCTGTTTGAAAGATAGCAGCCCTGAGATCATTAATCTTTGCTTTTCTTATTTCCTGGTCCAGTTTGATCAAATAAGCTTTGTCAGACTCTAGATTAAATTCAACACCCTTAATACCCAAAAATGTAGAGATCTTGGCAGTATTAGGCTTCATCTCAACTAATTCACCATTGTGAGCTTTGTACTTTGGATAGTATGGTCTGTCAGACTTTACAGAGTAAAGTTTCTTTTTCCTTTGAATATCAGATTTTAAATAACTGGCAGCACCATCTGTTGACCTGTTCTTCACTTGAAGTAGAAATAAAACATGTTGCAGTTCTTCATAATACTTCAATCGAATTACATTCTTTCTTATCTGGAATAGTCTCCCATCTATCATAAAATAAAGCATTATGTCTTCTTTCAGCTTGGAATTGTAAACCATCTGTACAGACTCCAATTGATTTAGTCTTTCTGGAGTTGTCCCTACTCCTGGTTCAGAAATAGATGTAGGATCTAAAGTAGAGTTGTTTACTCTCTTTTCATCAGCATTACCCAATCCTGTTTTATCTCTAGCTTCCTTCCCTTGAAGCAATCTACCCTTAAAAACATTTGTTGAAGTCTTCATAGGTTGAGCAGATTGTTGAGCTTTAGTAAACCCAGGTAGTAGAATTTTTGAAGGTTTAACATGAGCAATGTCAGAGGTTTCCTTTTCTTCTGATATCAAGACAGCTTGAGCATTGTCAGAGGTTGTTTGCTTCATTGTAATATCAGAATTTACTAAGTCCTAATCTTCAACAACATGAGCTATGTCAGAGGTTATTTGAATATTCTTCTCCTTCTTCAAAATCAGACTAGTATCTTCATTAGATTTTGCTTCCAGATCCATAGTTGGCATATATATCTTTACAGGTTCATCAACTTTTGCCTTACCCTTGAATCTAGGATCAACTTCCACCTATGATTTGGACTTGGCCTTAGATGCCTCGATATATGTCCTCTCTTTGATCACAATGCCCTTAGGCATAGGTGGTTTCTTTACTTTGTCTTGAGTTTTAGACTTTGACTTAGATCTGTCATTTTCAGCTTTCAGTCTAATCTCTTCTTCCTTCAGACTTTCAATATCCATGCCTGGATTGTCCTTTAGGAACAGCCTTTTGGAGATCTCTTCATCAAGTTTCAGAGTTTGTTCATTAGAACTTATCCTTTTACCAGTATCATAACTTGTTCTTTGACTTGTAGTTCTGGCTTTGCTTGATAAAGAACCCTTGCCTTGATTTAGACCTCTACTCCTTTCAGAGTTTCCCTGGTCTTCATTATCATCATTCTTACCCTTCAGTGGTTGATCATTTTTGCATTTGGACTTAATCACTTTCTCCCCCTTTTTGGCATCATCTGGTAGAAGCAGGGAGACAAGCAATTCCACAGAGTTTTGGATTTAATTGAGTTGGTCTTGTTGAGCAGCTTGATTCTTCAAAATATCAGATAGTTGAGCTTGATGCTTTTCTTGAGTCTTTTCTATATACCCAATGCGGTCAAAGGCTGGCTTAAAAACCCTGTTCTTTTCCAATTTGACATTCATGTCTTGTTGAATCAGTGTTTCTTGAATTTTGTTCACCTTGGCTTGAGTTATTGAGTGTTGACCTTGAAGGTTCCTGGTACTCAATGCAGTAACTATGAGTTGTGCTTTGAAGTCATCATTCATTAGCATCTCATCAGCTTTAGCCAGGTGCTCAGCAAGAATATTTGCAGTAGGAACAAAATCAACTTTGTTCCGCTCCTTGATCCATTCCCTTCCTCTGTTAGTTTCACTCCAAGGTACTGGTGCATCCTCTCTCACAAACTTTTTAATCAAATCAGCTTTATTAACTGTTTGTAGAGGTGCATGTCCTGAAGGACCAGCTGCATCAGCATTTACATTTGTAGCAGCTTCACCAGTATTTTCAGCATTTATTTTAACAAAACTTGCAGAATCTTCAGTATCAGCATCTTGTGATAGAATAACTGTATGTGAAGCAATAGAAGATTCATCTGCATGAACATCAACATCTAGCAGTGGAGTTGCTGGTGGAGTTTGCTGAGGAATGGGTGGAGCTTCCAAGTACAGAACCTCAGGCACATTCAAATTATGAATATCTATTTCAGCAATTGTACCTGGATTATCAGCATGTACTTGATCAATGATAGGAGACACGGGAGGTGTAGACAATGGAGTAGTCTCTGGCTCATGGATTGGAGATTTGTGAGCTTCATGAAGTTCTGGCTCAGCACTTGGAAGTGATTCAACTACAATAGGTTCTTGTGAGATCAGAGATTCCTGACCCCCTTCCACAGCTGCTGCTTCCATTCCTTCTTCAAAGGTTGATGATTCTAAAGCCCTTCTTGTTCTTTGCTTTTTAAGTCTTTTAGCTGATGGAGAGACTCTGGGAGATTGATCATCAGAGTTTAGCTTTCTAAGCTTTTTTAGGGGCCTAGAACTCCCAGTTTCTTGAGCTTTCTGAGAAGAGACCTTCTCAGCTACTTCAGCAACAGGTTCTGATGGTTGAACCTGTACCTCATCATCAGACTCATCTCTTAAAATCATCTTCCTTCTTTTCTATTGTGACTGAGATACTATCTTAATCCTCTTTGCTCTAGAAGGAGAAGGTTTCACTTGATTATGTACTAATGGATGTGGTTGCTGTGTTTGATTAATGGTTGGTTCTGATGGCTGTTGTGTGTTGGTGGGTTGGACATCAGGATATAGCCATGAATATGTATCATAATTAGCATTCACCAGAGCTTGCTTTACTGATAAAGGAATCCTAAGGGGTCTCAAAACTCCCTTCTTATTTTCAGCAGTTAAGAGATCAGTAAAAGCCATCTTAGCTACCTAAATGGTTCTATTTGTTCACTTGCTGGTTGTGGTTCATCTGATGTACAGTAGCTGTAAATTAACTGACAGAACATAGAAAAGTAAACTACATTCCCGTCCTCTTTCATTCTATCTCCTATAAAACATAACACAGTCTTTGCATAATCAAAATGAGACTGGTTTATGAGTACATACCCAATTTGTTGTGTCAGAATAGGAATGGCATCAAAATTTGAGCACTTGTTGGCAAACGTCTTCGTGATGCTCGAAGAAGAAGCTCCATTCCTTTCGAATATATGGGCGTTTGAGTTGACCCAACTTAGCCAAACTCTGTTCATACCCAAGATTAGCCATCATTTGTTGTAGCAATGGCTCCTCAATAGCAAAATTGAATTGACAGTTTTCAGGTAGGTGTAGAACTTTTCGAACTGTTGCCGGAGTAACAACATACTCAACCTCCTTTGTTGTAAACATGATGCTTGGAGTCCCATGCTTACCACCATCATAATAAAGTCCTGTACGCCAAAACGTCAGAACTTGAGTTCCAGATAAATAGGATGGTTGCGTCAAAGCGAACCCAATTTCACTATGAGATAAGAAATCCTGAATAAAATGAAGTTCCGAAGGAGCTTCATTCTTAGTGAGAATGGCAGCATAGTTGTTGGGGACAAACTTTTCTCCATTAAAGATTATATCCTTGGGTGCCATTGAAAATGAGTGAGAATTTAGAGTGCCTGAAAGGTGTTTGATAAAATGTCTGTATAGAAAACCGTCAGAGAATGTGAGAAAATAAGAAAAAGAGAGAGAGTATAGAATACAAAAGTAAATAAAAGATTTAAAATCTTTTCTCTCTTTTACTTATACACTCCACTTGACAGCAGTTATTGAGAAGTGGAACAGACTTTATACCTGTCAGCCATGTAGTAGTTAAGACAGTAGTTAATGGGCACGAAAAATAAGTAATGATTATTATGCACATGCAGTTTTTTTTAAAAAATTGTTCCCACTAAACAAATGATTATTACTGTCTTTATCTCACATAAACCAATATTCTGATAAAATATAACCGTTCAAGTATTGACCTAAAAATAAATTAAGGAAATAAATATTGCCACGTCAGCATCTGAACTTGATTATTATCAGAATTTAAAAGTCATCAGAATATGTCTTCTTTACTCAAAAAGTGAATGTTTATTTCTGTAATTCTTCACACAAATACTGATATGGTTTCAACAGAACTTAATCATCAGAACTTCCATCAGAACTTGTCCTCAGAATTTATGCAACTGACACTTAAACTATTCATCTAAAACAACATTGATCACCACAGTAATTTTCATCATTCACATGGAGTGTAAGTGTGTGCATTAAGCTAAATATCAGACAGAGAGTAAAGTCTGATTCACTTCAATACATCTTAGAAATAAGGCATAACTAAGAACTTTGCTCAAAATCTGTCATTAGTCTGAAGTCTACTATTGAATGAATTTATGCATGAGTCCACCTCAACTGTTTTGTGCTCATTTTATGCATCTTTTGAAATTCCTTTTTACAGTGGCTTCTCAGTGTAAGTGAGTCACGACTGCTTATCAGAATTTATGTTGTTATCAGAGTATTTCTCCAGTAATCAGAAAATGTGAAAAGCCACCAAGAAAATTTTATTTTACTTTTCTAATGCATATTACTTAATACCAGCAATGCACCTGGGTCTTCCCTTCCACATATATTTTTCTCTAGATCTCAAAGGAGTACCTGATATTTATTTCTTTTCCTTACTTTTTCTTTTGATAAGTGAGGCTTATCAGCACTTAGTAAATCCATGAGATTTACCAACATCAGAACTTAACAGATAAGAAGCATTATTCTAGTTTTTGACTTAGTAATAAGATACACAAAGTAAACCTAACCAAGCTCAATATCATAATTTGCTTGTGTTAAAAGATTTCCACACAAACAATTACTTCAAATATGGGATCTTTAGTATATTAGAGACTACTAGATCAGCATCTAGCACAGTTATCTTCATTGGATTGAATAGTCACAGAAACATTCATATCACTATCAGAGTTTAGAAATTCACATCAGACAACAATCAACATTTAGGTAAATTTCAATTTAAGCACAGATTACATAAAGAGAATAATATCTGTAAATATTGATCATAAAGTCTGATGTATCAGAACATAAACTAAATAGATTTAGAGAAAGAACCTGAAACCATTCCAAGTTCATTTACCAATCTTGTAAAAGTAGCTTCACACAGTGGTTTTGTGAAGATATCTGCTAGTTGTTGATCTGTTGGAACAAAATACAATTCCACTGTACCTTCCATCACATGTTCCCTTATGAAGTGGTACCTAATGTTGATGTGCTTTATCATTGAGTGCTGAACTGGATTACCTGTCATAGAAATAGCACTTTGATTATCACATTAAATAGGGATTCTAGAAAATTCTAACCCATAATCCAGTAACTGATTCTTCATCCAAAGAATTTATGCATAACAGCTTCCTGCAGCAATATACTCTGCCTCTGCAGTTGATGTGGAAATTGACTTTTGTTTCTTGCTAAACCAAGAAACTAATCTGCCTCCAAGAAATTGGCAGCTTCCACTTGTGCTTTTTCTGTCAATTTTGCATCCTGCAAAATCTGCATCTCAGTAACCTATTAGCTTAAAGTCTGATTCCCTAGGATACCACAATCCCAGATCAGCTGTACCCTTAAGGTACTTGAAAATTCTTTTCACAGCTGTTAAGTGAGGCTCTCTTGGATCTGCTTGAAATCTTGCACAAAGACAGGTAGCATACATAATATCAGGTCTACTTGCAGTTAGATAAAGTAGTGAGCCAATCATACCTCTGTAATCAGTAATATCTACTTATGTACCAGTATCCTTATCCAATTTTGTTGCAGTGGCCATATGAGTGGATGTACTTGAACAGTCTTGCATTCCAAATTTCTTCAACAAATTTCTGGTGTACTTAGATTGATAAATAAAAGTTCCTTCTTCATTCTGCTTGACTTGAAGGCCCAGAAAATAGCTAAGTTCTCCCATCATACTCATTTGATATCTTGACTACATGAGCTTGGAAAACCTTTTACAAAGTCTGTCATTTGTAAAACCAAAAATGATATCATCAACATATATCTGCACCAAAAGTAACTCTTTTCCATGGTTGAGATAGAATAAAGTTTTATCAATAGTCCCTCTGTTAAATCCACTTTCCAGAAGAAATTGAGCTAATGTCTCATACCATGCTCTTGGAGCTTGCTTAAGGGCATAAAGTGCTTTATCAAGTCTGTAGACATGATTAGGAAATTTTGAATCTACAAAACCTGGAGGTTGTTCAACATATACTTCTTCTTCCAATTATCCAATAAAAAAGCACTTTTTACATCCATTTGAAAAACTGTAAACTTTTTGTGAGCAGTATAAGCCAAAAATATCCTTATGGCTTCCAATCTAGTAACTGGTGCAAATGTTTCATCATAATCAATTCCCTCCTGTTGAGAGTATCCTTTTGCAACCAGCCTTGCTTGATTTCTTGTAATTATGCCATCACTATCAGTTTTGTTTTTGAACACCCATTTTGTACCAACAACTGATCTGTTTTTTGGTCTTGGCACTAAGGTCCAGGCCTTATTTCTTTCAAATTCATTTAACTCTTCCTGCATTGCTTGCACCCAATCAGCATCTTGAAGAGCTTCTTCCACTTTCTTTGGTTCAGCCTGAGAAAGAAAAGAATGATAGAGCCATTCATTTGATGTTGCTGTTCTAGTTCTAATACCGGCTTCAGGATCTCCAATAATCAAGTCAGGTGTATGTGCTTTAGTCCACTTCCTTGCAGATGGAAGATTATCTCTAGAACTGGATGCTCCCCCATGATCCATGCTGTCTCCATCAACATTTTCTGATGCTCCCCCTGAAATCATGCTCTCTGAGTTGGATCCTTCAGAATTTGAGTTTCCAGAATTATCAGAACTTGGCCCATCAGTACTTGATGAATCGGAACTTGAAGAGCCTGTTCTAGGTTCTGATGCTTCTTGAGATATGGTTGGATCTTCAATATGCTCCCCCTGCACAGGTGCATTTTTCTTTGGCATAGTCACCATAGTTTCAATAACATCAGAGTTTAACCCATCAGAGTTTGCAGTATCAGGATTTAGACTATCAGAATTTACAGAATCAGAATTTAAAGTTTCATTCTCAAATCTCAGCTATTCATGATCATTGAAATCTTCAAGTCCAGTAATCTTCTTATCATCAAAAGAGACATTGATAGATTCCATGACAACTCTTGTTCTTAAATTGTAGACTCTGAAGGCTTTTGTGGAAAGTGGATATCCAACAAAAATTCCTTCATCAGCTTTTAATTTGGATAGCTGTTCAGGATGAGTCTTAAGAACAAAATACTTGCATCCAAATACATGAAAGTACTTCAGATTTGGCTTCTTTTTCTTCACCATCTCATATGGTGTCTTTCCATGCTTGTTGATAAGTGTTGCATTCTGAGTAAAACAAGCAGTCTGCACAGCTTCATCCCAAAAGTAGGTTGGTAACTTTGCTTCTTCAAGCATAGTTCGTGCAGCTTCAACACGAGTTTTATTCTTTCTTTCAACAACTTCATTTTGCTGTGGAGTTCCAGGAGTAGAGAATTCCTGCTTTATTCCATGGTCTTTGCAAAACTCTTCCAAAATCAAATTCTTGAACTCAGTGACATTATCACTTCTTATGATTTTCACAGAGTCTTTGACCAATTTATCCAGTTGTTTGATATGATCAATCAAGATAGATGCAGTTTCACTTTTTTGTGTGCAAGAAATACACCTATGTGTATCTGGTAAACTCATATACTATGACCATAGCATATTTCTTCTTTGCAATAGACATGACATTCACTAGACCAAATAGATGAACATGTAGTAGGTGATAAGGCTCAAGAATTGAAGATTCAGTCTTGCTCTTGAATGAAGATTTTCTTTGTTTTGCCTTTTGACATGAATCACAAAGGCCAGCAGGAGCAAATACTGATTTTGGCAGTCCTCTCACAAGATCTTTCTTGACTAGTTCATTTATATTGTTGAAATTTAAATGAGAGAGTTTCTTGTGCCAATCCCAGCTTTCTTCAATTGATGCTCTACTTAACAGATAGATTGCAAAACCATTAGAACTTGTTGAAAGCTTGGCTTCATAAATGTTACCATGCCTGTATCCCTTCAGAACAACTTTGCCTGTAGATTTGCTTACAACTTCACAGTGTTCTTCAAAAAATCCACATGATAACCTCTGTCACAGATTTGACTAACACTAAGCAGATTGTGTTTGAGTCCTGAGACTAGAGCTACTTTTTCAATGATGACATTCCCTAGATTGATATTGCCATATCCCAGAGTTTTTCCCATGTTGCCATCTTCATAAGAAACTCCTGGGCCAACTTTCTCCACAAAGTCTGATAGCAGGGCTTTATTTCCAGTCATATGTCCTGAACATCCACTGTCCAGAACTAGGATGTTTTTCCTGTTGCCCTGCAATCACAAAGACCACTAATGATTAGTTTTAAGGACCCGGACTTGCTTGGATCCTTTGTCCTTATTAAGTTTGTTAACATTTGCAGCGGATTTAACATCCGAGTTTATGTTAACATTTTTCTTATCAGAATTTACAGTATCAGACTTTATATCAGAACTTACACTAGAAGGAATAATGCTAACTTTCTTTAAGAAGGTTTAATTTGATAATAATCATAGTACAAACTATGATATTCCTTACAAGTATATATGGAATGCCATAAACTACCACAATGAAAACAAGGATTTTGTGGTTTAAACCTAACATTCTGACTCTTAACTCCTGAATTAGGAGGTAAAGAATTTATATCCTTATTCTTCCCGCAAAAAGAAGCAAGATGGTTAGTGTTTCCACAGTTATTGCATTTCTTTCTAGGAGCATTAGGAACAGACTTATAATTATTGCTTTTATTCACACCTTCCTTTCCATTCCTATTTTTCCTAGGTGGCTTTACCCTGTTTACATTCTTAATCTCTTTCAGCTTATACTTAAGCTGCTTCTTTGTCAATAAGCCTATATTAAGTTCAGCAGGTTTATCCTGTTTTAATTTGTCAGAAGTTGACTCTGCCTTAACTTCTGTCTCAATATCTTTCATCTTTTCAGAATCAGACTTTACAGTTTTAGCTACAAACTTAACGTGATTTACCTTTCGCTTATTAGTCTATTTAACAATAATTGGCTTAATTTGTTCAGTTCCTTTTTCACTTTTATCATCTCCATAACCTAAGCCTTCTTTCCAGTTTCCACTACTTAACAAATTCTGAGTTGTTCTACCAGAGTTAGTCCAAGTCCTGATAATCTCTCTTTCCTTTTCTAACTCAGTTTTAGAAATTGATTCAATTTTAACACTTCATCTCTAGCATAAAAAGCATCATCTCTTTCTTTCTGAGTTTGATGGAACATAACTAACTCTTTTTCTAAATAGTCATTCCTTTTCTTAAAAGCCAGATTTTCAGAAGTTAACCTATCACATGTTAAGGTCTGATCTCTATAGCTAATGAATATGGTTTTAAGATAAGATCTCAACTCAGTAATATCATCAGTATGAAAAGCATAATTTGTTTAAAGTACCTTTAACTCAGCAGCTTCAGAACTGCTATTAGCATTTGCCATCAAGGCATAGTTCACCTCATATTCAGAATCTGAAGTGTCTGTCCAGCTTTTCTTCTTTGTGACAAGTGCCTTGCCTTTGTCACCTTTTTGTTTCTTGCAATTAGGAGATATGTGGCCTTTCTCACCACAATTGTAGCATTTAACATTTGAGTAATCTCCTTTGTCAGACTTTCCTGCTTTGCCTTCAGATTTTCTGAATCCCTTCTTATCAGAACTTCCACTTTTTCTGGAAAACTTCTTTTCCTTTCTGAATTTCCTGTAAGCTATTTTTGTGATTCCCTTCACCATAAGAGCACACAATCTCATCATCTCTTTATCAGCATCCATCTCAGATAGACTTTCAGTTTCTGAATCCTCATCATCATCAGAACTTGATGAATCTGAATCAGACTTTGTGATGAGAGCCTTTCCTTTTCCTTTCTTTGAGGCAACCACTTTGGGGGATTCCTCGTCAGCCTTAAGAGCAACTGTTCTTGACTTTCTCCCATGTCTCTTGCTTCTTTGATCCATCTCAAGTTCATGAGTTTTGAGCATACCATAAATTTCATCAAGAGTAGTTTCATCAAGAGCATAGTTGTCTCTTATAGTTGTTGCCTTCAAATCCCAACTTTCAGTAAGAGCTAAAAGGAATTTGAGATTAGTATCTTCAAGATCATATTCCTTATCCACCAGTGACAGATCATTCAAGAGTTTGATAAATCTGTCATATAAACCAATTAATGACTCATCAGGTTTTGAGTCAAAGTGCTCATACTCTTGAGTGAGTATAGTCCTCATATTCTTCTTAATTGCATCAGTTCCCTGGCATCTTGTTTCCAAGGCATCCCATACCTCCTTTGCAGTCTTGCGGTTAATTACCCTGTTTGACATGACACAATGGCACTATGCAGCAAATGCCTTACCTTTGCATCCTTGGCAATAGATGAGATATCTTCAGCTGTATATTCACTTTTCTCCTTTGGTACAGTCATTGCTGGCTGATCTGCAACTACAACAGAGAGCTTGGTTGACTTATGTGGTCCTTCATTAATTCTGTCAAGGTATTCTGGATCTGTAGCTTCCAGAAACATAGTCATTCTCAATTTTCATATGGGATACTCAGAAGGTCTCAGTATGGGAACCCTAATAGTCTCATATCGATTATGGATTTGAGTCTTTGGAGTTTTTTCAATTTTGATGGGCTTGGTTGGAGTTTGTTCTTTTTTAGACATGATTGTTTTGGATCTTTACTGTATATGTGTCAACAGATAGGCTCTGATACCACTTGATAGGTCTTACACACTGTAGAAGGGGGTTGAATACAGTGTATACTACAATCAAATCAAATTAAGAACACAAGTATGAAACACATAATAATCTTCTTAATAAAACAGTATTGCAATGGAACCGTTCTCTCTCAGTGATGAACAAATATCACGAGAGCTGCTAGGGTTATAATGAATAATATTCTCGATAATAACAACACATCTAGTGTAAACCCTATGATGTGTTTATGTACCACACAGTTATAAGATAATCTTCTAATTGATATCAAATATAAGTTTGCATCTTAAAATATATCAATTAGTTATCTTTTCCTCCAAGTCTTCTATTCTTCATAGAATTCTTCTCCATGCACATCTCTTCTTGTTTTAGTCTCAATCTTCTTTCCTTTCAATCGGTCGCCTTTCTTATCTGAAAGTCTTCTTAAATCCTGATATTATCTCCTGATGAATATCTTCTGATATCTTAAGTTCTGATAACTTAAGTTCTGATATCTTAAGTTCTGATTTCAGTATAAGTACTGATTTTCAGTTAAGTCCTGATTTGTCCTGTTAGTCAAAATCTGAAAACTAAACACAAATCATTATTAGACATGACATCACAAATATATCTAACAGTTAGCTTTGTCAAAAGTAGGGATTTTGATGCTACTGATTTTCTGTGTATTCATTCTTCCAAGATCTTGAATCTGTTTACTTTCAAATTTTGCTCTGATACCACTTGTTAGGAAATGAATAACACAGGGGGGTGTGAATGTGTTTTTGATATTTTTAGGCTTTTCTTGAATGTTTGTGGTTGAACAAAGTAAATTAAATCTTGTAGTAAAGATGTGTTAATGCAGTAGATAAGCATGCAATAAATAGGAATTCAATATTTTCAAAACTCACTTAATTTTTTTTATTAAAAATCAAGAATATTTTGCTACAAAATTTCTAGGCTCTTTGTTTAAAGAGCTTAGTTTCTTCTTGAGAGAATAACAAGATTTTCTATCTAAATTGTTACAACTAACAAAAGACCAGTGTTAACTTTATAAATCAGTTAATTACTAGTTTACACAGTGTACAATAAGATATGCTATTATCATTTACTAAACTGTCACTTGTCATTTCCATTTTAGGAAAAGTGAACCTTCCATTTAAGGCTTAACATATCTTTGGCATCCTGTGATTACCTTGATCTTCTTTTGTCAGTTAATCTTCACCATTATCTTGCACATCCTTCAAGCTGCTTTTTGTAGACTTATCAATCCAGCTGGTTGGATTGTTTGTTGATTGTATATCTTGAATATTGAACTGGTCTGGATTTTGTACATTGAGAATTTACCTCGATATCTCCAGTCAGACATATAGAGATCTTGACATATCGATAAGTATATTGACTTATCGAGATCTCTAATGCTCTAGTGAATTTGACTTATAGAGGTCTCTGAGTTCTCGAATGAGACTTTGGCTTGTCGATATCTCTCAGCATCATGTCTTCACTTTGACTTATCGACAACTTAGAGTTCTCTAGTGAATTTTGATTTATCGATATCTCTGAGTTTTCTAGTGGACTTTGACTTATCGATAACTCAGAGTTCTCTAATGAATGTAGACTTGTCGATAACTCTGAGTTCTCTAGTGAATAAATGACTTGTCGATATCTACAACCTTCATGTCTTCTTGACTTGTCGATATCTCTCTGAGTTCTCTAGTAGTTTTCCTGACTTCTCGATAAGTCATTTGGAGTTCTCGAATGACTTCTCTATAACACTAAATCTGTGACTTGTAGAGATCTTGAATTAGAATATTTTTATCCAAATAGATTTATTCAACTCCAAACTTCTTCAAAATTCTTCTGAGGCATGATCTTCTTGATCTTATTCCAGATAGAATCCTTAGGCTTGATACTGTTTAAGGAAAAAGACTCAAGTCTGCTCTTTTGCATTCTTACAGACTTTAAAATGTTACAAGTACAAATATAAACTAAGATAACAATATAACTTACTTAGGGTTGTCAATATGACTTAGTCTTGTTGAGATACAGGCATATCTTGCACAACAGTGTGTTCAGAAATCAAAAATATTGAACACTCTTTCATATGTTAGACAAACAACGGTAAGATTACTATAACAACTTAACGTTTAAATCTCATTCAACGTTCAAATTTGTTAAGGTAATGTCACCTCGGTTTAAAATACCAACGTTCTAAAAAATAAACGTTTGAGTAAAGAAGAGATATACAGAATATAAGTCCCAAATGTATTAGTTTGTTATATAAAAGATATGAGTTTGGATATGAAACAAATTCTTATAAAATAGGAAAACTTTTGCACGGTTAAATATGATTAAAATTGAGCTCAGATATATTATATATAAGTATTAGAGCCCTTACAAACAATTAACTATGCTTCCTGAAAACTCTCCTTGAAAATCGAAAGCTGCAACATAACCTGACAGTTCATCTTAGCATGCTGTTATTATCTTTTAAAATCTAATTTGCAGAGAAAGGTTTGAGATTTAAAATTATCTTTTAACTTATTGTAAATTGAATAGTTATCATAATTTGTAATTTATAAAGAAAAAAGTATTGAGATTAAGAATCTAATGTATAAAGAAGAGTATTTTATATTCGAATTATTTTTAAAGTAGAACATGTATCCTAATTTATAAATGAGAAAGCTTCAAATTAGATATTCTAATTTATTATGGAGAGATATTTGAATTTATAATAAAAGAAAGTAATTTTTATCTAAATTATAATAATTTTTTTAATATTGTGTTATTTTTATTTAAATTATAGTAATTTTTTATTAATATTATGTTTAAAGGAAAAGCGGATCAAACTATTTTTTATCAAAACTATAATATTTTTTATTTGTATTGTGTTTAACTGGAGAGCGGCTTAAAATAGTTTTTATCTAATTATAATTTTTTTTATATTGACAACTCAAATTAATTTTATCTAATTATAATAAATTTTTTTATTAGTATTGTGTTTAGTGAGATAGTGGTATAATATTAGTCTATATTAGAATTATAAAATATTGAGAATGCCCACGAAATATGATCCGGTCCAGGGAATCTTTTCTCCAGGATTTGAGCTCTTTTACTTTCTGTATATAAAAAAACACTATGTACTGATCTCTCTTGATTCAAGTATGGCAGAAGTCCACCCTGAACCCGTTATGCAAGTCCCTCACTTCCCCCGAACAACTCACATGATACCTTCGAGACAACAATACTGCCATGTGCGGTGGCCATATGTTTTCTGATATTAATTATATCACTTCCGATTTTTTTGGCTGTGTCCGGGTTCATGTCGACTGTTAAGGCTCCAACACTTGAACTTGATTCATTAACACTCTCAAACTTCAATCTCTCATCTCCTCCCAACCAGATTTCCGCTGACTGGAACGTTTCTATGAATTTTACAAACGTGGATACCCATGGATACTTTGAGTTTTCTAATATCAAAGTCTTGATATATTATGATAAGAAGATAGTGGGGGTGACAAATCTTATGTCGTTTGATATGAGTCCAAAGGATCCTCCCATGCACGTTGGCGGAGAGTTTTCTTCACGACTGTCGAGTTACATTGATGATACCATGATCACCCACATTACCCACAGTGTGAACCTCACTAGCACTCTAATTTTTAATGTGGAGTTTTCTGCTCTGGTGAAAAAGACTTACAGAGGTTTCTGGGGAACAGACTGGTGGGATCCCTACTTGTGGGTATATAATTGCGAAAACGTGGAGCTGATCTTTGGGTCCTCAGATGCATCAAAGGCGAACATACTGAATGGTTCTGGTAAATGCAAAAAAGTCTCTCTTCCCCCTTGGCCCTCATGAGATATTAATGATAGTATGTCCTTTCATATATATGAATGAGTGTTTGGTTAATCAATTCCTTACTCTTTATTGTTTTTTTCCGATTTAAATTCATAGAATGGTTGTACAAATTGACTTCTATGGATGTATTATCAGTTTTTTGCTTTTATAAGTGATTATAACACTAATATATTATACATGAGATGATACCCTTACATAATTCAGCAAATAAAAAGTACATAACACAGTTTCAGCCCAACAGGTTCTTACCAATTGTAAGCTTTCCTATCACTATACTTCTTTCCAAGTCAAGGATCGTGTGCTTCTTTGTTTCTGTAACATCATTCTATAGTGGATTATAATAGGCGTTGTTGTCAACTGATGGTAGATTCCATGTGCTTTAATTGCAGAAGGTTTAAAATAAGTTTGAAGATTACTCAACTCCTTTGTCACATCTAAATATTTTCAAATATTGGTCATTTGTTTCTTCCCCATTGCTTTCAATTCCTTCAACTTATCAAGTGCCTACACTTTTTCTTACAAAATTTATATCCAATTTTTTCTGCTAAAATTGAATGTTATGTACTTTTGTTACTGCCGAGTTATGCAAATTTTAAAAGGACTAGCAATATGTGCGGACAATCTCCAATATCCTTCTGCCTCTCCACCATATTCTGATAGAAAACTAATCTCCTTTTGGCTTTCCATGATATTTCGATAGAAAAACTTTGTACGTGTTGCTTTACACAAATTAATAGACACTTTGTTTCGCAATGCCTCACTCGATGGCTTGATAATACAGGTTCATTCACCAATCATGTGCTTGAACAACAAACCAACAATTTCCAACAAGTCCTTTGACTCCTCAAATTCATGACCACATAATCAAATTTTCTTATATAAAAATGAAACAATTTTTTCATGGTCCATGTTTGGCCATTTCTTAACATCTCATTTTTCACGATTTTCGGAATGTTTTGTTGTCCTATGTTTTCTGAAATTTTCTTTTTTACAAATCAAACTCCTCCCAGAAAATTTGAAACATTTTTTTTACAATGGTTATCTTAATATAACCAGTATTGTCCTATGTTTACGATTTCGAACTCCTCCTAAATGAATGTCATATTATTTAATTGGGATCAGACAACAAATTATCTCCAATAAAACCAAATGCAAGGTTGGTACCCATAGTTTCAATATATTTCTCAACTTTTTGTTATCTTCTTCCCGCGAAGAGTCTAATCTTTGTAGTTTATTTTTCCCATCGCTGACACAAGTGTGAACATCCTGTACTTTACATTTGGCATTATCTATCAGCAGTCATTTGCATGCTGCAGTTCCGTGATTAGGAGACTTTAAAAACCAGAGACGTTTTAGTGCACTCATTCAGTGTTCACCTTTGGCTGGTAATCTTAGCATATAGCAGCATTAAGCTAGCTAGAAACTTTTCAAAATAAAGCATAGAAAGTCAATAAGCATTCAGACACTTCCATGCAATTAGTTGGAAGCCAAACACCAAGACAAATCAAAACAACGTTGATAAGACTTCAAGACTAGACAACAGACAAGTTGATAGCGCAATCAAAAAACTCTCTAAAGCATAACAAATCGATGAATATTAGGGACGAAAGAGTAGATCATCTCCAATGAAATCAGCAGCAAGGTTGGAACCCATAGTTCCAAAAGCTTTTTGAATCTCTGTGATCTTCTCCATGCGGAGAGCCTGCAAATCTTGTAGTTTACTTTTAGCATCACCAATTCGACATTCAATCGCACGAAGCTCTGGGACCAAGGGCCCTGAAAACCTGAGATGTTCTATATAGTTTAGGCGTTCTACCAACCAATCTACATTAAATCCCTGATTCTGCAAGCAAGAAAATACATCCCTGTACCCAACAATCATCTCAGAATCAACATCAGTCATAGATATTTTGGTAAAGTCATTCAGTGAGGTGCACAACATATTCAGATTCATTGTACATAACTTCTTGTTTTTTTGGGTGAAGTGCTCAAAGGTTTCCGGGTACTTGTGAATGATACGATCGAGCAGGCATACAAACTCAGAGTTGACCTCATGGCCCCGCCATAATCCTAAATCTCACTGAGAAGAACTCACCCGATTGTTTCTTATTCCTCCAACTAGGGGATCAGTTGGTCCAGCTCTGTTGGCATCAACTAAAGAATTCTCCATCACATGCTGTTCTTGAACCCCCATGTCAACACTAGTGTCAACCATCACAGTTTTATTTATATTTTGAAAATCACCTGGCTCCTTGGTTGGAGCAGCCAAGGGCTCTTGCAACACCAAATTTTCAGCCGCCAATGAAACTGCTCGTGTTTGATGAATCCTGTTGTTCTGGAAACAAATCAAAAACTTTTGTAATATATCTCTATCTGACATAAGTAAGGTAGCTTATATGACATATTTAGTTCCCCTCAAAAAAAAATTATATGACATATTTAATTTTACTAAACTAAAACAACACTTTATCCCCCAATTCCCCATCTCAATAACTGATAAATGCTACATGCCTACATGCACTGTATATTCTACAAGACAAAAAATTCATGAAGGTTTTGAGAGAGACAATATATTCATTAAATACCTGAGCTGCTGATGTGACAATGGTGGCTCTAGGACAACCACCAAGTAAGTAGCTTCTAAGAGCACTAGATAAACTAGATTCTCTATATTCCTTTGGTAGCTTCAAGTACTTCAAATTAATGAATGGAGATGAAATACTTGCTTGAATGTTGATAATCTCAGAAAGTGCCTACGAAAATAAGTGAACAATATTTGAGAAGAAACACAATAACATATATCAAATAAATTTGAACTAGATGAGCATTTCATTTTGCACAAAAGAAAGTAGTAAGCCCAAATCTTATGCATCTCTTTTTTGATGTATCCTCCGGATCACTCGAGATTCGGAATCTAACCATAAGTGATAATTACGTTCTAAACGAAAATATTATGAATTGCAACGACCACCCACCATGAAGATTAAAATGTACAGTGAGAACAGTTGTTGACTTATAATTTGGACAAGTTTGGTACTCTACTTGAATTGAAATATTAATGCTTAAGGTTTAAACTGTTGTAGATACTTAGTGTGTATAACTACAAGAATAAGTATCTGCAGATGAACAAAACAAGTTTGCAATTTTCAAGGGCTTATTCAAACTTCAAAACACCCTGTTTTAAAAGATAGATAAGGTTTCTAATAATGGATCTAACTGAATGTGTTTTCGAGGTTTGGATCCGTGACTATAACTATATAAATAATTCTTTTAAAGACATAGCAAGCTTTCCCAGAAACAAATTTTTATCTAAGTCCAGAACTTACACATTCAAAGAAAATGAAGACATTGCTAATATTATCATCTAAAAATTGCATACAAGTTACCTCAATCCTTTCCAAGTCAAAGGAAAGATTCTTGGCCATACCAAGTCCTGAAAGCATACGTGTAAACCGCCGATAATATTTTTTTGTTATCTACATGGGACGGCACATCCTGAGACCAACCATTTAACTTTATATTGACATTTTCTAATTCAGGAGTTTCAACCTTGATTGCAAATATACCAAAAGAACTGAAATTACAGAGTTGTGGAGCTGAAACCACAATCTTATCAGAAGGATGACTATGAAAAGAGCCATTCGAGATATGAAATGATCTTGTGGCTCGAACCGCCATCTTAAAATAAATGTGAGATGTTTTAAATTGACAAGAGTTGAGAACATGTCACTCATATTCTCGGGAAGCATAACAGATTCCAAATGTAGACTTAATAAAACTGGGAGACCCCATAGCCTTTGGGGTAAACTACAGTCATCCAGATGGAGATCTGTTAAATTAAATTAGGCAAAGATAAATATATTTCTGATAAATCTGAAGAGTCAAGACGCAACGTTCTTAAAGCAGAAAAGGATTTGAACAATGATTCTGTTGAGCAACCAGCTCATCTAAAACCTTAAGGTGTTAGAGTAAGGCCCCAATAGGATCATATATTTAACACTCCCCTCACTCGAAAGCCCATTTATGGGTCAAAGAGTGGAACACCGGCGCCCATCTTTGGGGCATTAATTACCTTTAGTGTCCACATTAAATTGTGAGAATATTAGGGGTGGCTAGGAATCGAAACTTAGTTCTCCCGCTAGCCTAAGCTCTGATACCATGTTGAGTAACGAGCTCATCTAAAACCTTAAGGTGTTAGAGGAAGGCCCTAATAGATTCAAGTCCGTTGGCCTCCGTTGGCCTTTACAACATATCTATACGGGCGCTTCAGATGGAGAGTTGTCAAAGCAGGTAAATCCAAAGCAAAGTCTTGATCGATGTACAAATCCAATTTCAGTGTTTTCATCGAATCAGATCTGAATGTGGATAGTTTATATGGTTTTTCCCTAAAATGCCAGTTAAAACAAATATTTAACTCCTGGACATTGTGCGAGATAGCATACTGAATAAACTTTTCGATAACACATCCACGAAATTTCTTCTTACAAACACTCTGCTTTACAGTTAACTTGTCGGGAACATACAATTTCAATTCGGAAAGATTGGAATCATGGTTTCTGTTAGACAAAACATGACGAATGAACATAGTATACCGAGAAATGTCTTGAAAAGGTAAGGAGTTATACCGACCAAAACCAAGAAAAGGGAGAGTAGTCCAAATAAGCTTCCATCGTTTCGAGAGAACGCTGGATTGAACAGCTTCTTTGGCATCCAGAAAAGAGTAGATTTTATGAATGAGGTCATCAGGCAATCTGCTGAGTCGGTCTTCATCTTGGTTTTCAGATTGTACAGTTTTTAATTTTTTGGTCGGACGAGTCCTCAACATGTTTTGTCTTCTGCTCGGTTCCCCATTCTCAAACCCTAACAATCCTGTTCCTCCCAAATTAATTTAGAAGCAGGGGTTTCGGGTTAGTTTTTTATAAATGGGTCAACTTTATTTAATTTGGAAATTATAGGAAAATTATCAAGTTTGACTAAGTCCCCAGTTTAACTCGATTTGATTATTAATTTTAAAAATTTGTATTAAATAAATAATCTAGTACTCACTCTATTTTTTTTTATATGTCGTTGGATTTTTTTTTACACAATTCTAAGTGCTTTGATCCTATAGATAAAATGATATTTTTAAAAAAATTCTTTTTCTAATTTAAAATTTTAGTTATATATTTTTATTCCCAAACAGAAAAAAATTAAAAATTATTATTCTAACTATGCGGTCAAAGCATTTAGAAGTGTGTGGAGAAAAATCAAATGTCATATAATAAAAAACAGAGGGGGTAATGACTAAATCGATATAAAATTTAACTTTTTATAATTAAATTGATACCAATTTTTAAATTAGTAAAAAAATTGAGTCGAACTGAAAAGTAATAATTTATTTGATACATTTGGATAAAATGAGTGATCAATTTGATATTTTTCCCTTAAAATTATTAATATGAAATTTAATAAGAGGGGTCCAATATCAATTAGCTAACTGATTCCGTCCAAAAATTTAAGCAGGTCACTCATTACAAATTTGGTCACTCATTACAAATTTGACTCAAACTGTTTATCAATTAACATATTAACATAATTTGATCATTTCGTTAAAATCGAAAATTGAAATTATCTTAGATTCAAAAATGATAACATGTGAGGATTGAGTTGGTTTTGGGTTTCGATACAATCACTTAAAATTGCTATTTCACTCACAGAATTGTGATGAAATCAAACTTTAATTCTCACTACTTTGTTATTTTTGAGGTTTTAAAGAATCAAAATTAGAGATAATTATAAAAGCGGGTCGAGTTGGCCGATTGGACGCATAACCCTAACCAAATGTATTTAATTTCGGTTTTTGACCCAATTAACATTCAATCTAAATCTTATTGGGTTGGGCCGATTTGGATTTGTTTGGGTCAGTTAGAATAACCTACCAATTTTTTTTTCTTTTTTTTATCGTAGGGAACCCACAGCCGTTACCATTCGGGTGCGCATTGGGTAAACCCAACGGGTTCACGCAATAGCCTGCAAACCAAGTGAAATAAGGTAAACCGCATTGAGTGAATTCTGCTAAAGCAAGGGCATTTTTCAAGAATTTCCAGCTGCTAGAACGCCTCAACAAAATGGAGTAGTTAAAAGAAAGAACAGAACATTAGTTGAAACTGCTAGGACAATGCTGCAAGATGCCAAGTTGTCAACAAGTTTCTGGGAAAAGGCTGTTAACACTGCATGTTACATTCAGAACAGATACCTCATTAACAAGGCACATTGCACTGTAAAATATCTTCATGTGTTTGGAAGCAAGTGTTACATTTTGAAAAACAACTCTGAATATGTGGGAAAATTTGACTCAAAGGTTTCAATTTTTCTAGGATATTCATTGGAGAGAACTACCTACAAGGTCTATGTGTTAGATCAAAAGAAAATTATGGAAAGTACAAATGTGACTTTGATGATGACAAGTGTCCAGGTTTGAAATGCCTTGATGAAAATGAAGCCAAAGCCCTTGTATTTGAAAACCTCAATATTGATAGTGATTCTGATGGTAATGATGAAGTCAATGCACAACAAAAGCTCAATGAAGAATCTACAGGACAAGAGAATCAAGAAAATGAAAACTCATCTCAAACACCTGATTTTGATAGAACAAACTCAGGGGGAGAAAGAGAAGAAGAATCTACAAATCATACCAACAATGAAGAAAATGATGAAGGCACCAGTCAACAAACTCACACCAGGAAATGGGATAGAAGTCACAATCCTAATGCAATTATTGGTGATCTTAATACTGGTGTAAGAACAAGGAGTGTAGCTGCTAATGAGTTCCTACATGCATGCTTTTTATCTCAAGTTGAGCCCAAGAAAACTGAAGAAGCTCTAATGGACCCTGATTGAATATCTGCTATGCAAGAGGAGCTCAATCAGTTTGAAAGAAACAAAGTTTGGGAGTTTGTACTTGCACCAAAGAATAGAAGTGTAATTGGAACAAAGTGGGTATACAGGAACAAGATGGATGAAAATGGTGTGATCACCAGAAATAAAGCAAGGTTGGTTGCAAAAGGCTACTCACAAGAAGAAGGGATTTGTTAGGTCCAGTAAAATGGCTATTTTAAGCTAGAAGGGGGGTTGAATAGCTTAATTACCAATTTAAAATTTATTATGGCGTTTTAAAAATATTTATCCCGTTTTAAATATTTTACCAATGCAGATTATGTATGCGGAAATAAAAGACAAGGAAAAAAAATACCACACGAGAGATTTATCCTTGTTCGCGATGGCGCAAACGCTAATAGATTCGCTCACCCCTACGTCCAGTCCCCGAGCTCCCTCTCCAGGACCCGAGTTTTCCCTTAAAAATAACCTTGCTCCTTACGTAGATGAAGAAGCCTTTACAACCCCACAAATACTTGTCTTGGTGCGTAACTCCGGGTTACCACCTCAAAATAAATGTGCAACCTACACAACCTATCTTAGACAATAACACCATGTTATTTCTTCAAAGTTGATGTAGAACCCTTGGTGTAGTCTATGTCCTTCTAAGCTTTTGCCGGTCTTGGATCTCAGTAGTTAGTCGTGGGTCTTTTCTCTTCCTCACGGTGCAAAGACAACTAACTCCCCGTTAGTACATCTAGGACTTGGGTCTTAGAACGAGAAACACCTCACTATACTTCACCTCACTACAAAATGAAGAAGACAATATCTACGAAATAATACCCGTTATAGATAAAAAGATTTTGGACTAGTAATATACTTAAATAGACTGAATGACGAACAAATATTCTTAAAAGAATATTAATGTATACTTTTATTTAGATTAAGTGAATGTTAGAGTATACTTGGTATTACTTCGTTTTGAATAATATATCTTATTTCTGAAGTAATAAATATATCAAGTCCTTGGTGAAGCGTTATAGCTTTCGGATCTTTGATAAAATAATTTATCGTTTAATATAGTCGTGTGTAGACTTTTATAAATCGAGAACGTTACACTTATTCTTTAACTATATAAAATATTTGGCTGAGAGAATAAAAGGTGTGAAATTTAAATAAAATATATCAACAATATATTAGCAAAGTTTTAATTATATTAGCACAGTTTATATGTATATATATATATAATATAATATAAGCTTTAAGTTTTTCCCACGAAAAACTGAAGATGCTAGTAAGGGAAGTCACTTAATTCTTATATAATTATATATATACTTATATTTACTTAAAAGCATTAAGATCTTCCCACGAAACACTAGAGGTGATGGTAAGGGAATTCACTCAAATATTTTAATTAAATATAATAAATATGTATATATAGATATACATATATATATAATATAAGCCTTAAGTTTTTCCCACGGAATATTAAATGTATTAGTAAGGGAAGTCGCTTAAGTCTTGTTAAACAATAATAAATATATCAATATATGGCCAAAATATATAACGACTCGTGTATTTTTGAATTATTTAAATATGTGAATATGGAAATTATTAAATAAATAAAATATGTGTATTGATTTTAACCACTATGTGTAGTTTGATTATTGATGTGTGATTTATAGTGTACCGGGATGTCCGCGTGGTTAATTAGGGAATCGTATGGAATTGTTTTCATTTTCAAAAGTGGATTTAATGCAAATTTATTTTCATAAATATTTTGCATGTTTCTAAAATTGTTTTCATGGTTTTATAATTATATTAATTATTTTTGGGATTTTATAAAATTTAGAAATGAATATTTCATCAATTATTTAGCCCTGTATGATTTTCTGATCATATTTAAGTGTAAATTCCATATTAAATTCAAGAATTCTTCAAAAAATTAAGAAACTCATATTTATTTAGATTAAGAATATTTCGAGAATTTTAAAATTATTTTGGAAATTTTTGGGATTAATTTCACCCTCGCGTTGATTCGTATAATTGATAAAAGCGGGTATAAATTGTGTTTCAGAAATTATTTTAAAAATTACGAAATTAATATTTTTGGAAACTTCGGGATATTTGTAATATTTTAAGACTATTTTCGTAATTTTCTGAAATTATTTTTTAAGTGCAGCTCGGATCGTTAATTGTTAAATGCGGGTACGAGTTACGTTTCAAATATACTTTAAAAATTATAAAAATTTTATTTTTAATAATTATGAATTATTTGTGATATTTTAAAATTATTTTGGTAATTTTAGGGTTAATTTTTACCAATAGAGTTGTTCGGTATTTTGCAAAACGCGAACAAAAATTGGAGGCTATAGTAGAAATCAGGAAACATGTTCGATTTTTAGGAATGGACTTGCTACATGTTATACTGCTGCTATTTTCATTTATTTAATTCATTCATATACTCCTTCTCCTGTACCAATTTTTTTGTCTCTCTCAATCTCACCATCTCACATTCTCTAACCCCTTCCTCTCTCTTTACTCTCACCCTCCCACTCTGTTTTATTTATTTTCCGAGCTTGTTCCCCTGCTTCATGTTCCTTCATTCCCTTGTCGCCTTCTGTTATTCGCCCGTCCCTGTTGTGCCTGTTTATTCCGGGCTCTTTCTCCGCCGTATTCCGGTAACTCTCCGGCCGCCGCCCCATCTCCGGTTGGCTCTGGTGGCTTAATTCGGTTTTGTCTGATTGTATATGCATATATAGATACATACGTATATATGTATGTGTGTTACAGTTGGGTATTGTTGCTGCGTTTCTTTCTTATTCCCTGTTTTGCCTTCCTGTGTTGTTGCTGCGTGTATCGTTCATGATGGCAGATTTCTTGACTATTTTATGATTTTCTGATGAAGTAAAATGATGAATTCAAATGATTGTCTTGGTGATTTATTCGATTGTTTTTAAAAATTCGAAGTAAAGATTTAAGGAATTTACTCAATTTATTTGGTATAGTATTTCGAATAAATTATCGTAATTATTCGTATTATATTATGAAAGTTACAATTATCGGTGAAATTTGTGATGGAAACCCGACTTTATCGGGTACCCGTGAATTTTATCGCCGTCGGTGATGAGCTTCGGTGAGCCGACGTGGACGGTGATGAATCATTTCTGAGTCCTACGAATTAAAAATATAAAATATGAATAAAAACATAAAAGTGTGAATAATAGTTAATGATTAATATTTGGATTTAATCGGTGGTTGGGATTTGTGAAATTGGTTTATGATGATTGTGTTGCTGATTTGACGTCGATTGAAGTTTCGACGGGTAGTCCGATAAACAAAGAAGACGCTACCCGATTTCCGGGAAATCAACTATGGAAATGCGGGAGCGTATCCGGTAATTATCGGGACGTCGAGTGAATATATGTATACTTATACTTTATACGAACTTGATTGTATGTTATGGGAAATTTCTGTCCAAAACTCAGTAACCCTAATTTCATAAAATGACGAGTATACGTATTTTCTGAATATGAACACTGAACCGATTTCGAAAACCCTAATTGTTGTCTTTGTTGTTATAATGCGAATAATTACGAGTCGGGATTGTTATCGTTTGGGTAGGTTTGATTTCGAGGATATGTCAAGCATTACTAAGTGTCTAACATAGAGTATTTCGTTCCTGTAGGCTCTAGTCGGGAAACCGAAAGTGGACGTTGAACTAAAGATGACCTAGTAGTCATTCGACGAGCTCAGTAGAGTTTCGACAGAAAAACCTGAGTGTCAAAGTCGAATCCAATTTGATCTAGTGGTTGGACGTTAAAGCCTGAGCAACAGAGTCGACTCAGAGTTGATCAGTAATAGTTGTAAAGCCCTGTAAGGCAAGTACTTCTGAACTTTTCTTCAAGATATATCGCAAATATTTTTGAACTGTTTCATAACATGTCGCTATTATTCCAAATAACTCATGTTTTATATTGCAAGTGTTTTAAACTATTTAACCTTGAACCCTGATTTTCTTGATCTTGAGTCATAAGCCTTATTCTTTGTAAACCATCCTTTGTTGATTTTCAGATACCAAACCACCCAAATTTGATACTACTCCCCAAATGTATAACTACCAAACACCAAACACTGGAGCAAAATTGTTTGAAAACACAGAAACTTTTATACTCCAGCCATTCTTTATAACATCAAAGAACTATACCTTGAAAAATCATTACTTGTTTAATACCTGATCCTTTTACAGACTGAAAACCGTTTCTTATACATACCCTGATATACCCTTGTGATATCCATGAATTTCCTTACGTTTTTTTCAAGTGTTTAATCATTATTGATTATGATCTTATTTTATCGAAGTATATTGTTTATCATACTGAACTGTTTTAGAATTGGATAATTTTCTAATGTGGACCAGATTCGTGGTCAGACCAGATTCGTGGTCGAATTAGGCCAATGTGTGCCTTAGATCCAGTTCGTAGAGCGGAGCTGTGTGCTTTGCTCGGGGTTAGTGCGTGACTGATCAGCAGCCTAACCTTGGTTTTAAAACTTATAAATGAATATCCAATTCTAACAATTGTTTAACAATAAACTTGATTCTTCTGAATCATTCCATTTAAACATTGCTTAAACTCAGTTATCACTGTTATGACTTGCTGAGCTAGTTAGCTCACCCTTGCGATTCTTTTTATATATTTTATAGTTAAAAATGTTATGGATGATAGTGAAGTCCCTCAGTCCATAGTGCGAGCTAGGATTCCAGTTTGAGTTGGATCGAGCTAGCAGGAGCTTCATATGGTAGTGAGATAGTAAAATTGTAGGAATAATTTCATTATCAGTTGTAAGTTAAATTAGTTGGGATTTGATACGTTGTAATAAAAGTTAAGTTTGTGGCTTGTTTTCATACTTTAACCTGTTTCGATCCGTGGTTATGTAAAGCAGGGTCATTGCCAGGAATATTTCATATACAGGTTTATATATTGTGTATGTGTTGTGGACCCCAAACTTCTGACCCGGGTTTGGAGGGCGCCACATGTTGGTATCAGAGCTACATGTTATAAGTCACTGAAACAAGCCTAAATTGTTGGGGTTGGGTAGAGGGTTAAGATTAGGAGTAGGAAATAGAAAGATAAGTCGTCGTGAGGTTGAGTGTGATTGTATAGTAGGTCTCCGGCACGGTTCGTGTTGCGATTCAGGATTCTCAGCTTGCGACGTGATTTCCAGACAACCACAATGGCAGATCCTGATTTTCCTATATCATCGGATCATTTGGAGTTTTCCGTTCGAGGATCGTCATCTTCTCTCAGATTTGATTTGCCTCTTGTTCCTCCATCAGTATTAATGGTACTACCTTCTGTTATGACAGTTGCACCTCTTTAAGTTATTCTACGCTATTCTACCACCTCTTGATACGAGACTACTTATTTAAGAACCTCCATCTGTTTATTCTTGTTTTACTGGACATTCAGCTGTGAGTGTATCTTTTCAGTTTACCTTACACCCTGTTTTATACCCCCAGTTTAAAACATGACCTATGAAGTAACAGTATCTTCGCGGATGGATTCAAGAGCTACAGTAAACAGTGGGTACGTGAGATATTAATAAAGGTGAGAAGGAGTTTTAGAAAAAAGATTCATGTGTTTTGGATAGTAGCTGCTACCAGGTTAAAAGAAGCCATTAGTGATTAGGCCACCCATGACTAGCTTGTGGAATGGATTAGATAAGTATTGAAAAGAGAGTTAGAGGAAACTATGGTTCTGAAGATTTCTTAAAGTTAATTAATGGTGTTATGACGATGTGATATATTTATAGTAACAAGGTGATGTGACATCAGCCGATTTGTTGACTATTGGATAACCTGTTCTACTTAACTACTGCAATGATAATGTCGGGAGTATTACCAGTATGAAAGTTTTGATGTGAAACTACGAATACGATATCATGCAACGACAATTGAAGTGATCGTTGATTAAGGAAGGCAAATGGACCTAATAAAGGAGAGAAGGTAGATTGAAGTGAATGGGCCTTTATGTGATCGTTCCTTTAATTTGGTACCTTGTTATAGGTCGGAAGGGCAACAACCAACTCATATAGTAAGGACAACCGGATTTGTGATTTTCAAAAATTTTAAACAAGTTTTCGAAAAAGATTTTTTTTTCCTTACAAAATTCCTAAAAGCCTTTTTGAATAAAATAAGTTTTAAATATTGGTTGTCAAGTTACTACTTGAGTTTCTTGTTTGCTAAAAGACCCGGATCATCTGGAAGGATGCTTGTTTCAGACTCAGTATTGTTAATTCAGAGAACAAAGTAACCCGCGATTATGAAGAAGTTGATTATTCTTAACGGTAAGGTGCAAATATTATTTGACAAGGTTAATAACAGAATCCGTGTACGGAGTAATTGTGCATCCAGTTGCAGAAACCATTAAAGTTTAAAGAATTCATTGATTTAAAAGGAGCCTGGGCGTGATCGAAGAAGATTGGGAAGATTTCCAGACTTTTCTAAAAGAAGAATATTATTAACAAAAGGATCCTTATGTTGAATGATTCGTGGTTATTTTAAATTAAAAAGAGGAAACTCGAAGTTATCTGGTAAGAACGCCATTATGATCGAATTGTTAAAGTATTATACATGTAGGTGCGATGTTAAAGACGCGAGACTCAACAAGTAAGAATCTACCATAATGCTTAATTTGCGAAGGCATTTCAGCGTACTTTCTAAAGTTGTTATATGACACAATGGAGATATGATCGAACAAGCTCGAAAAATGAATATAAGTGAAATATGGATGGTGACCAATGGTATCATTCTTGTCTTTAATATTACAGCGTTTATCCTCTTTTTGAATCCTAAATATGTATGAACTTCTTTCCGTGAAAATTCTTTGCGGTGATAAGAAAAAGGAGGATGTTGCATTCCTTTTCAAATTTAATTGTTCCCTTCAAGTTTTGCTTTCTGATTGGGACAAACAGTGTTATGGTGAGACGCTTTGTCGGGATGACGAAGAGTCGAGTGGGACGCCACTTAATCATGTGGTATATTCCATATGGTACAAAAGACTGGCCATCTTAAGTACCAATGTGGTTGTCTCATTCATATTGAAATCATCACTTCTTCTTTCTTTCCAACTCTAAGTTTATTAAAATTGTGAATCCTTCTAGTTGTTCGGTCGTACTGTTGTTCTTTGCAAACATTTTTCAAACAAATCAACGTATTATGAACCAAGCGGACAAATTTCTAGCTACCTCTTATGCACGGGAAGGAGACCAGGGCATATGGCAAGGATTGCAATCACTAGCCCCAGTGAAGGATCCACTAAGAGCCAAGGGAATCTACTCCAATAAGGAATACATCTCCAAGAATGAGAGTTTACGAGTTGTCTGTAAAATATGTTATTCAGAATACGGACGTGATGACATGGATGATTATTGTGAATACCTTACGCGTTAAAGTATTAAAAGATGTGAGAGAAACTTAATTGTTTATCTCTCAAGGTTTTGTTGATAAGATGAGTTACCCTGTTGAATTGATAAGATTATGATCAAAGGACTAGCAAGTCAAGAACGTGTAATTGTTGAATAAGTAAGTACCAATGGTGGAATTGGGATTTCTGGCAATAAGTTGTGTAGAATTGATATCATTTGAGATAAGAGGATTTAACATTATACTAAGGAATGGATTAACTATTTAAGCGTGATGCCCAGACAAACCGTCGTGATGAAAAGATACTCCTGAAGATGTCAAATGAGAATATGATGAGGTATAAAGGAAGAAGGAGGGTAAAGAATTTGTTAACGATGATTACGGTGATCAAGATGTGAGCATTATGGTGATTATGAGATAAATAAAAGTCAGAAGCAAACAAAATTTGAATATTTTTTAGCAATTAAGGAGTTTCAAGATATATTTCCGGATGAGTTATCAATATTTCCTCCAAATAGAGAAATGAAGCTCACGATTGACTTAGCACCTGAGACGAAACCAGTGACTAAGGCCTTATCCAAAATGGCACCAGTTAAAGTGAGGCAGTTAGTAAAGCAGATGCAAGAGATGCTAGAAGAAGGAACGATTAGACCTAGTGTACCCCCTAAAGTGCACCAGTATTAATTATTAATAAGAAAGATGGAAGTATGAGATTATGCGTCAACTAGCGAAATCTCAACAAGTTTACTATCAAGAGCAAGTATCTGTTACCTCGAACCAATGATTTGTTTGATCAGACGAAAGAAGCAAAGTACTTTTATAAGATTGATTTAAGACTTGGTATTTCACCAATTGAAGATTAAACCTAAGGACATATCATGATAATTTTCAGAACTAGGAACTGTTGTTATAAAATTCTAGTACTGTCATTTGGATTAACCAATATACTAGTAATATTTGAATTTGATGGACAGAATCTTTAAAGAATATCTGGATAAGCTGTAGTTGTGTTACTTAAAGTCAACGGAGGACCATGCAAGGTATTTAATGATAACTGAGAAGTTGAAGAAGAAAGAAATTGTATGTAAAGTTTACTAGGTGAAAGCTTTGATGGCGGGAAGTATAATTCTTAGTATAAATAGTCAGTGAGGAGAAGGCAAAAATGAGATCCAACAGGGATTAAAGTTACTATAAATGAAGAAAGACCAAAAGCACCAACAAAAGTAAGAAGTTTTATCATGGATCGGTTATTATTGAAAATTTGTGCAAGATTTCTTGAAAGTTGTAATACCTTTGACGAAGCTAATCAGGAAAAGCAAGAAGTTTTTATAAAGTGGAGAAGGGTGAAGGAAGTTTTGCGGAGTTAAATGAAAGAATAGTTAAATCACCTGTTTTATCAATTTGAAAGTATCAAGGAGATTTGGTAGTTTATAGTGATGCTTCTCATAAGGGAATATGATGTGTGTTGATGCAGCACAATATAGTTATTGTATATGCATCCAGACAACCGAAACCTTATGAGCAGAAGTATCCTACTCATAATTTGGGACTAGCAGTAAAAATATTCGCTTTGAAAGATTGGGAAATATGATATGTATGGAGAAAGGTGTAAGATCTATACAGACCATAAGAGTTTGAAGTATGTATTCACGAGGAAAAGCAAATGTAGAGGCAAACGATAAGCAAAAAGGAGAGAACGAACATAGAAACTGTACCAGAAGAATTATCTATGGAATTTTAGAAGTTGGAATTGGAAGTCAGAGTTTATAATCCAAAAGGAGCAAGGATGGATAGTATAACCTTTCAGTCGAAGTTGTTAAGGGAGAGATAAGGAGATGTCAAGAGAAGATAATGGATCACAATGTTAGCAGTTAGTAAGAGGAAATTTATGTGCCCAGGAGAACGATCACGATATCCCCGGGTTTTTTCCAACACTTGGATGCTACAAGTAGAAGGATTAAGAAATTAGATCCCACAGGGAATTTACAGTATAAAGTATTTAATTTATTGAAGAAATACCAAGATATACAGAAATTTAAAGAAAAATAGTGATAACCAGGTATAAGAAGGGAATTTCAAAATAGATTGAGAAGTGTTGGACATGTCAAAGAATTAAGACGAAGTATCGGAGGCCTAGTGAACAAGGCAGACCAAGGGGTGGTTTTACAAGAAGCAAATCATAAAGTGTACCAGTGATGTTGATGGAGAAAAGGAATGAAATTATTGGAGTGTGTACTGATTATCGGGAGTTTAACAAAACAACGAATAAAAAGAAGAGAGACCCTATAAAGAATTGATTACTTATGAGACCTAATTCAAAAAGTGTTTTATGTATCGAGGATTAACTTAAGATCCGACCTGAGAACATAACAAAGATTACAATTAAAATAAGTTAAGAGCATTGCAAGATCTGGTGATATAATGTGAAATAACAAGTGTATCAAATGACTATAAAGAATATTTATTCATAATATCCTCAGCTATTCAAAGAATAAGAAAGTCTATGTGGAATGCCCAAGGATTTTTTTTTCCAAAGATTAGAAGGAGAGCAACTATACGTTGTGTTCTCAAAGTATGAAATTTTGACTAAGGTTAACAAAAGATTCTGAATTAATCCATTAATAACTACCTAAGCAAAGCCGTATGGTAACAGATGCCTTACGCCGACAGAAAGGATTGGATGTAATTGAGACCACCGAGGAGTTAATAAACAAATTGGAAAGAGTGGAGTCTGAAGTTCAAATACTTAAAGGTGATAACACGTGAATATATGATATTACTTTTCAACCTTAACTGATGGAAAAGAGTAAGAGATGTTTAAATGTTTGGAAACCAAGTCGAAAATGAGCACCGCCTATCATCCTTAAACGAAGAGTCAAAGTACGGAAGTGATTCAGGAAATGTAAGATATGTTGAGAGGTTGAGTTTTAAGGAAACACTGGAATGATCATTTATCATCGGTGTCAGCTTTGGAATGCCACTTTACCAAGCTTCATGTGAACGCAAGTGTAGGTCCCCATTTTTATTGAGCTAAAGTGGGAGAAAGAAAGTTGTCAAATTCTAAGTTAATTCAGCACACCAAGAGTGTAGTGATATTGATTGAAGTAGCTCGGAGTAGACAAAGAAAGTAGGCGAAATTGTATCGAGAGAGAATATGAGTATAGAAATAGGACCCGTACTGTTAGTACAAGTTTCATCTTGAAAGAGACTAGATAAGTCTAAGTAGAAGGGACAAGTTAAGTCCTAAAATTAGTGAACCATTCGAGGTATTGATAAATATGGATAAAGTTGTTCATGAGTTGATGTTACCGTCACAACAGTGTGTACATATAATGTGTTTGGCCTGTTAATATTAAAGCGATAAGTATCTGATCTGAATTAAGTGATTGATTATGAGCCAATGGGCTCTTGTCCAAGTTTGTTCTGCACATAGTGATCGATCCAAATTCTCGATCGTTAAAGGTGAGTCCTTGGAAATAAATGTATATCTATAGTGATTATGTTTGAAATCCTCGAGTAGGAGAGTCTACATGGAAATTAGAGTCAGATATGCTTGACAAATATCCTCACTTGTTTAGTTAAACCAGATTTTGTGGACAGAATCTTTTTAAGGGGGGAAGGATATAACGACTCGTGTATTTTTGAATTATTTAAATATGTGAATATGGAAATTATTAAATAAATAAAATATGTGTATTGATTTTAAACGCTATGTCTCATTTGATTATTGATGTGTGATTTATAGTGTACCGGGTTGTCCGCGTGGTTAATTAGGGAATCATATGGAATTGTTTTCATTTTCAAAAGTGGATTTAATGCAAATTTATTTGCATAAATATTTGAAATGTTTCTATAATTGTTTTCATGGTTTTATAATTACATTAATTATTTTTGGGATTTTATAAAATTTAGAAATCAATATTTCATCAATTATTTAGCCCTGTATGATTTTCTGATCATATTTAAGTGTAAATTCCATATTAAATTCCAGGATTCTTCAAAAAATTAAGAAACTCATATTTATTTAGGTTAAGAATATTTCGAGAATTTTAAAATTATTTTGGAAATTTTTGGGATTTATTTCACCCGCGCGTTGATTCGTATAATTGATAAAAGCGGGTATAAATTGCGTTTCAGAATTTTTTTAAAAATTACGAAATTTATGTTTTTGTAAACTTCGGGATATTTGTAATATTTTAAGACTATTTTCGTAATTTTCTGAAATTGTTTTTAAGTGCTGCTCGGATCGTTAATTATTAAATGCGGGTACGAGTTACGTTTCAAATATACTTTGAAAATTATGAAAAATTTATTTTTAATAATTATGAATTATTTATGATATTTTAAAATTATTTTGGTAATTTTAGGGTTAATTTTTACCAATAGAGTTGTTCGTTATTTTGTAAAACGCGAACAAAAATTGGAGGCTATAGTAGAAATCAGGACACGTGTTCAATTTTTAGGAATGGACTTGCTACGTGTTATACTGCTGCTATTTTCATTTATTTAATTCATTCATATACTCCTTTTCCTGTACCGATTTTTTTGTCTCTATCAATCTCACCATCTCACATTCTCTAACCTCTTCCTCTCTCTTTACTCTCACCCTCCCACTCTGTTTCATTTATTTTCCGAGCTTGTTCCCCTGCTTCCTGTTCCTTCCTTCCCTTGCCGCCTTCTGTAATTCACCCGTCCCTGTTGCGCCTGTTTATTCCGGGCTCTTTCTCCGCCGTATTCCGGTAACTCTCCGGCCGCCGCCCTATCTTCGGTTGGCTCTGGTGGCTTAATTCGGTTTTGTCTGATTGTATATGCATATATAGATACATACGTATGTATGTGTGTTATAGTTGGGTATTGTTGCTGCGTTTCTTTCTTATTCCCTGTTTTGGCTTCCTGTATCGTTCATGATGGCAGATTTCTTGAATAATTTATGATTTTCCAGATGAAGTAAAATGATGAATTCGAATGATTGTCTTGGTGATTTATTCGATTGTTTTTAAAAATTTGAAGTAAAGATTTAAGGAATTTACTCGATTTATTTGGTATAGTATTTCAAATAAATTATCGTAATTATTCATATTATATTCTGAAAGTTACAATTATCGGTGAAATTTGTAATGGAAACCCGATTTTATCGGGTACCCGCGAATCTTATCGCCGTCGGCGATGAGCTTCAGTGAGCCGACGGTGGACGGTGATGAATCATTTCTGAGTCCTACGAATTAAAAATGTAAAATACGAATAAAAATATAAAAGTGTGAATAATAGTTAATTATTAATATTTGGATTGAATCGGTGGTTGGGATTTGTGAAATTGGTTTATGATGATTGTGTTGCTGATTTGACGTCGATTGATGTTTCGACGGGTAGTCCGATAAACAAAGGAGACGCTGCCTGATTTCCGGGAAATCAACTATGGAAATGTGGGAGCGTATCCGGTAATTATCGGGAAGTCGAGGGAATATATGTATACTTGTACTTTATACGAACTTGATTGTATGTTGTGGGAAATATTCTGTCCAAAACGCAGTAACCCTAATTTCATAAAATGACGAGTATACGTATTTTCTGAAAACGAACACTGAACCAATTTCGAGAACCCTAATTATTGTTTGTGTTGTTATAATGCGAATAATTACGAGTCAGGATTGTTATCGTTTGGGTAGGTTTGATTTCGAGGATATGTTAAGCATAACTAAGTGTCTAACATAGAGTATTTCGTCCCTGTAGGCTCTAGTCAGGAAACCGAAAGTGGACGTTGAACTAAAGATGACCTAGTAGTCAGTCGACGAGCTCAGTAGAGTTTCGACAGAAAAACCTGAGTGTCGAAGTCGAATCCAATGTGATCTAGTGGTTGGACGTTAAAGCCTGAGCGATAGAGTCGGCTCAGAGTTGATCAGTAATAGTTGTAAAGCCCTGTAAGGCAAGTACTTCTGAACTTTTCTTCAAGATATATCGCAAATATTTTCGAACTGTTTCATAACATGTCGCTATTATTCCAAATAACTCCTGTTTTATATTGCAAGTGTTTTAAACTATTTAACCTTGAACCCTAATTTTCTTGATCTTGAGCCATAAGCCTTATTCTCTGTAAACCATCCTTTGTTGATTTTGAGATAGCAAACCACCCAAATATGATACTACTCCCCAAATGTATAAGTACCAAACACCAAACACTGGAGCAAAATTGTTTGAAAATACAAAAACTTTTATACTCCAACCATTCTTTATAACATCAAAGAACTATACCTTGAAAAATCATTACTTGTTTAATACCTGATCCTTTTTCAGACTGAAAACCGTTTCTTATACATACCCTGATATACCCTTGTGATATCCATGAATTTCCTTACGTTTTTATTCAAGTGTTTAATCATTATTGATTATGATCTTGTTTTATCGAAGTATATTGTTTATCATACTGAACTGTTTTAGAATTGGATAATTTTCTAATGTGGACCAGATTCATGGTCAGACCAGATTCGTGGTCGAATTAGGCCAATGTGTGCCTTGGATCCAGTTCGTAGAGCAGAGCTGTGTGCTTTGCTCGGGGTTAGTGCATAACTGATCAGCAGCCTAACCTTGGTTTTAAAACTTAAAATGAATATCCAATTCTAACAATTGTTTAACAATAAACTTGATTCTTCTGAATCATTCCATTTGAACATTGCTTAACCTCAGTTATCACTGTTATCACTTGCTGAGCTAGTTAGCCCACCCTTGCGATTCTTTTTATATATTTCATAACAATTGTTTAACAATAAACTTGATTCTTCTGAATCATTCCATTTGAACATTGCTTAACCTCAGTTATCACTGTTATCACTTGCTGAGCTAGTTAGCTCACCCTTGCGATTCTTTTTATGTATTTTATAGTTAAAAAGGATATGGATGATAGTGAAGTCCCTCAGTCCAAAGTGCGAGCTAGGATTCTAGTTTGAGTTGGATCGAGCTAGCAGGAGCTTCATATGGTAGTGAGATAGTAAAATTGTAGGAATAATTTCATTATTAGTTGTAAGTTAAATTAGTTGGGATTTGATACGTTGTAATAAAAGTTAAGGTTGTGGCTTGTTTTCATACATTAACCTGTTGCGATCCGTGGTTATGTAAAGCAGGGTCATTGCCAGGAATATTTCATATAAAGGTTTATATATTGTGTATGTGTTGTGGACCCCAAACTTCTGACCCGGGTTTGGAGGGCGCCATAAAATAAGTGCGCTTAAGTTTAAAGAATAAAATGCTAGCTTTGTAATTTAATTCCCACGAAATACTAAAGGTGCTAGTTAGGAATATAAACCAAGCGTTGTATGAAATTATCACTTTGTGCTTAGAAGTGTATAATTTGTAGAAAACAATCCTTGTACGGATTTGTTTTTCCTTAAGTTATTCTATATAAGAGCTTGTAGAGATGAAGAGAAAGTGTTACTAAGCTTCTTATATGAATATTAAGAGTGGTCGGTTAAGACTCAGATGAAAGCTAAGAGGTTTACCACTTTTAAGAGATGAACGGAAAAGTTCGCCGGAAAAATTCGCCGAAGGTTCGACCGGATTTTGGCTTATTGGTCGAACTTGGGCAGCCCTTTGGGAGGCAAGAAAGTGGTATAGATGAGCTTTTCTTGGACGATAGAGCTTGGTTGGTGGAACTAAGCTTGAAGATCAAAAACCTTGAATATATGATATATATTTGTAAGAGAAAGGTTTTTGAGATGAAGTATTTGGGTTTGGATATTAGAGAGTGTGTAGAGAGAATACTTATTGAAAATTCCCGACAATTATTTAGCTCTTAGCTTGTGTAAAAAATGGTGGGGGTGGGTGTTTATTTATAGAAGGGATTAGGTGAAGGGAGTGGTTGAGATTGAGTTAAATTGAATGGTGGATGAAGAGAGTGGTGTGGATTGATGACATGGAGGATAAAGTGTGTTTATTTGTAACTTGCATATAGGACAAACAAGAAAAATCCCAGAAATTATAAATTATATAATAATGGTTTTTAGCTTTTTCAATTAATCTTTAATTACTTAGTTAATTAAGTAATTAGCACCATTTAATATAATGACTTTGAAAACCCTTTAATAAATACAACCAAAAATATGATAATTATCTAAATATCATAAAATGATGATTTGCAAGGTTTGGTCAATTTTGGTCAAAGGTAACTTGGTCAACCTCTCGGTCAAAGTCTTGGTCAACACCCAGAAATATCACACCCGGACAAAATTTCTCAAAAATTACAAAATTTTAACTATGAATAGAGAATACCATTTAAGTGAAAAATATTAAGTTTCAAGATTTTCTAGCAAGTGGAAGTATTTTATTTGGATTTAAAACGATTAAATCAGGGTTCGGTTCCAAATAAAATATGAACGATCTTTTATGAAAACATATAGACATTGTTGGCTCAGTTTGGGCTAAAATAAATACTTAGAATATATTTCCTTAAATATAAAATATTTTGAGAGTGTGGGAAATTTTTTTAAGTATATAAAAGTATTTTCTCCGACAAATAATATATTTGAGATACGGGAGAAAATTACTTTAAAAAAATATGAGAAAAGGGATAAAATGAGATATTAATATTTCTTTATCAAATATTAATTTTTAAGAGTGTAAAAATATATCTTTGGATTTATAAATATTTATGGAGTGAAAGATATATATTTTATCTCTTTAAAAACATCTGTTTTTGAAATAAATTTAGCAAGGCCCTTCTAAAGAGTATCCAAATTCTGATATTCCTTTTTCAAACTTGTGCCTTATTAATATTTCAAGAGAGCCTAAGAAAGATCATATTTCCGATAGTTCTTTTACGATCTCATTGCTTTGGAGTATATTCCTTTAAAATATATATTTCTTGATTTTCAACAAATTGGAATATCTCTTGTATTTATATTTAAAATATTTATACACATTGAAAAAAATTTTGAAAATATTTTGCTAGATATGGCTTTCCACTTTTGATTATGTCAATTAAATTCTGTTAGATATATTTGATAATGTCATGCCTAATGTGATTTGTGTTTAGTTTTCAGATCTTACTTAAACAGGACAAAACAGTACTTAACTGGATATCAACACTTATACTGAAGACAAAACTTAAGTTATCAGTACTTAAGGTTCATGAGATATTTATCAGGAGATAATATCAGGACTTAAAGGAAACTTTCAGATAAGGAAGGCGGCTGATTGAAAGGAAAGATGATCAAGACAAACGCAAGAAGAGATATGCATGAAGAAGGAATTCTATGAAGAATAGAATACTTGGAAGAAAAGATAACTGGTTGATATATTTTGGGAAGCAGAATTATATTCCATATCAATTAGCAATTATCTTGTAACTGTGTAGTATATAAAAACAGACATAGGGTTTACACTATAAGTGTTATCATTATCGAGAATAATATTCATTGTAACCCTAGCAGGTCTCGTGATATTTGTTCATCACTGAGAGAGGACAATTCTACATTGTAACAGAGTTTAATAAAGTTTGTTTTCTGTTACTTGTGTTCTTTGAATTCGATTTGATTGTGCTATACACTGTATTCAACTCCCCTTCTACAGTGTGTGTGACCTAACAAGTGGTATCAGAGCCTATCTGTTAACACACAAACAGTTTAAGATCCAAAAACAATCATGTCTGAAGCAGAAACTCCAACCAAGCCCACCAAAACTGAAGAACCTCCAAAGACTCAAATCCATAGTCGATATGAGGCTATTAGAGTTCCCATACTGAAACCATCTCAATATCCCATATGGAAGGTGAGGATGACTATATTTCTGGAAGCTACAGATCCAGAATATCTTGACAGAATCAATGAAGGACCTCACAAGCCAACCAAACTCGTTGTTGTAGTTGCAGGCGAAGCAGCAAAGTCTGTACCAAAGGAGAAGAGTGATTACACTGCTGAAGGTATCACATCAATTGCTAAGGATGCTAAGGTACGATACTTGCTGCATAGTGCCATTGATAATGTAATGTCAAACAGGGTAATTGTAACACCCCCAAATCCGGGGTCGGGGATTCGGGTTGTCACGAGTTCCATTTCCCTTATCAATATTTAATCTTAACAGTCAACCAACTACTGCGTATTGTGACCCCACAATATACACACACACACCACAAGTTATAGTCTCAGAGATGAATACCAAAAATAACACAAGTCATTTTATTCCACAATTATAAACCATTTCACCTTAAAAAGGGTTTCTGAATAATTTACATATTCCTTGCCATTACTACAATTCATAAATATACATAAGTCTGGTACATCAAAAGTTGAAAGCCTAGCCTACTGGTAGATCCTACCTCAGCTACCACAGCATTAACACCTACAGGAAACTGCGGAACGTTTCCTATCCGCTCGCGAATTGGGAGCTTGATCATGTTCATCTTGTCTATCTGTTGTTGTGTGATGAAAGAAGAAGCAAGGGTGCGCAACAAGCCCAGCGAAATAATATGTAGAATAATTAATAATATATGAGCATTCTCATAGTACTCATGAAAGTCTTGGTCAAAAAGAAATGAACCAAGTTTAATATCTTAACGCGACCAAGTCGCAAAATATTCAGTATATATGTATATATTCTTTTCAAAATCTTGGAAGTCCTCTTCCATGCATAATATACACGGAGTTCCAGTTTATAACTGTATAAAAATATCGTTGCAAGGTGATCTCATATATCTAACCTTGTCTCAACGTTTTTCTGAAAATCTTTGACATGCATAAGATAATCATTTACTAGATATAAGTTTAAAGATGAAGTTAAAAGATACTCCAATATACTTATATCTTTTCCGAATACTACTTGAACTACCACCGTTCAAGTTATAATTAGCTTCAAAAGTTCATCACATAGATGAGACTACAAGATAAGACTTGAATAGATTCAATCTTTGAAATGTTGTTTAAAAGAAATGAAGTTACGAAATACTTCATTTGAGGGAAACATCATCATAACTGTTTGACCCTGTCAATGCTTCAGCAATCACCCATCCGTAGCCTTTCGATCGGGTAGTGTTGCAGAAATATACAAACTGGATGATGAACTCATTACGGGAGTTTGCCGCGCCAGGAAGACCACTTACGATGATCAGTCGCAGTAGTGCAACCCCACCATTTTCTACATGTAGAGGAGAACAGTCGGATTTACTTGTCAACCGAACCTTGGACTCCTAAGGAATGGACCGTCTTAGCGGAACTTCCAGGCCATTTGGGCCAATATAATAAGGCTGGGCCGGCGCCACTCGACCACTTACGCCACTCCTAGTTCAAATGAAATCCATGATTCTGAAATGTAAAGCTCGTCCCCCCTTTCCTCAAGTAGAAACTTGTTGATACGGCTCCACCAAGAAGTCATATCTAGTTGGAAAGGAAAGCTCACCGATATTTCTCAGGCGATGCCTGTTAATGGATTAAACTCATTCCAAGAATTTTAGTTCCCGAGTGTTGGGTAAGTAATCAAAAACCCTTATTATCAAAACAGCAACCTTGTTGCGAATATAAAAATACATCACGGAGCCGGATCCCTCAGATTTTTAAGCGAGTATTTAAATCCCCTTCGAAAGGAAGATCTTAAATTTGAAAACGAGTTTTAGGATCCGCTCTGACTTTTAAAATCATTTTGAAGACTCGAAAACATTTTTAAGAATGTTTGGAGTAATGCTGATTTAATAAAATAAATCAGTCCCGATATATATGAAAATATCTGAATATTATTATTTAAATAATATTCCCATAAGAATAATCTTTATAAAAATAATTGAAGTAGAAGTTTTAAAACTCATACTTGAAATGAATAATAAATAACCAAAGATATACTTATACGAAAGTACGATCTTTATTTGAATAATCGAAAGTAAGTTTGATTATCGAAACATTATTCTTTAATAAAATAAAAAATATTATTTACTAAAAGAAGCGGAGTCATAAGTCCTCGAATAAATATTCAAAATAATATTCATTAAGTAAAATAAGCGGAGTCATAAGTCCTCGAATGAATATTCAAAATAATATTCATTAAATAAAATAAAGCGGAGTCATAAATCCTCGAATGAATATTCAAAATAATATTCATTAAATAAAATAAAACGGAGTCATAAGTCCTCGAATGAATATTCAAAATAATATTCATTAAATAAAATAAAGCGGAGTCATAAGTCCTCGAATGAATATTCAAAATAATATTCATTAAATAAAATAAAGCGGAGTCATAAGTCCTCGAATGAATATTCAAAATAATATTCATTAAATAAAATAAAGTTATCGAATAACCTTATTCGATTAATAGTTTTGAAAACTATATCTATATATATATATATAAATATATAAATAATATACTCGGGAACATCGACTCCCGGTTTAGAAAATGTTCACCTTTGGATCCCCTATACTAAGGGTATATGCAACTACTGCTTATCTCTAGCATAGGTATTATGCAGCTTATAAGCATTTGAATCAACAATTAGATATCAAGATTACGAAACAGGCATGCATATATACCATATCAGCATGCTCCAATATATCGCAAGATTTTGCTAATAATAATCATGCACTTATCACAAGATAATGCATATACATATATACATCACAACAACAGTATAACGGGTAGAAAACTTGCCTGAGTGCTCCCGGATAGACTTAAGCTTAGAGTGGTTCCGATAACCTATGAACAACAACATAAGTTGGAATTAAACCCCGGTCGCTTAAGAAACTAGACTTTAACCAATTGAACTCTAACGTTCGCTTATGGTCACTTCTTACGCTTAACGAATCACATAAGTCATTTGAGTACCCTCGGCTCCACCATTTTTAATAATTTAACTATTACGAATTTTAAGGAGATTCTTTCGCGAGTACCCTACTAACTGCCTAATCCACTTTACACAATTGTTTCATACTCCAATTAGTCATTTAAGGGCCTTAACCAAGGTTTCAAAGTAAGGCGAGAGGTAATGGTTCGTTTGCGAAATGCCGTTACTTAAAACGGTCATTTCTCCTAAACCGTACATCGGATTCAAGCGAACCACATATCAAAACGAAGCTCATACCATGAACTATCTAATCATGGCAATGGTCAAAACCTAACATTGAGTTCACGGGTCCTAATGTTAAGAACAAAAGCAGTCTAGGGTAAATCGGGCATTACGTCGGCTATGTTTACGCGATTACCAAATTTAAACCATTCCAATCAATTCACAATTCAACCCACAATCACCACTACAACCAAACTTCATCCATTCTTTACTTCAACAGCCCCAACAACTCAAGATTTCCAATTTATACTACTTCTCAATCATGAACTAAGAGCTTACTTAAGTTCATTAACTAATAATCAAGATTTACCATTCCAAAAACATTACAAAACCAACCAATCTCTAAATTTTCAATAACCATGCTTCTCATGAACCATACTACTCATAACAAGCTCTAAATATGAGTACACACCCATTACACTTAACCCATCATCTAAACATTATGAAATCCAAACCAACAAAACTTAAGATTAAGGGTTTGAGAAGTTATACCTTCCTTGGAGAGTGAAGAATCACTTAGGAAACCTTAAGTAACCCCTAACTATCTCTACTAAGATTGGATCTTGAAGAAAATATAAGAAAACACAAAGTTAGTTTCTTGAAAACACTATTCACCAAGAACTTTGATGAATTGATTAGCTTAGTAAACCTTGGAATCTTGGCTTCAAACTCATAACATAACTAAGTCATGAATTATGGAAGCTAAGGAAACAAACCTCTTAATTTTTGAAGGTGTGTAGCTTGAGTTTTGAAAATTCTCCTTTGCTTTTCATGGAAAAGCCGAGAGCAAAGAATGAGGGGGGAGAAGATGATGTTTTCTTTGTTGCTTTCCCTTTTTGTTTTGTTAATTAACCTTTTACCATGGTAAAAAATGAATGGCTTAAAATCAACCAACAATTCCTTCCCTTTTTGGTCATGCTTATGTCATTCTTCTATGTCATCTTGTTACACTTGTCCTTCTCTTGTTGGTGTGATGACATCATCATCCACTAACCCCTTTGATTAACTCCTAATCACTTGGCTAATGATCGCTGATCTGTTATACGGTTCGCTTAACTTTCGTTCTCGTTTATCGTTTGAGGGATCATACCCGGGATCTTATTACTTAGGTTCCCTTAACCTTTCCCAATACATTATATTCCTTTTTATGATCCCCTCTTATAATCCTTGAATTTAAATCCTTTTTATCCTGTTACCTTATACTCAATTCTTTCAGTATCTGGTGGATTTTCGGGAAAAATCAAAGTGTTCGAATTTGGATTCTGACGATCTTTACATACACTTATATACCATATAGAGTACTAATAAGATATCAGAATAACAATAAAAGAACCTCTACAAAGTGAGGCATGAAAAGTTTTCTTATTCAGCAAAATCACTATACATAAGGGTTACAAAAAGTCCAAAATTTTGGGGTTATTATAGTAATTAACTGCAAAACTGCAAAGGAGATATGGGATGCCTTGGAGACAAGATGCCAGGGAACTGATTTGATTAAGAAGAACAGGAAGACAATACTCACTCAAGAGTATGAACACTTTGACACAAAGCCTAATGAGTCATTGACTGATCTATATGACAGATTCGTCAAACTCTTGAATGATTTGTCACTAGTTGATAAGGACTATGATCTTGAAGATTCAAACCTTAAATTCCTGTTAGCTCTTCCTGAAAGTTGGGATTTGAAGGCCACAATTATAAGAGACAACTATAATCTTGAAGAAACAACTCTTGATGAAATTTATGGGATGCTCAAGACTCATGAACTTGAGATGGAACAAAGAAGCAAGAGGAAAGGAGGAAAGTCAAGGACATTTGCTCTTAAGGCTGAGGAAGAATCCCCCAAAGTAGCTACCTCAAGGAAAGGCAAGGGAAAAGCGCTCATCACAAAGTCTGATACTGAGTCATCAAGTTCTGATAGTGATGATGACTCAGAAACTGAAAGCTTGCCTGAGATGGATGCTGATGAAGAGATGATGAAGCTGTGTGCTCTTATGGTGAAAGGAATCACAAGGATTGCATACAGAAAATTCAGGAAGGGAAAGAAATTTTCCAGGAAAGGTGCAAGTTCTGATAAGAAGAGTTTCAGAAAATCTGAAGGCAAAGGAGGGAAGTCTGACAGAGGAGATTACACAAATGTCAAATGCTACAATTGTGGTGAGAAAGGCCACATATCTCCTGATTGCAAGAAAGTGAAGAGTGACAAAGGCAAGGCTCTTGTCACAAAGAAGAAAAGCTGGACAGACACTTCAGATTCTGAAAGTGAGGTGAACTATGCCTTGATGGCAAATGCTGATAGCAGTTCTGAAGCTGCTGAGTTAAAGGTACCTCAAACTACTTATGTCTTTCATACTGATGATATTAATGAGTTGAGAAGATATCTTAAAACCATGTTCATTAGTTATAGAGATCAAACTTTAACATGTGAAAGATTAACTTCTGAAAATCTTGCCTGTAAAAAGAGGAATGATTATTTAGAAAAAGAGTTAGTCATGTTCCATCAAACTCAGAAAGATAGAGATGATGGTTTTTATGTTAGGGATGAAGTACTTAAAATTAATGAATCTCTAAAAACTGAGTTAGAAAAGGAAAGAGAGATTATCAGGACTTGGACTAACTCTGGCGGAACAACTCAAAATTTGTTAAGTAGTGGAAACTAGAAAGAGGGCTTAGGTTATGGAGATGATAAGAATGATAAAAGAACTGTAGAAATTAAGCCTATAGTTGTTAAACAAAAGCCAAAGGTAAAACCTGTTAAGTTTGTAGCTGTAAAGTCTGAAACTGAGAAATCAGAAGTTAAAGAGGAATTAACTTCTAACAAACTAAAACACGAAAAGCCAACTGAAGTTAACGTAGGCTTAATGACAAAGAAGCAGCTTAAGCATAAGCTGAAAGATGTTAAGAATATAAACAAGGTAAAGTCACCTAGGAAAAATAGGAATGGAAAGGAAGGTGTGAATAAAAGCAATGGTTATAAGCCTGTTACTGATGCTCCTAGAAAAACATGTCATAACTGTGGAAGTTCTAACCATCTGGCTTTTTTTTGCAGGAAGAATAAAAACATAAACTCCTTACCTTCAAAGTCAGGAGTTAAGAGTCAGTCTGTTAGATATAGGCCACAAAATCCTTGTTTTCATTGTGGTAGTTTATGGCATTCCATTTATACTTGTAAGGAATATTATAGTTTGTACTATGATTATTATCAAATAAAACCTTCTTTAAAGAAAGTTAGCATTGTTCCTTCTAGTGTAAGTTCTAATAAGAAAAATGTTAACATAAACTCTGATGCTAAATCCGCTGCAAATGTTAACAAACTTAATAAGGCCAAAGGATCCAAGCTAGTCTGGGTCCTTAAAACTAATCATTAGTGGTCTTTGTGATTGCTGGGCAACAGGAAAAACATCCTAGTTCTGGACAGTGGATGCTCAGGACATATGACTGGAAATAAAGCCCTGCTATCAGACTTTGTGGAGAAAGCTGGCCCAAGTGTTTCTTATGGAGATGGTAACATTGGAAAAACATTGGGATATGGCAATATCAATCTTGGGAATGTCATCATTAAAGAAGTAGCTCTGGTCTCAGGACTTAAACACAATCTGCTGAGTGTTAGTCAAATCTGTGACAGAGGTTATCATGTGGATTTCTTTGAAGAACACTGTGAAGTTGTAAGCAAATCTACAGGCAAAGTTGTTCTGAAAGGATACGGACATGGTAACATTTATGAAGCCTAGATTTCAACAAATACTGATGGTTCTGCAATCTGTCTGTTAAATAGAGCATCAATTGAAGAAAGATGGAATTGGCACAAGAAACTCTCTCATTTAAATTTCAACAATATAAATGAACTAGTCAAGAAAGATCTTGTGAGAGGACTGCCAAAATCAGTATTTGCTCCTGATGGCCTTTGTGATTCATGTTAGAAGGCTAAACAAAGAAAATCTTCATTCAAGAGCAAGACTGAATCATCAATTCTTGAGCCTTATCACCTACTACATGTAGATCTATTTGGTCCAGTGAATGTCATGTCTATTGCAAAGAAGAAATATGTCATGGTCATAGTGGATGAGTTCACCAGATACACATGGGTGTATTTCTTGCACACAAAAAGTGAAACTGAATCTATCTTGATTGATCATGTCAAGCAACTGGATAAATTGGTCAAAGATTCTTTGAAGATCATAAGAAGTGATAATGGCACTGAGTTCAAGAATTTGATCATGGAAGAGTTCTGCAAAGACCATGGAATCAAGCAGGAATTTACTGCTCCTGGAACTCCACAACCAAATGGAGTTGTTGAAAGAAAGAATAGAACTCTTATTAAAGCTACACAAACAATGCTTGATGAAGTGAAGCTACCAACCTATTTTTGGGCTGAAGCTGTGCAGACTGCTTGTTTTACTCAGAATGCTACACTCATTAACAAGCATGGAAAGACACCATATGAGATGGTAAAGAAAAAGAAGCCAAATCTGAAGTATTTTCATGTATTTGGATGCAAGTGTTTTGTTCTTAAGACTCATCCTGAACAACTATCCAAATTTGATTTAAAAGCTGATGAAGGAATTTTTGTTTGATATCCACTTTCCACAAAAGCCTTCAGAGTCTACAATTTAAGAACAAGGGTTGTCATGGAATCTATCAATGTCTCCTTTGATGACAAGAAGATTACTAGACTTGAAGATTTCATTGATCATGATCAACTGAGATTTGAAAATGAAGACTTAAATTCTGAAACTGAAAATCCTGACAGTCTAAATCCTGATACTGCAAACTCTGATGGATTAAACTATGATGTTATTGAAACTGTGGTGACTACGCCAAAGGAAGATGCACCTGTGCAGGGGGAGTATACTGAAGATACAACCACATCTCAAGAAGCATCAGAACCTACAACTGGCTCTTCAAGTTCTGATTCATCAAGTTCTGATGAGCCAAGTTCTGATAATTCTGGAAACTCAAATTCTGAAGGATCCAACTCAGAGAGCATAATTTCAGGGGGAGCATCAGAAAATGTTGATGAAGACAGCATGGATCATGGGGGAGCATCCAGTTCTAGAGAAAATCTTCCATCTGCAAGGAAGTGGACTAAATCACATACACCTGATTTAATAATTGGAAATCCTGATGCAGGTGTCAGAACTAGAACAGCTACTTCAAGTGAATGTCTCTATAATTCTTTTCTTTCTCAGACTGAACCAAAGAAAGTGGAAGAAGCTCTTCAAGATGCTGATTGGGTGCAAGTAATGTAGGAAGAGTTAAATGAATTTGAAAGAAACAAAGTCTGGACCCTAGTGCCAAGACCAAAGAATAGATTTGTTGTTGGTACAAAGTGGGTGTTCAGAAACAAAACTGATAGTGATGGCATAATTACAAGGAATAAAGCAAGGTTGGTTGCAAAAGGATATTCTCAACAGGAGGGAATTGATTATGATGAAACATTTGCACCAGTTGCTAGATTGAAAGCCATAAGGATATTTTTGGCTTATGCTGCTCACAAAAAGTTTACTTTCTTTCAAATGGATGTGAAAAGTGCTTTTCTCAATGGAGAATTGGAAGAGGAAGTATATGTTGAACAACCTCAAGGCTTTGTAGATTCCAAATTTCCAAATCATGTCTACAGGCTTGATAAAGCACTTTATGGCCTTAAGCAAGCTCCAAGAGCATGGTATGAGACTTTAGCAAAGTTTCTTCTGGAAAGTGGATTTAACAGAGGAACTATTGACAAACCTCTGTTCTACCTCAACCATGGAAAAAACTTACTTTTGGTGCAGATATATGTTGATGACATCATTTTTGGTTCTACAAATGACAAACTTTGCAAGAAGTTTGCCAAACTGATGCAGTCAAGATATGAAATGAGTATGATGGGGGAACTTATCTATTTTCTGGGCCTTCAAGTCAAGCAGAATGAAGAAGACACTTTTATTTGTCAATCCAAGTACACCAGAAATTTGCTGAAGAAATTTGGAATGCAAGATTGTTCAAGTGCATCCACTCCCATGGCCACTGCAACAAAATTGGATAAGGATACTGGTATATCAGTAGATATTACTGATTACAGAGGTATGATTGGCTCACTACTCTATCTAACTGCTAGTAGACCGGATATCATGTATGCTACCTGTCTTTGTGCAAGATTTCAAGCAGATCCAAGAGAACCTCACTTAACAGCTGTGAAAAGAATTTTAAAGTATCTTAAGGGAACAGCTGATCTGGGATTGTGGTATCCCAGAGAATCAGATTTTAAACTAATAGATTACTCAGATGCATATTTTGCAGGTTGCAAAATTGACAGGAAAAGCACAAGTGGAAGCTGCCAATTTCTTGGAGGCAGATTGGTTTCTTGGTTTAGCAAGAAATAAAAGTCAATTTCCACATCAACTGCAGAAGCAGAGTATATTGCTGCAGGAAGCTGTTGTGCACATATTCTTTGGATGAAGAATGAGTTACTGGATTATGGGTTAACATACTTTAAAATCCCTATTTACTGTGATAATCAAAGTGCTATTGCTATGACAGGTAATCCAGTTCAACACTCAATGACAAAGCACATCAGCATTAGGTACAACTTCATAAGGGAACATGTGGATGAAGGTACAGTGGAATTGCACTTTGTTCCAACAGATCAACAACTAGCAGATATCTTCACAAAACCACTGTGTGAAGCTACTTTTACAAGATTGGTAAATGAACTTGGAATGGTTTCAGGTTCTTTCTCTAAGTCTGCTTAGTTTATGATTCTGTTTCATCAGACTTTATGATCAGTATTTACAGATATTACTATCTTTATGTATTCTGTGCTTATTTGAAAATTGCTTAAGTACTGATTGTTGTCTGATGTGAATTTCTACACTCTGATAGTGATATGAAAGTTTCTGTGACTATTCAATCCAATGAGGATAATTGTGCTAGATGCTGACCTAGTAGTCTTTAATATACTAACAAGTCCCATGTTTGAAGTAATTGTTTATGTGGAAATCTTTTAACACAAGCAATTTCTGATATTGAGCTTAGTTAAGTTTACTTTGTCTATCTTATTACTAAATCAAAAACTAGAATAATGCTTCTTATCTATTAAGTTCTGATATTAGTAAATCTGGTGAATGTACTAAGTGCTGATAAGCCTCACTTATCAAAAAAAAAAATCAGGTACTCCTTTGAGATCTAGAGTAAAAATGTGGAAGGGAAGACCCAAGTGTATTGCTGGTATTAAGTAATATGCATCAGAAAAGCAAAATAAATATTTTCTTGGTGACTTTTCACACTCTATGATTACTGGAGAAATACTCTGATAATAGCATAAATTCTGATAAGCAGTCGTGACTCACTTACACTGAGAAGCCACTGTAAAATGGAATTTCAAAAGATGCATAAAATGAGCACAAAACAGTTGAGGTGGATTCATGCATGGACTCATTCTAAAGTAGACTTCAGAATCATGACAGATTTTGAGCAAAGTTCTTAGTTATGCCTTATTTCTAAGATATACTGAAGTGAATCAGACTTTAATCTTTATCTAATATTTAGCTTACTGCACACACATACACTCCATATGAATGATGAAAATTACTGTGGTGATAAATGTTGTTTTAGATGAACATTTAAGTGTCAGTTGTATAAATTCTGAGGACAAGTAATGATGGAAGTTTTGATGATTAAGTTCTGAAGAAATGAAATCAGAATTTGTGTGAAGAATTACAGAAATAGGCATTCACTTTTCGAGTTAAGGAATCATGTTCTTCTGATGACTGTTAAGTTCTGATATAAGTCTAAGTTCTGATATTACATTCTGATTCTTTACTTGACTTATTTGTGGTTAAAATCTGAAATAGTCTTATTTAAAATCAGAATATGTTTGGGTGAGATATTAACAGTCAACATAATTTGGGTTAGTGGTACTCGTCTATGCACAGTAATTTTTACTTGTTTCGTGTGCGCATTAAATCCTGTTTTCAGCTTCTAATGACTGTTATTATTCTCATCAGTCTAGGGAGACGAGGTATAATTATTTCTACCTATAACCATTCAATTTTCCTTGCGTCTCTTGATATTCTATTGGTTATATAAACCAACGCCTCATTCCAGCCAACACATCTCTCATTTCTCTCAAACTCATTTTTTTACTCATCACAAACATGGTTCATTTCAACTTAGTTCTGAATTATGACACTTTCACTATCGATTTGAGGTGTACTGAATGGTTCCCGATGAAATCTGGGACTCAGTTCCCCAAGAGGTTCTCACAGACCTCTTGTTGTTCTATATGGACTATCATTGCCATCTTGAGCGTCTGGAAGAGGAAAGGAGAGAAGCTCTCCGACAGCAGGAGCGAATCATTCATCTTGCTGTTCTCTTTGTTGAGAGTAGGAAGAAGAAATAATTGCAGCTATCTGTTTCTCTTCACCGTTAGCTTTTTCTGGCTTCTTAGCTTAGGACTAAAGCTGTTGATGTTAGGATTTGTAGCTTAGGACAATATTGTAATTTTAAGCATGTAATTTAAATTTCATGAATTATATTTGCTCAATATATTAATGGAATTTTATATTTATGCAAGATTTTGTCTCTGAGTCGTTTGATATTCTGATAACATTTTAAATCCTGATACTAACCATATTCTGATGACCTTTTTAGCCCTGATACAAATCAAGTTCTGATTCTGACGTGGCAGTATTTGTTTATTTGGTTTATTAATGGTCATTCTCTCATTGGTCATATTTTTACAGAATATCGGTAAAGCAGTAATAAAAATTTATTAAGTGGGAACAGTTTTAAAATTTAAAATAAAACTGAACGACCTTGATTAATGGGATTACTTGGTAAGTGGAATGGTTTTTCCTTGAAAAACTGTATGTGATAAGTAATGATTACTGAATACACGTGCCCATTAATTATCTTTTACTGTTGCATGTCTGACAGGTGTCTCAACGGTTACTTTTTCTACCCTGTATAAGTAAAAGAGAGAAAAGATTGTAAAATCTTTTATTTACTTTCATATTTTATCTCTCTCTTTTTACTTTTATACTCTCTCATCTACTGACGATTTTTCACACATACATTCTATCAAACACCTTACAGATAATTTTCTTTCTCACGAATTCTCATGGCACCCAAGGACATAATTTTCGATGGAGCTACGTTTGTTCCTAATAACTTCTCTGCTATTCTTAGCAAGTCGGAAGCACCCTCTGAACTTCACTTCATTCTGGGCTTTCTTGCTAGTTCTGATATTGGGTATGCTCTAACTGAACCCAAAGCAGTCTCTGGTACTCAAGTACTGGAGTTCTGGAGAAGCGGTGTATATGATGATGGTGGTGCTCACGGGTCCCCAAATATTATTTTTTCATCAGCGGAGGATGAGTATGTTGTGACATTGTCTACGGTTCGACAAGCACTGCAGCTACCTGAGAACTGTGTTTATTCTACTGTTGAACATCCAGTTCTTTAAAACATGATGGCCAGTCTGGGATATGAGAGGACATCGGCAAAGCTGGGCCAGTTGAAGAGATCTTTCATAAGGAGGGAATGGAGTTTCTTCTTTGATTGCATAACCAAGGCTTTTGCCAACAAATGTTCCAATTTTGATGGAATTCCCATATTCAGCAAACAAATCGGGTATGCTCTCATAAATCAAACTGATTTTGACTATGCAAGTGCTGTCTTAGGTTTTATTGGGGACAGAATGAATGAAGATAGATCTACTGTTTATTTTGATAGATTCTGTCAGCTTATCTATAGTTACTGTTGTGATAATTAGCCCCGAAATGCTAGTGAATTAATTTCATCATTCAGAATAGCTAAAAGAGCTTTTACTGACTTATTATCTACTGATAATAAGAAGGCTGTGTTAAGACCCCTCTTAATTCCTTTATCTGTCAAACAAGCCTTAATAACCTATGATCCCGTTAAATACACTGTACTATATCCTGGTGTCCAACCATTTGCACCTCATCCATCAGCACCTACCACTTCTACTCAACCACCTCAAACTTCTCAACCTCAACCTTCAGATCCTACAGTGCAGCCTTCATCTTCCAAACCTAAGAGGACAAAGAAAGTACCTCAGACACAACAGAAGAGAAGGAGATTCATTCTGCGAGATGAATCAGATGTTGAGGAACATGTTCCTGTATCAGAACCTGTTGTTCTAGAAGCTGAGAAGGTCTCTTCTCAGGAGGATGTTGATATTGGGAGTTCTAAGCCCCTAAAAAGGCTTAGAAAGCGTAATTCTGATGATACAGCTCCTAAAGTCTCCTTAAAAGCTAAAAGATTCAAAACATTGGCAAAAAGACCTGAAGATTCTGGTAAAGGAATGGAAGCAGCAGCTAAGGAAGGGGGTCAGGAATCTCTGATCTCACAAGACCCTGTTGAAGCTCACAATTCTCCTAGTGCTGATCCAGACCTTCATGCAACTCATCACTCTCCACTACATGAGCCAGAAACTACTCAAATTCCCACACCTCCAGCATCTCCAGTAAATGCTGATAACCAGAGGCCAAGTGATGAAATTGACATTCATAACTTGGAAGTGCCTCAGGTTTTGTATCTAGAAGCTCTACCAACTCATGTCACTCCACCAACAACACCAATTCCTGATGCTGATTTTAATCCTAAATTGCCTACAACACCTTCTCTGCATCTAGATACTGAAGATCAGATTTTAGGTGAGCATCAGAATATGGCTGTTGATCAGAACATAATTAGAGATCAGCACTTAGAGGATGATGTTGAAGCCTCCATAGCCTCTCATACTGTTCTTTTATCAGAGGATGCTGAAGATGTTGACTCTGTAAGTTCTGATGCTGCACATGTAGATGATACTGGTAATGCTGCTACAAATGCAGATGTTGATGCAGCTGATCCTTCTGGACATGCACCTCTACAAGCTCCTTCAAAAGCTGAGATAGTCAAGAAGTTTGTTACAGGGGAAGCACCAGTTCCTTGGATTGAAACTCCTAGAGGAAAGGAGTGGACTAAGGAGTGGACTACAGTTACTTTTGTTCCTTCTGAAAAGATTCTTGCTCAGCACTTGGAAAAAGCTGATGAGATGCTAGTCAATGATGATTTCAAGACACAGCTAAGAGTTACTGCACTAAGTACAAGGCACCTTCAAGGTCAACAATCTGTAACTCAGGCCAAGGTGGACAAGATTCAAGAATCCTTGAATCAGCATGATACAGTTGCCAAGCTGGATAAGAAGATGTTGTTAGGTCACACACACTGTAGAGGGGGTGAATACAGTGTAAAGTACAATCAAATCGAACTTTAATAACTCAAGTAACAGAAAACAAACTTTATTGAAACAATAAACTCTATTACAGTATGGAACTGTTACCTCTCAGTGATGAACAAATATCACGAGAGCTGCTAGGTTTACAATGAATAATTTTCTCGAATATGATAACACTTACAGTGTAAACCCTATGTCTGTGTTTATATACTACACAGTTACAAGATAATCGCTAATTGATATGGAATATAATTCTGCTTCCTAAAATATATCAATCAGATATCTTTTCTTCCTAGTATTCTATTCTTCATAGAATTCCTTCTTCATGCATATCTCTTCTTATGTTTATCTCGATCTTCTTTCTTTTAATCATCTGCTGTCCTTATCTGAACGTCCTTCAGTACTTAAGTTCTGATATCCATCTTCTGATGATTATCTCCTGATAATATAAGTACTGATATCCTTAAGTCCTGACTTCCAGTAAGTACTGATTTATCCTGTTTAAGTAAGATCTGAAAACTAAACATAAATTATATTAGCCATGACATTATCAAATATATCTAACAATCTCCCCCAACTTGTAAATTAGCACAATATACAAGTTTAACAGATATTTGATGATGTCAAAAATATTAAGTACAAATGCATGAGAATTAGACTAGATAACTACAACTTACAGTCCTTAAAGCTTTACCAATCTTTAACTTCTGATAACAACTTTAGTCTGTACAAATATCAGAATCTAAGCAGTTGTAGATCTTGACTTGGCTTCATCTTCTGATCTCTCTGATGTCAGGAGTTGTTCTGAGATAGTTCTTCAACAGACATTTCTCAGCATATCTAAGTTCATCAATCATCCTCCTTTTAGCATCTTTAAGCTCTGCAGTATCTTCACCAATTTGAAAGATTGCAGCCCTGAGATCATTAATCTTAGCTTTTCTTATATCCTGATCCAGTCTGATCAAATATGCTTTATCAAACTCAAGATTGAATTCCACAGCCCTGTAACCCAGAAAGGTAGTTATAATCTTAGTAGTGTTGGGCTTCATTTCAACTATATCACCCTTGTGATCTCTGTACTTTGGAAGATATGTGTTGTCAGACTTAACAGAATAAAGCCTTTTCTGTCTCTGAATCTGATCCTTCAAATAGTTTGCAGCACTTTCTGTTAATCTGTCATTCACTTGAAGTAAGAATAGTACATGCTCCAGTTCTTCAAAATACTTCAATGGAATGGCATTTTGCCTTATATGATAAACCCTACCATCTGTCATGAAGTACAACAAGATGTGTTCTTTCAAGCAGGTATGGTAAACCATTTGTACAGATTCCAGTTGATTCAATATCTCAGGAGTTGCTCCAATACCTGGTTCACTCAAGGAAGTTGGATCATTGGTAGTGTTCTGTATTCTTCTTTCATCAGCACTTCCCAATCCAGTTTTATCTCTTGCTTCCTTTCCAGTAACTACTCTTGCTTCAAAACCACTTGCAGCAGTCTTCAAAGGTTGAGTCTGTTTTGCTTTAGTGAATCCTGGTAGGAGTGTCTTTAATTCATCTTCTGATATCAAGTTAACTTGAGCTATGTCAGAGGTTACTTGCTTCTTCAAAATATCAGAACTTACTGTCTCTTGACTCTGAACAACTTGAGCCATGTCAGAGGTTGTCTTAAAAACTTTTCTTGAAGTCAGAGCAAGATCATCCTTTTCATCAGTGATTTCTTCATTCTCAGGAGGCACATAAACCTTGATAGGTTCACCAACTTTTTCTTTACCCTTGGATCTTGGATCTATCTGTGGTTGTGATTTAGCCAATGTTGCTTCAGTATTTGTCCTTTCTTTTATCACAATGCCTTTGAGTTTTGGAAGTGTCTTTTTACCAGAAGCTTCAGATTTAGATGTGACTTTTTCTGATTTAAGTCTGGCTTCTTCTTCCATTAAACTCTCCAAGTCCATTCCTGGATTTTCCTGAAGAAATAACTGTCTTGACATTTCTTCATCAAGATCTAAAAGTTCATCAGAACTTATCCTTTTACCAGTAGCAGACCTAATTCTTTTTCCAGTATCAGAACTTGTCCTGTGACTTGTGATTTCAGCTTTTCTTGATGAGAAACCTCTACCTTGACTATGATCTCTACCCATTCCAGAGTTTCCTTGGTCATCCTTTTCATCATCCTTCCCCTTCAGTGTCTTATCAGTTTTGCATTTGGACTTAATTACTCTCTCCCCCTTTTTGGCATCAGCAGGTAATAGAAGAGAGACAAGCAATTCCACTGAGGCTTGGATTTCATTAAGTTGGGATTGCGGAGAAGCTTGATTTTTCAGAATATCATCAATCTGAGCTTGTTGGTTCTCTTGAGTCTTCTCAATATAAGCAACTCTGTCAAAGGTAGGTTGGAAGAACTTTTTCTTATCAATCTTCTGAACTTGTTCTTGCTTCATGAGTTCTTCCCTAAGATGATGTAACTCTGCATGAGTAGTTGAATGGAGACCTTGTAAATGTTTAGTACTCAATGCAGTGACTCGAAGCTGTGTTTTGAAATCATCAGTATTTAACATTTCATCAGCTTTTGTCAAGTGCTCAACAAGATGCTGTGCAGATGGAGCACAGGTAACTGAGTTCCATTCCTTAGTCCACTCCTGTCCTGCAGGAGTTTCACTCCAAGGCACTGGTGCTTCACTTGTAACAAACTTCTTAACAAGTTCTGATTTAAGAACAGTTTGTTGAGGGGCATGTCCTGAAGGACCTGCTTCATCAGCATCTGCATTTGGAACAGCATCACCAGTATCTCCAGCATTTGCAGCATCAGAACTTACAGAATCAGTATCTTCTGATAAAACAACAATATGAGTAGCAATGGAGGCTTCAGGATTATCCTCTAATTGCTGATCTGGTTCCAAGTTCTGATCAATAGCCATATCCTGATGCTCACCTATATTCTGATCATTAGCATCTAGATGCAGAGAAGGTGTAATAGATAATTATGGAGTTTGAGTAGCATCAGTAACAGGTGTTGTTGATGGATTAATTGCTGTTGGAGCTTCTAAGTAAAGTACTTCAGGCACAACCAAGTTCTGGATATCAATATCAACACTTGTGCCTGAATCAACAGGAGATACAGTCTTAGGAGACACAGATGGTGTGTTGGCCTTTTCAGTAGCAGCTGCATCAGTTGGAGTTAATGGTGAAGCAGTGGCTTTAGCAGATTCTGGTTCTTGTGAGATCAGAGATTCCTGATCTCCTTCCTTAGCTGCTGCTTCCTCATCATCTGAAACTGGCCTTTTTGCCCTCTGTTTCTTGTATCTCTTTGAAGGTATGGATTCCTTGGGAGTTTCACCAACAGTCATTCTTCTAAGCCTTTTGAGAAGCTTAGATCCCCCAATTGCAGAATCCTTCTGAGAAGGAACTTTCTCAGCTTCTTGATCAACAGGTTCTGAAGTAGGAACCTGTTCCTCACTATCAGATTCATCTCTCAAAACAATACTCCTTCTCTTCTGAGGTGTTTGAGGAACAGTCTTTGCCCTCTTAGTCTTGGAAGATGAAGGCTTCACAGTAGGTGCTGAGGGTGAAGGTTGAACTGTCTGTGAAGTGGAGAGATATGATTTGAGATATTGTCTGAGGGTAGGTTGAGTAGTATGAGTGGTATGTGCTGATAGTTGTTGTGGTGTTTGAGATGTGGTGGTTGGTTGGACATCAGAATAAACAGATCTGTAGGTATCAGGATCAGCATTTACTAAGATCTGTTTTACAGAGTGAGGAATTTGTAAGGGTCTAACCACCTTTTTCTTGACATCAGCATTTACCAAATCATTAAAGGCTCATTTTGCAATTTTGAAAGATGGAGTTAAGTCAGTGGTAGGTTGGGGGTTATCAGCACAATAATGGTTAAAAATAAGCTGACAAAATCTAGCAAAGTAGACAACATTCCTATCTTCTGTCATCCTATCCCCAATAAAACCTATCACAGCAGTTGCAAAAACAAAATGAGTTTGGTTAATGATAGCATACCCGATGTGCTCACTCATTATAGGTATAACATCAAAGTTGGAACACTTATTCCCAAAAGCTTTGGTGATGCAGTCAAAGAAGAAGCTCCATTCCTTTCTGATATGAGCCCGTTTCAACTGCCCAAGCTTTGCCAAACTCTGCTCATACCCCAAACTAGCCATGAACTCTTTAAGAGCTGATTCCTCCGGGGTTGAAAAAGTACATCCTTCTGGTAGATGTAGGGCTTTGCGAATTGTACCAGGAGTTACCCCATATGTAGAATCACCCACTTCGAAAACAATACTAGGAATACCATTTTGACCACCATTATCAAAGTTTCCAGTCCTCCAAAATGTCAGAACTTGTTGGCTCGAAAAGGTTGAAGGTTGGGTCAATGCATACCCGATTTCACTATGTGCAAGAAGATCTTGCACAAAATGCAACTCAGACGGAGCTTCAGCATTATCAAGAATTGCAACATAGTTATTTATAAAAAATTTAGCTCCATCAATGATCAAATCCTTAGGTGCCATGAAAATAATCGAGATTTAAGAGTGCCTGTTAGGTGTTTGATAGAATGTCTATATGAAAAACCAACGTCAGGAGAAGAAAGAGAGTAAAAGCAAATAGAGAGATAAAGTATAAAAGTGAATAAAAGATTAAAAAATCCTCTCTCTGTCTTACTTATACTTTGAAAAAAAATGTAACCGTTGGACACCTGTCAGACATGCAGTAATAATGAATAGTTAATGAGTACGGGAAAACAGTAATCATTACTTACCTACTTACAGTTTTTCAAGGAAAAACCGTTCCACTTACCCAGTAATTCCATTAATCAAGGTAAATCAGTTTTAATTCAAAATTGAAACTGTTCCCTCTTATTCAATTATTTTTCACTGCAACACCAATATTCTGAAAAGAATTCGAGTGAGAATGACCAAAATAAATCAAGGGAACAAGTACTGATAATGTAAAATCAGAACTTAATTTAAATTAAAATTGAAATGGTCATTAGAATATGAATATTTATCAGGATTTATCAATGCATTACAAAACATCTCAGAGACAAGAACTTGCAAAAAAAGGAAATTTCATTAATATATTAAGAGAATACATTCATGAAATTTAAATTACATCAGAACTTTTACAAGATTGTCCTAAGCCGCTAAACCTAACATCAACAGCCTTTGTCCTAGCTCAAGAAGCAGGGCAAGGCTGACGATGAAGAAAAATAGGAAGAAGAAAATAAATTATTTCTTCTTCCTACTCTCGACAAACAGAATAGCGATTCGGATGATTCGCTCTTGCTGGCGGAGAGCTTCCAGCCTTTCCTCCTCCAATCGCTCCAAATGGCGATGGTAATCCATGTAGAAGAACAGGAGGTGGGTGAGTACCTCCTGGGGAACTGAGTCCCATATCTCATCAAGAATGGCAGTGATGTGCCATTCCTGCTGCCAGGCTTCACAGCTCAACTCCATGTTGAATGTTTCATAGTTTAAAAACATATTGTAATTGACCATGGTGTATTTGATATAAAGAGTATGAAGATGAGTTTTTGATAAAAGAGTTGATGTGAAGGCTGATGTGAAGTGGTTGTTTATATAGGCAAAAGAATGCCAGGAGACGCAAAGAAATTTAATGCTGGCAGGTAGAATTAATTCTACCCCATCTCCCTAGACTGGGAAGACGAAAAAAGTCATTGGAAGTGTAAGTCAGGGTTAATGCGCACAAGTAACAAGTAAAAATTACTGTACGTGTACGTGAACCACTATCCCTTATGATATTGACTGTTAATATTCTACCCAACCATGTTCTGAGTTAAAATGAAACTATTTTTAGATTTTATCCACAAATAAGTCAAGTAAAGGATCATAATATAATATCAGAACTTAGACTTATATCAGAACTTAACAGTTATCAGAACATAATTTCTTAACTCGAAAAATGAATGCCTATCTTAGTAAGTCCTCACACAAATTCTGATATAGATTCTTCAGAACTTAATCATCAGAACGTGTAATCAGAACTTGTCCTCAGAATTTGTGCAAGTGACACAGAAACTGTTCATCTAAAATAACATAGATCACCACAGTAATTTTCATCATTCATATGGAGTGTGTAGTGTGTGCATTAAGCTAAATATCAGACAAAGAGTAAAGTCTGATTCACTTCGGTACATCTTAGAAATAAGGCATAACTAAAACTTTACTAAAAACCTGTCACTATTCTGAAACCTACTATTGAATGAGTTCATGCTTGAGTCCACCTCAACTATTTTGTGCTAATTTTGTGCATCTTTTGAAATTCCATTTTACAGTGGCTTCTCAGTGTAAGTGAGTCACGACTGCTTATCAGAATTTATGCTATTATCAGAGTATTTCTCCAGTAATCATAGAGTGTGAAAAGTCACCAAGAAAATATTTTGCTTTTCTGATTATTTACTTAATACCAGCAATGCACTTGGGTCGTCCCTTCCACATCTGTACTCTAGATCTCAAAGGAGTACCTGACTTTTAATCCTTGATTCTTTTCTTTTTCTTTTGATAAGAGAGGTTTATCAGCACTTAGTACATTCAACAGATTTACTAGCATCAGAACTTAATAGATGAGAAGCATTATTCTAGTTTGTGACTTAGTAATAAGATAGATAAAGTAAACTCAACTAAGCTCAATATATCAGAATTTGCTTGTGTCAATAGATTTCCACAGAAATAATTACTTCTAACATGGGATCCCTAGTTTATTGAAGACTACTAGGTCAACATCTAGCACAGGTATCCTTATAGGATTAAATAGTTAAATAAACAAACATATCATTTTCAGAGTTTAGAAACTTACATCAGACAACAGTCAGTACTTAAGCAAATTTTCAATTAAGCACAGAATACACAGAGAGTAATTTCTGTAAATACTGATCATAAAGTCTGATGCATCAGAACAAAACTAAGCAAATTTAGAGAAAGAACCTGAAACCATTCCAAGTTCATTTACTAATCTTATAAAAGTAGCTTCACACAGTGGTTTTATGAAGATATCTGCTAGTTGTTGATCTGTTGGAACAAAGTGCAATTCCACTGTACCTTCGTCCACATGTTCCCTTATGAAGTGGTACCTGATGCTGATGTACTTTGCCATTGAGTGTTGAACTGGATTACCTGTCATAGCAATATCACTTTGATTATCACAGTAAATAAGGATTTTGAAATATGTTAACCCATAATCCAGTAACTGATTCTTCATCCAAAGAATCTGTGCACAGCAGCTTCCTGCAGCAATGTACTCTGCTTCTGCAGTTGATGTGGAAATTGACTTTTGTTTCTTGCTAAACCAAGAAACCAATCTGCCTCCAAGAAATTGGCAGCTTCCACTTGTGCTTTTCCTGTCAATTTTGCAACCTGCAAAATCTGCATCTGAGTAACCTATTAGTTTAAAATCTGATTCTCTGGGATACCACAATCCCAGATCAGCTGTTCCCTTAAGATACTTGAAAATTCTTTTCACAGCTGTTAAGTGAGGTTCTCTTGGATCTGCTTGAAATCTTGCACAAAGACAGGTAGCATACATGATATCAGGTCTACTAGCAGTTAAATAGAGTAGAGAGCCAATCATACCTCTGTAATCAGTAATATCTACTGATTTACTAGTATCCTTATCCAGTTTTGTTGCAGTGGCCATGGGAGTGGATGCACTTGAACAATCTTGCATTCCAAATTTCTTCAGCAAGTTTCTGGTATACTTAGTTTGACAAATAAAAGTGCCTTCTTCATTTTGCTTGACTTGAAGGCCCAGAAAATATCTAAGTTCCCCCATCATACTCATCTGATACTTTGTCTGCATCAGTTTGGCAAACTTCTTGCAAAGTCTGTTATTTGTAGACCCAAAAATGATATCATCAACATAAATCTGGACCAGAAGTAAGTCCTTTCCATGGTTGAGGTAGAACAGTGTTTTGTTTATAGTTCCTCTGTTAAATCCACTTTCTAGAAGAAACTGAGCTAAAGTCTCATACCATGCTCTAGGAGCTTGCTTAAGTTCATAAAGTGCTTTATCAAGCCTGTAGACATAATCTGGATATTTAGAATCTACAAAGCCTGGAGGTTGTTCAACATATACTTCTTCCTCCAATTCTCCATTGAGAAAAGCACTTTTCACATCCATTTGAAAGACAGTAAACTTTTTGTGAGCAACATAAGCCAAAAATATCCTTATGGCTTCTAACCTAGCAACTGGTGCAATTGTTTCATCATAATCAATTCCCTCCTGTTGAGAATATCCTTTTGCAACCAGCCTTGCCTTATTCCTTGCAATTATGCCATCACTGTCAGTTTTGTTTCTGAATACCCACTTTATACCAATAACAGTTCTGTTCTTTGGTCTTGGCACTAGGGTCCAGATTTTGTTTCTTTCAAATTCATTTAACTCTTCCTGCATTGCTTGCACCTAATCAGTATCTTGAAGAGCTTTTTCCACTTTCTTTGGCTCAGTCTGAGAAAGAAAAGAATTGTAAAGACATTCGTTTGAAGTACCTGTTCTAGTTCTGACACATGCATCAGGATTTCCAATTATCAAATCAGGTGTATGTGATTTAGTCCACTTCCTTGCAGATGGAAGGTTTTCTCTAGAACTGGATGCTCCCCCATGATCCATGCTGTTTTCATTTTCATTTTCTGATGCTCCCCCTGAAACTATGCTCTCTGAGTTGGATTCTTAAGAATTTAGATTTTCAGAACTATCAGAACTTGGCTTATCAGAACTTGGCTTTTGAGAACTTGACGAATCAGAACTTGAAGAGCCAGATGTATGTTCTGATGCTTCTTGAGATGTGGTAAGATCTTGAGTATGCTCCCCCTGCATATGTGCATCTTCCTTTGGCGTAGTCACCACAGTTTCAATAACGTCAGAGTTTAATCCATCAGAGTTTGCAGTATCAGGACTTAGATTGTGAGGATTATCAGTATCAGAATTTGAGTCTTCATTTTCAAATCTCAGTTGATCATGATCAATAAAATCTTCAAGTCCAGTAATCTTCTTGTCATTAAAAGAGACATTGATAGACTCCATGACCACTCTTGTTCTCAAGTTATAGACTCTGAAGGCTTTTGTGGAAAGTGGATATCCAACAAAGATTCCTTCATCAGCTTTTAGATCAAATTTGGATAGCTGTTCAGGATGAGTCTTAAGAATACATGAAAATACTTTAGATTTGGCTTCTTTTTCTTCACCATCTCATATGGTGTCTTTCCTTGCTTGTTAATGAGTGTTGCATTTTGAGTAAAACAAGCAGTCTGCACAGCTTCAGCCCAGAAATAGGTTGGAAGCTTTGCTTCTTCAAGCATTGTACGTGCAGCTTCAATGAGAGTTCTATTCTTTCTTTCAACAACTCCATTTTGCTGTGGAGTTCTAGGAGCAGAGAATTCCTGCTTGATTCCATGGTTTTTACTAGACTCTTCCATTATCAAATTCTTGAACTCAGTGCCATTATCACTCCTTATTGTCTTCACAGAATCTTTGACCAATTTATCCAGTTGTTTGACATGATCAATCAAGATAGATGCAGTTTTACTTTTTGTGTGCAAGAAATACACCCATGTGTATCTGGTGAACTCATCTACTATGACCAAGGCATATTTCTTCTTTGCAATAGACATGACATTTACTGGACCAAATAGATCAACATGTAGTAGGTGATAAGGTTCAAGAATTGATGATTCAGTCTTGCTCTTGAATGCGGATTTTCTTTGTTTATCCTTCTGACAAGAATTACAAAGGCCATCAGGAGCAAATACTGACTTTGGCAGTCCTCTCACAAGATCTTTCTTGACCAACTCATTTATATTGTTGAAATTTAAATGAGAGAGTTTCTTGTGCCAATTCCAGCTTTCTTCAATTGATGCTCTACTCATCAGGCAGATTACAGAACCATCAGTACTTGTTGAAAGCTTAGCTTCATAAATGTTACCACGCCTGTATCCTTTCAGAACTACTTTGCCTGTAGATTTACTCACAACTTCACAGTGTTCTTCAAAGAAATCAACATGATAACCTCTGTCGCAGATTTGACTTATACTCAACAGATTGTGTTTAAGTCCTGAGACCAGAGCTACTTCTTTGATGATGACATTCCCAAGATTGATATTGCCATATCCCAATGTTTTTCCAATGTTGCCATCTCCATAAGAAACACTTGGGCCAGCTTTCTCCACAAAGTCTGATAGCAGGGCTTTATTTCTAGTCATATGTCCTGAACATCCACTGTCCAGAACCAGGTTGTTTTTCCTGTTGCCCTGCAATCACAAAGACCATTAATGATTAGTTTTAAGGACCCAGACTTGCTTGGATCCTTTGGCCTTATCAAGTTTGTTAACATTTGCAGCGGATTTAACATCAGAGTTTATGTTGACATTTTTCTTATCAGAATTTACACTATCAAACTTTGAATCAGAATTTACACTAGAAGGAACAATGGAAACTTTCTTTAAAGAAGGTTTTATTTGATAATAATCATAGTACAAACTATGATATTCCTTACAAGTATAAATGGAATGCCATAAACTACCACAATGAAAACAAGGATTTTATGGCTTATATCTAACAGACTGACTCTTAACTCATGACTTTGATGGTAAGGAGTTTATGTTCTTATTCTTCCTGCAAAAAGAAGCCAGATGGTTAGAACTTCCACAGTTGTGACACGTTTTCTAGGATCTTTAGGAACAGGCTTATAATCATTGCTTTTATTCACACCTTCCTTTCCATTCCTATTTTTCCTAGGTGATTTTACCTTGTTTGCATTCTTAACATCTTTCAGCTTATGCTTAAGCTGCTTCTTAGTCATTAAACCTATGTTTACTACAGCTGTCTTTTCCTGTTTTAGTTTGTCAGAAGTTAATCCCTCTTTAACTTCTGATTTCTCATTATCAGACTTTACAGCTACAAACTTAACATGTTTTAACTTTGGCTTTTGCTTAACAACAACAGGCTTAATTTCTATAGTTCCTTTATCATTCTTATCCTCTCCATAACCTAAGCCCTCTTTGCAGTTTTCACTACTTAGCAAATTTTGAGTTGTTCTGCCAGAGTTAGTCCAAGTCCTGATAACCTCTCTTTCCTTTTCTAACTCAGTTTTTAGAGATTCATTCATTTTTAGCACTTCATCCCTAACATAAAAAGCATCATCTCTATCTTTCTGAGTTTGATGGAACATAACTAACTCTTTTTCTAAGAAATCATTTCTTTTCTTAAAAGCAATATTTTCAGAAGTTAATCTTTCACATGTTAAAGTTTGATCTCTATAACTAACAAACATGGTTTTAAGATATCTTCTCAACTCATTAATATCATTAGTATGAAAAGCATAAGTAGTCAGAGGTACCTTTGATTCAGCAGCTTCAGAATTGCTTTCAGCACCTGCTTTATCAGCATTTGCCATCAAAGCATAATTCTCCTCACTTTCAGAGTCTGAGGTGTCTGTCCAGCTTTTCTTCTTTGTGACAAGAGCCTTGCCTTTGTCACTCTTTATTTTCTTGCAATCAGGAGATATGTGGCCTTTCTCACCACAATTATAGCATTTGACATTGGTATAATCTCCTCTGTCAGACTTTCCTCCTCTGCCCTCAAATCTTCTGAAATTCTTCTTATCAGAACTTGTGCCTTTCCTGGAAAACTTCTTTCCCTTCCTGAACTTCCTGTATGCAATCTTTGTGATCCCTTTCACCATAAGAGCACACAGCTTCATCATCTCCTCATCAGCATCAACCTCAGGCAAGCTTTCAGATTCTAAGTCATCATCACTTTCAGAACTTGATGACTCAGTATCAGACTTTGTGAAAAGAGCTTTACCCTTGTCTTTCCTTGAGGTAGCTGCCTTGGGGGATTCTTCTTCAGCCTTAAGAGCAACTATCCTTGACTTTCCTCCTTTCCTCTTGCTTCTTTGTTCCATCTCAAGTTCATGAGTCTTAAGCATTCCATAAATTTCATCAAGAGTTGTTTCATCAAGATTGTAGTTGTCTCTTATTGTTGTTGCCTTCAAATCCCAGCATTAAGGAAGAGCTAACAGGAATTTAAGGTTTGAATCTTCAAGATCATACTCCTTATTAACCAGTGACAAATCATTCAAGAGTTTGACAAATCTATCATATAAATCAGTCAATGACTCATTAGACTTTGAGTCAAAATGTTCATACTCTTGAGTGAGTATTGTCTTTCTGTTCTTCTTAATTGTATCAGTTCCCTGACACCTTGTTTCCAGAGCATCTCATATCTCCTTTGCAGTCTTGCAGTTAATTACCCTGTTTAACATTACATTATCAATGGCACTATGCAGTAAGTGTCGTACCTTAGCATCCTTAGCAATTGATGCCATATCTTTAGCAGTGTAATCACTCTTCTCCTTTGGTACAGTCTTTGCTGCTTCACCTGCAACTGCAACTGCGAGCTTGGTTGGTTTGTAAGGTCCTTTCTTGATTCTATCAAGATATTCTGGATCTGTAGCTTCCAGAAACATGCTCATCCTCACCTTCCATATGGCATATTCAGATGGTCTCAACATGGGAACTCTGATGGTGTCATACCGACTTTGAATTTGTGTCTTTGGAGGTTCTTCATTTTTGGTGGGCTTAGTTGGAGTTTCTGTGTCAGACATGATTGTGTTTGGATCTTAAACTGTTTGTGCGTTAACAGATAGGCTCTGATACCACTTGTTAGGTCACACACACACTGTAGAGGGGGTGAATACAGTGTAAAGTACAATCAAATCGAACTTTAATAACTCAAATAACAGAAAACAAACTTTATTGTAACAATAAACTCTGTTACAGTATGGAACTGTTACCTCTCAGTGATGAACAAATATCACGAGAGCTGCTAGGGTTATAATGAATAATCTTCTCGAATATGATAACACTTATAGTGTAAGCCCTATGTCTGTGTTTATATACTACACAGTTACAAGATAATTGCTAATTGATATGGAATATAATTCTGCTTCCTAAAATATATCAATCAGATATCTTTTCTTCCAAGTATTCTATTCTTCATAGAATTCCTTCTTCATGCATATCTCTTCTTATGTTTGTCTCGATCTTCTTTCCTTTAATTATCTGCTGTCCTTATCTGAACGTCCTTCATTACTTAAGTTCTGATATCTATCTTCTGATGATTATCTCCTGATAATATAAGTACTGATATCCTTAAGTCCTGACTTCCAGTAAGTACCGATTTATCCTGTTTAAGTAAGATCTGAAAACTAAACATAAATCATATTAGCCATGACATTATCAAATATATCTAACAGATGTTTTTCAGACCTACCTTTGACAGAATTGCCTACATTGAGAAAACCCAAGAGAAGCAACAGTCTCAGATTGATAAAATTTTGAACAATCAAGCTTCTCACCAAGATCAACTCAATGAGATCCAATCCTCAGTGGAATTGCTTGTCTCTCTTTTTTTACCTGCTGATGCCAAAAAGGGGGAGAAGGTAATTACATCCAAATACAAACCTATTAATACACTGAAGAAAAAGGATGATGGTAATGGCACGGGAAACTCTGGAATGGGTGGAGGTCATGGTCAAGGTAAAAATCATTCATCAAGTAAAGCTGGAACTACAAGTCATAGAGCAAGTTCTGATACTGGGAGAAGAATAACCTCTGATGCTGGTAAAAGGATAAGTTTTGATGAACTTTTGGAACTTGATGAAGAAATTTCAAGACAGTTATTTCCGAAAGAAAATCCATGAATGGACTTTGAGAGTCTAAAGGAAGAGGAAGCTAGACTTAAGTTAGAAAAGTCAACTCCAAATCTGAAGCTCCTGTTGTTAAAAAGAAACTTCCTAAGACCAAAGGCATTGTGATAAAAGAAAGGGTAAATCATGTGGCAACCAAGGCCAAATCACAATTGCAGTTAGATCCAAGGTCCAAGGGCAAAGAAAAAGTTGGTGAACCTGTAAAGGTTTATGTGCCTCCTATGGATGAAGAAATTTCTGATGAAGATGCTAATCTTACTTTGACTTCAAGGAAGATTTCTAAGACAACCTCTGACATGGCTCAAGTTGTTCAGAGTCAACATATAGTTAGTTCTGATATAACTATGAAGCAAGCAACCTCTGACATAACTCAAGTTGGTTTGATATCAGAAGATAAGTCAAAGGAAACCTCTGACATTGCTCATGTTAAATCCTCAAAGTTACTCCTACCAGGATTCACTAAATCCAAACAGACTCAACCTTTGAAGACTACAGCAAGTGGTTTTGAAGCAAGAGTGGTTACTGGAAAGGAAGCAAGAGATAAATCTGGATTGGGTAGTGCTGATGAAAGAAGAGTGCAAAACACAACCAATGATCCAACTTCCTTAAGTGAACCAGGTGTTGGAGCAACTCCTGAAAGATTGAATCAACTTGAATATGTACAGATGGTTTACCATACCTTCTTGAAAGAACACATCTTGTTATATTTTATGACAGATGTAAGGGTTTACCATATAAGGGAAAATGCTATACCACTGAAGTATTTTGAGGAACTAGAACATGTTTTATTCTTACTTCAAGTGAAGGACAGATAAACAGAAAGTGCTGCAAATTATTTGAAGACTCAAATTCAGAGACAGAAGAAGCTTTATTCGGTGAAGTCTGACAGCACATACTATCCCAAGTACAGAGATCACAAGGGTGATATTGTTGAGATAAAGCCTAATACTGCAAAGATCAGAACATATCTTGGTATTAAGGGACTTGAATTCAATCTAGAGTCTGACAAAGCCTATGTCATCAAACTAGATCAGGAGTTGAGAAAAGCAAAAATCAATGATCTCAGATATGCTATCTTCCAAACTGGTGAAGATACTGCAGAGCTTAAAGATGCTAAAAGGAGGATGATTGATGAACTCAGATATGCTGAGAGATGTTTGTTAAAGAACTATCTCATAACAACTCCTGACATCGAAGAGATCAGAAAGTGAAGCCAAGTCAAGATCTAAAACTGCTCAAATTCTGATGTGTGTACAGACTGAAGTTGTTATCAGAAGTTAAAGTTGGTAAAGCTTTAAGGACTGTAAGTTGTAGTTATCTAGTCAAATTCTCATGCATTTGTACTTAATGTTTTTGACATCATCAAATATCTGTTAAACTTGTATATTATGCTAATTTACAAGTTGGGGGAGATTGTTAGATATATTTGATAATGTCATGTCTAATATGATTTATGTTTAGTTTTCAGATCTTACTTAAACTAGGAAAAATCAGTACTTAACTGGATATCAGCACTTATACTGAAGACATAACTTAAGTTATCAGTACTTAAGGTTCAGGAGATATTTATCAATAGATAATATCAGGACTTAAAGGAAACTTTCAGATAAGGAAGGCGGCTGATTGAAAGGAAAGAAGATCAAGACAAACGCAAGAAGAGATATGCATGAAGAAGGAATTCTATGAAGGATAGAATACTTGGAAGAAAAGATAACTGGTTGATATATTTTAGGAAGCAGAATTATATTCCATATCAATTAGCAATTATCTTGTAACTGTGTAGTATATAAACACAGACATAGGGTTTACACTATAAGTGTTATCATTATCGAGAATAATATTCATTGTAACCCTAGCAGCTCTCGTGATATTTGTTCATCACTGAGAGAGGACAGTTCTACATTGTAACAGAGTTTAATAAAGTTTGTTTTCTGTTAATTGTGTTCTTTGAATTCGATTTGATTGTGCTATACACTGTATTCAACCCCCCTTCTACAGTGTGTGTGACCTAACAAATTCATGCCTATTTGGAGAGGATATACGTGTATTAAATTTTATGTTAAATTATGCAAATACCAAAATAAATAATTAATCGAAGATGTTCTTTCAATCTTCCCCTTTTTGGTATTTGCCAAATAAAACATAAAATTTAAAATTTTCTAAGTGTGTGCTTCCCCTAAATGTATGCATGTATTTTTAAAAATATTTGGGAAAATAAATTTTTTTGTCACCCAACTTATTGTGTATTTAGAAACTTACCACTCAACTATATTTTTTTTGTTTTACTCACTAATGTTAGGTTCAGACTTTTTTTAGTCACTAACGTTATGTTCAGATTTGATTATTAATATTTTGTCAATTTTCTATTACATTATTAAAATATAGTGATAACTAATACAAAAAGTGTCACATTTGTCTTATAAGAAAGCTTATATATGTCTGAGTTTTCTAGATGCATATGGAGGAGTCGTATAATGTTTGAATTATATACGTATATTATAGGAAGAACGCATATTGTTTTAAACATCCGGTCAGAACAGATGTATATACATTATAAACAGACGCATAAAATCAGTTCATATACGTCTGTTACTTTTTAGGCGGGGTACTAAACTCAAAACCAAAATTAGTAGGAAGAGGCATCGCAATCCGTACTAAAATTATTGGGAAATAAAAAAGTAAAAAATTCAATATAATCAAATTAGCAAACTGATCATAAAGTACTTATAAAAAAATTAAAAAAATACATATCAATATTTTACCAAATGACACTTTTAAAAACCCAATGAAATCACCAATCACAACTCCTTCATGCAACTCTTACCGATCCAAAATCAAAACTGTAAACCCATCCATTCTAATAGAATTGTTAAACAAGTATATATATAAACAAAAAAAATATAATAATGTTGTAATAATATGAATTTGGTATTAAATCAAACAACTGTCACAAGATATTTATCTTACAAACATAGTTTTATAACTTATGTCTAAGATTTTTTTTTGTATATAAAAATTTAAACTTTAAATTATTATTTAGAAGAAAAAAAATTAAAAATAATTCATGAAACTACATCTTTTAGGAGTCTTAAAATACTTGTCAAACTCTCATCACCAAGGTAAACGTCTTGGGGGACATATGAAGCAATATATAAAGATATAGACATATATCAAATTATTAAAATATTAGAGACTGCCACTATATTTTAATAATGCTACCAAAAATTGACATAATGCTGATAATCAAATCTGAACCTAACGTTAGTGACTAAAAACAAATACGAACCTAACATTAGTGAGTAAAAGAAAAAAAATAATAGTTGAATGGTAAATTTCTAAAAACACGATAAGTTGGGTGACAAAAAACTCCATTTTCCCAAAATATTTTTCATATAAATATATAACAGAGAAAGTCGTGTTGTATATCCCTTGAATTTAATTCCTGCAAAACTGAACAACTTATTAGATAAATAAATTTTGATGTAGAATTTATGTCATTTTAGCAAAAATATTTTAAAATTTTCAAATTGGGGGTCTAATTTCTTCTTCCCCTTTTATTTGGATAATAACAAAAAGAATAGTAACAAGTGTATATAATTTGCTTCCCCTTAATGTATTATGACCCTTTTTAACAAGAAGTTTTCATTTTAGTGAAAATGTGAAGTGATAAATTTGATTTTAAGATATCACTTATTAACTTCTTTCTTCCCTTAAAAACTCTTCCTTTTAATAGAATTAATGCTACACTTTGTTGATTAACAACATGTACTCTGGTTTATACTCTCAGATTTTTCTAATATTGGTGAGAGTATGCTTATTTGTAAACTGATTTTAATTTGATCTTGTTCGATCATTAATATGAATCTGAAAGAGATTTGATATGCTAATTTTAATAATTTCAAAAAGACTTGCTATGACCAAAATTGTTGACAGTAAAGTAGAATTAGTCGAGTTCTCAATTTTGAGTAATTGTAACTTGTTAGAGCAATGTAAAAACAATCACATTTTATTTGATTCACTTGATTGTTTCATGTAAAAAACTTGTTTCCCATATGTTAAATCATTCTCTTGATAACCATTTTCGAGTTTATATATGTAATAACCCCAATTTTTGGAATTTTTGAAACCCTTATGAATAGTGTTATGCTGAATAAGAAAACTTTTCATGCCACACTATGTAGGGGTTCTTTTATTGATCTTCTGGGATATTATTAGTACTCTATGTGGTATATAAGTGTATGTAAAGATCGTCAGAATCCAAATTTGAACCTTTTGATTTTTCCTGAGAATCCACCAGATACCGAAAGAATTAAGTATAAGGTAACATGATTGAAAGGATTTAAATTCAAGGATTATAAGAGAGGATCATAAAAGGAATATAATGTATTGAGAAAGGTTAAGGGAACCCAAGTAATAAAATCCCGGGTATGATCCCTCAAATGATAAACGAGAACGAAAGTTAAGCGAACCGTATAACAGATCAGCGGTCATTAGGCAAGCAATTAAGAGTTAATCAAGGAGGTTAGGGATGATGATGTCATCAAACCAACAAGATGACATAGGAAAGGTGACATAAGCATGACATAAGGGAAGGAGGTGTGGTTGATTTATAACCACACAATTTTTTTCCATGGTTAAAAATGATTAAAGCAAAACAAAAGCAACCAACCAAGGCAAATCAAAACAAATCACAAAAAAACACAAAACACTCCATTTCTTCATCAAGCTCTCGGCTTTTCCATGGAAAAGCAAGGGAAATTTTTCAAAACTTAAGCTACACACCTTCATAATTCAAGAGGTTTGTTTCTTTAGCTCCTATAATTCATAACTTAGATGAGCCATAAGTTTAAGCTCAAGATTCCATGATTATCATAGCTAATCAATTCATCAAACTTCTTGGTGAATAGTGTTTTTCAAGAACTTGAAATTTTGATCTTGTGTTTTTGTTTAGATATAGCTTTGGTAAGTATTTTCAAGGGTGATTCCAAGCTCCCTAGTACTTTTACTCACCAAGGAAGGTATAATCTCATACCCTAGCCCTACTTTTGTATAAATTAGAGTTAGTATGTTTGGTTTGGTTCATGAAAGGCATGGTTATTGTGTATTTAGAGATTGGTTGGTTTTGTGATGTGTTTGGAGTTGTAAATCTTGTTAATTAGTTAAAGAACTTAAGTAAAGCTTTTAGTTCATGTGGGGAATAAGTCTAAATTGTTAATGTTGAGTTGTTGGGGCTGTTATGATGTAGTATGGATGGATTTTTGATTGGGTTGTGATTCTGGATTGATTGTGGGTTGAATTAGAGTGTTTTAAATTTGGGTAATCGCGTAAACATAGCCGTCGTAATGTCCGATTTACTTTAGGCTGTTTTTGTTCTTAACATTAGGACCCGTGAACTCACTGCTAGGTTTTGACCATTGCCATGATTAGATAGTTCATGTTACGAGCTTCGTTTTGATATGTAGTTCGTTTGATTCCGATGTACGGTTTAGGAGAAACGATCGTTTTAAGTAACGGCGTTTCGCGACCGAACCATTACCCCTCGCCTTACTTTGAAACCTTGGTTAAGGACCTTAAATGACTAATTGGGGTAAGAAACAATTATGTAAAGTGGATTAGGCAGTTGGTAAGGTACTCGCGAAAGAATTGCCTTAAAACCCTTAATGGTTAATTTATTAAAACTGGTGGAGCCGAGGGTACTCGAGCGACTTAAGTAAATCGTTAAGCGCGAAAGTGAACGTTAGGACTCTAAATGGTTAAAGTCTAGTTTCTTAAGCGACCGAGGTTTAATTCCGACTTATGTTGTTGTTCATAGGTTATCGGACCCACTCTAAGCTTCAGTCTATCCGGGAGCACTCAGGAAAGTTTTCTACCCGTATAATTGTTGTTGTAATGTATATGTGTATATGCATGATCTTGTGATAAATGCATATTTGTTATTAGCAAATTCTTGCGATATATTGTAGCATGTGATATGGTATATACACATGCCTGTTCCGTATTCTTGATTTATATATCTGTTGGTTCAAATGCTTATTAGTTGCATAATACCTATGCTAGAGATAAGCAGTAGTTGTGTATACCCTTAGTATAGGGGACCCAAAGGTGAATATTTTCTAAAACCAGGAGTCGATGTTCCCGAGTATATTATATATATATATTTAAATATATAAATATATATATTGATATAGTTTTCAAAACTACTAATCGAATAAGGTTTATTCGATAACTTTTATTTTATTTAATGAATATTATTACGAATATTCATTCGAGGGCTTATGACTCCTTTTATTTTATTTATGAATATTATTATAAATATTCATTCGAGGGCTTATGACTCCTTTCATTTTATTTAATGAATATTATTACGAATATTCATTCGAGGGCTTATGACTCCTTTTATTTTATTTATTGAATACTATTTGAATATTCATTCGAGGGCTTATGACTCAGTTTATATTATTTAATGAATATTATTTGAATATTCATTTGAGGATCTATGACTCCGATTATTTGCTGAGATATATTCTTTATTTTATTAAAGAATAAGGTGTCGATAATCAAACTTATCTTGATTATTCAAATAAAGATAGTAATTTCCTATAAGTATATCTTTGGTTATTTAATACTCATTTCAACTATAAGTTTTACAACTTCTACCTCAATTATTTGTATAAAGATTATTCTTTATGGGAATATTATTTAAATAATAATATTCAGATATTTTCTAATACATTGGCACTGATTTACTTTATTAAATCAGCATTACTCCAAACACTCTTTAAAGTATTTTCGAGTCTTTAAAATGATTTTTAAAAGTTAGAGCGGATCCCAAAACTCATTTTTATATATTTAAGATCTCCCTTTTTAAAGGGGATTTAAATACTCGCTCAAAACCAGAGGGATCCGGCTCTGTGGTTTATTTTATATTCGCAACAAGGTTGCGGTTTTGGTAAATGAATTGATTACTTACCCAACGTTCGGGAAGTAAGTCCATCTATTTGAGTCGGCATAAGCAACATGGGCTCAGTGGGCGTCCATGAAAGTGTAAGTGGCACAGTGGGAGTCCATCAAATGCGTAAGTGGCTGAGTTGTAGTCCAGCATAAGGTCCTATTGCGGCCAGGGTGATGACCAGTGGGGAATTCGTCCATCTACTAGTAGAAAAGGTTACTTATTGGTATCTTTGCCTGATCAGCAAGATATCAGGTTTATGCCAAGGTTTTCTCCTTTCCAAATTCATTGGATATTGCAACTCTGTTTATAATTTTCATAACAGAGGTTTTCAAGGAGTGTATAAAATGTATATATATATAGGTGTATATATATATCGGGACTTAATGAAGTATCTCGTAACTTCATTATTTTATAATGATGTTCAAAGATTGAATCTATTCAAATCTTGTCTTGTAGTCTCATCTATGTGATAAACTTTTGAAACTAATTATAACTTGAACGGTGGTAGTTCAAGTAGTATTTGGAAAAGATATAAGTATATTGGAGTATCTTGTAACTTCATCTTTTAAACTTATATCTAGCAAATGATTATCTTATGCATGTCAAAGATTTTCAGAAAAACGTTGAGACAAGGTTAGATATATGAGATCACCTTGCAACGATAGTTTTATGCAGTTATAAACTGGAACTCTGTGTATATTATGCATGGAAGAGGACTTCCAAGTTTTTGAAAAGTATATATGTATATATACTGAATATTTTGCGACTTCATCGCATTAAGATATCAAACTTGGTTCATTTCTTTTGACCAAGACTTTCATGAGTACTATGAGAAGGCTCATATATTGTTAATCATTATACATATTATTTTGGTGGGCTTGCTGCTCACCCTTGCTTTCTTCTTTCATCACACAACAACAGATAGAAAAGATGAACAGGACCAAGCTCCCGATTCGCAAGCGGTTAGAAAACGTTCCGCAGTCTTCTGGAAGCGTTGATGCCGCCGTAGCTGAGGTAGGAGCTACCAATAGGCTAGGTTTTCAACTATTGATGAACCAGAATTATGTATAATATGAATTGTAATAATGGCAAGGAATATGTAAATTTATTCAGAACCCTTTTAATGTGTAACGGTTTATAATTGTGGAATATAAAGACTTGTGTTATTTTTGAGTGTTCATCTCTGAGACTATAACTTGTGGTGTGTGTGTTTATTGTGGGGTCACAGTACAGAGTAGTTGATTATTTATTAAGATTGGGTGTTATTAAGGGAAATGGAACTCGTGACAACCCGGATCCCCGACCCCGGATTTGGGGGTGTTACAGTAATGGTATCAGAGCTAAGCGTTATAAACCTCAGAGATGATGTGACGTTAAGATAATAAGTTCACTAAGATAATAAGAACTCTTGCCAAGTTCATAGTCGGGCTACCTAACGTAGTACTGACAGTTAAAACCCTTACGGGAACCCTTATAAATATCGTGATAGAAGCGTAGTTCGCTATAGTATATGGTAGCGGGACTCCGAACCCTGAGGTTGAGGAGCAACCGCGTGATGATGTTTTATTACTAATTGGAGATCGGATTGTGGATCCGATAGAGCGTCCTGACGCAGGACCGGATGATGTTCATAATGAGGATGTAGTGGTTGAGGATGTTGTCCAAGAAGGGATTGTTGCTGAGGAGGATCCCGTGGAGGATCCTGACAAGAATGAATAAAGGACCACTGAAGAATTGATAACCATGGTTAGGGCAACTACCAGAGGTAGGATTGGCCGGTCACTACTGGAGGTTCGTTCAAGTTTGTAAAGATAGTAGCCCCTTTAACGCGGCTTACTCGTATGACTGAGAAGTTCGAATGGACAGAGAAATGCGAGAACAGCTTTTAAGAACTGAAGCAAAGATTGGTGACGGCCCCTATGTTGGCGTTGCTGGATGGAAAGGAGATGTTGTGATGTGTAGTGACGCTTCGCATAAGGAATTAGGGTGCTTCTTATACAGCACAGCAAGATAATCGCGTACGCGTCAAGATAATTAAGGGAATATAAAATTCGATATCCCCACCCATGAGCTTGGGCTCGTGGCAATAGTTTTACCCTAAAGATTGGAGGCACTACTTGTATGGAGAGAAGTGCGAGATTTACACAAGCCATAAGTGCTATAGTGCATTTTCACGCAGAAAGAGCTCAACATGTGCCAGAGGAGGTGGTTAGAGCTAATCAAGGATTAAGATTATGAGATTCTTTATCATCCAGGGAAAGCCAAAATGGTGGCTAATGCCCTTAGTATAAAGGAGAGACTCAAGATGAAAATGTTTTTGGGAGAGTTGATAACAGATTTTGAGAAAATGGAAATAGAAGCGAAGGTAACCGGAGCCGGTACCGAAACGCTGTTTGAGATTGCAATACAGCCCGAATTATTGAAAAAGATCATATTGTGCCAAGAAAAAGTGATGAATGAAGGCAGAGAGTCAATGACTGGAGAAGAGATTAATACCAAGAAAGATGATAAGGGAATAATGAGGTATTCCTATAGAATTTGGGTTCCAAACGTTTAAGAGCGTTAGGACCGGATCTTAGATGAAATCCATAGCTCGAGGAATAAGATTTAGGGCAAACCCCGAATGTGATAGTCAGGGAGGTTGCCATTAAGAAAGAAGGAGCCCATAACATAATGAAGTGGAAAACAAGGATTTTAACGTATAAGATAACCCCAAGTATGGGAGAAGGATGAAACATTTCATACTAAGGAAACAGAAAGTCGAGTAAGGAAAGGAAACCTGAGACGGTACTCCTATACGGTAATTCATGGACCTGTCTAAAAAGAACTTAGACTATTATCCCCAACCACCACCCTGAGGAGACAGTGCGGTGGGAAATTCTTTCAGGACCTTTAAGTCGCTAAGCTCTCAGAGTTCCAAGGAACAAGCAAACCTAGTAGAGGCGAGAGCCTGGATAAAGGAAATATAGGAATCATTTGAGATTCTAAATGATGGACGAATCACAAAAGACTGTTTTTATCACTTACCCTCCTAAGAGATAGGCCACCCGCTGGTGAAAGGCCAAGGAAGGCACGGAGCAAGAGATTATAATAAACTGATTTAAGTTCAGTCAATTGTTTTCAGGAAAGTACTTCCCAAGGTTATGGAGATAGTGTAAAAGCTTTAGAGCCAGAACAAAGGCAGACAAGTATGATGAATTATGAATCTAAGTTGTAAAAGTTGTCAAGATTCGTTCTGAGGACACGAATCCAGAATGACGGGATGTTTGAAATCAATGCTTATGTTGTGTTGGTTCATGAAATAATGATAAGAGAAAGGAAAATAAAAAGAAACTGAAGTGGAAAGGAATATAAAGGCAATAGAGTTTGAGGTATGATAAGGGAGTTGGGTATGAGGAAAACCTAAAGACTCGTAGCAATAGAAATAGAAAAGTATGTATTCGTCAGGATGAGGGTGATTCACCATGAGTTAAAGTTGATGATTGAAGGAATAAGAGATACATATATTTTATCCCCTGTAAGTTGGGAGGATTCGAGGAAACCTTGAGATAGTTCGAAGGATAAATATTGAGACGCGGATAGACTGAGGAGACAAGGAAGTAAGAAATTAGGAAAATTGGATGAAGGAAGTGATCTTCAAGAATGTGAAGTGTAAGACCGGTGGCTTGATACCCAGAAAGGGAGACGCCAGGTATGAAAGATATCCCAACATTGAGATGACTGTTGAGATAAACAACAAAAGTAAATAAGGAATTATTAAGAAGAAGTTCACGTTGAACGTGACCAATATCTTTCAGAACATCCTTGTTATCATTACCAAATTAGGCAAGAAAAGCGGATAACCGTTGTTATCTTTTGGAGGCCATATTGATTGACCCCATTTTGAATACAGATGTTATTGTGAAATTAGGTATAGACTATCGAGGTGGGAATGATGAATAAGATAATCTATCAAGGATATATGACTTGATTTATCCATGGAAGGATGCAAGTACCTTTTTAAAGGTGGGATTAAGGATATAACTTCGATAACTTGAGATGAACCATAGGGGAATGCATGAAGGTTGGCATTTCACCCTTAATAGGGATAGTATGAGTTTTGACAGTATGAATTGGAAAAGATTAAGGTAATAACGAACTTTAAGTATCAGTGGAGAATTTTTTTTTAGAAACATATAGATAATGGTTCTAGTATTAGTAAAGGGTATTTTGATATGCCCTGTATGTAGGGAATACAGGAGGAACGAATCAAGGATAATCTTAGAGGTTTTACAAGGAGAAAGGTAATATTCAAAATTCTCAAGAATATAAATTTTGATAAATGAAATATGACATAATTATAATAATGCCAGGTGGGGCACGTATTGAACCATAAGAAAGTGTAGATCGACCCAATGAGGGTCGAGATTGGTGAAAACAAGAAGGACCCAAGATAAGAGACGTCCTAAGTATGATCGAGAGTCTGTCGTGGCAATGTTCACATCTAATGACTAAGGCAATGACTTATGGAAAAAAAATGGTGATTTTTTTTCCTTCTCACCAGGACTTAAGAAAAGCATTTTCACATAAGCAGTGATTGAAATGAGGTAGAAAATTTAGTTGGAGGTGGTTAAAATGACATTGATTGTAAGGAAATTTTACTATCAGGAAAGGCCAAAGAGGTAGCTGACACTTTAAATATAAGAGGATAATTATAGGCGCTCGTGTGAGAGGAATACAGTGATGATGGTTGAAGCCGGGAAGGTTGTATTACGGTTCGGAAGATTGACATTCCTTCTGATGACTGTGCAATACCCAACCGTAATAGTAGTTGGTAAAGGTTTAATTCGTGTAATCGCCATGAGCGGGCTATCTATCTCAGAAGGTACTATATTGAGAATAAGCCAGGACCATGTTTCAAAAAGGACTAAACAAACCTTTGAGTTAAGTCTTCTATTGAAGGCATATGATTAAGAATGGTATTAACCTGCTATCGTTGCTTTGATTGAAATTCTTCTGTAATTTTATCTGCTTAATGTCATGTATGTACGTCAGGATCTGGATTGTTCTTCATGAATCATGAATAGTGATTATGTTACCTCCTTAGAAGAATTCTATACGACATGTATGGACTCCGTATGGTTAGCTATTAAGATTTCATGGAAAGTGAATGACGACAGTGGGTCAGTGGTGGACCATAGTAATGCAGCAATGATTCTGCGAGTAATGAGTTGATTACAACCATGAGAGTTGTATTGGAATGAATGTTGAGATTGAGTACCACTAATCGGGTCGTGGTGGTGTATAAGTTATCAATTGATAGACTAATTAAGTAGATTATCTACCTATTGAATACTTATTCCTTCTTATCAATAGAGAGTCGTATTACTATACGAGAAAGGTTGCGGTGCAAGCATAGAATTCTAGTAACGATGATGTATAAAATGAGATTCCAGATTCGATTTTCGATGTCGAGGGAGTTTCAAAGGTGATTGAGTATAAGCTCGAGGAAGAGCATGGGTCCATAGAATGATGGACGGATTAGCAAAATATTTAAGCATGCGAAATGCGATGCGATAATACTTGATGTTGATATATATACACATATGTTTTGTTCTCTTATGATAAACCTCTATAGTTCAGAGGTAAATTCCATGCCAGATATTTTGTGGCAGCATAATTTATATATATACAATTCTCTTCAATTCATTCTTTTCACTCCTTTTCATTTTGTATAAGCTGAGAAGAACAACCCTTCCAGAAGGGGAGGTATTGCCGAATGACTATCTATCTGTGTGATAGAAGCCTAGTAGGATACCGTATGTTGTTTAATTGCTTGTCAAGTACTAAAGGCTGGCCACCTTCTATACTAACTATGCAATGTAACAAGTGTTCATGATCATAGTGATCTCTCAACAAATTCCTTTACTTCTATATGATTGATCAAATTTTGGAAAATAGAAATAGCTGAAAAAGGAGTAGTAAAGTTATGGTGGTATTCGGAATGGAAACACATTCGTGATACTAAGGTTGACGTGGTTATTAAAAGGTTATAGAACGCTAACAAGCAAAAGTATAACCAGTATAATATTAGGAACGGAAGGTAGTAGCGATTACGAACTGGAAAAGAATGGGTATTAAGAAGCAAAAGCTCTAATGCTAAAAACTATAATGAGAGTCTGTGCAATAGACTTGAAAGAATTTGGAATGATCACTTAACACGGATTGAGTTTTCTTACGACAATAGATCATATGTCAGTATTGAGATATCGCCTTATGAGATCCTTGAGGGAAGATAATGTCGATCTCCCTTATGTTAGGATGAAGTTGTAGAGCGCAAGATGCTCGGACCCGCAGTAGCCCAAAGGGCCAGGGATATAATAGATCTAATCAGAGGACGACTGGTAGTAACCCAAGATAGACATAAGAGGTATGTTGATTTGACTCGAAAGGACAAAGAGTATGAAATAGGGGACCTAGTAAGGTTATAGGTATCCCTTGGAAAGGATTGATGAGGTTCGGAAAGAAAGGAAAGCTAAGTCCACAAATTGTTGGACCCTTGGATATATTAAGACATTTTGGGAAGTTAGCATATGAGCTAGCCCTACCCCCGAACATGTAGCAAGTCATAACGTGTTCCACATATCAATGTTAAGGAAGTATAATTCGGATACCAGACAAATAGGGGCATATGAGCGCATAGGCATGCAACCAGACGTAACCTATATGGAGCAACCAGAAAGGGTTATAGATCGAAAAGGAACAAGTGCTTAGGAGAAGGGTTATCAAACTAGGTAGAGTTTGGTGGTAGGACCACAATGTGGGAAAATTTACTCGAGAGTTAGAAAGTGCAATGCTAAGAGAGTATCCCTATTCATTTTCTATCTGATTCCGGGACGGAATCCTTTTAAGGAGGGGAGACTGTAATAACCCCAATTTTTGGAATTTTTGAAACCCTTATGAATAGTGTTATGTTGAATAAGAAAACTTTTCATGTCATACTATGTAGGGGTTCTTTTATTGATCTTCTGGGATATTATTAGTACTCTATGTGGTATATAAATGTATGTAAAGATCGTCAGAATCCAAATTTGAACCTTTTGATTTTTCCTGAGAATCCACCAGATACCGAAAGAATTGAGTATAAGGTAACATGATTGAAAGGATTTAAATTCAAGGATTATAAGAGAGGATCATAAAAGGAATATAATGTATTGAGAAAGGTTAAGGGAACCCAAGTAATAAAATCCCGGGTATGATCCCTCAAATGATAAACGAGAACGAAAGTTAAGCGAACCGTATAACAGATCAGCGGTCATTAGGCAAGCAATTAAGAGTTAATCAAGGAGGTTAGGGATGATGATGTCATCAAACCAACAAGATGACATAGGAAAGGTGACATAAGCATGACATAAGGGAAGGAGGTGTGGTTGATTTATAACCACACAATTTTTTTCCATGGTTAAAAATGATTAAAGCAAAACAAAAGTCAACCAACCAAGGCAAATCAAAACAAATCACAAAAAAACACAAAACACTCCATTTCTTCATCAAGCTCTCGGCTTTTCCATGGAAAAGCAAGGGAAATTTTTCAAAACTTAAGCTACACACCTTCATAATTCAAGAGGTTTGTTTCTTTAGCTCCTATAATTCATAACTTAGATGAGCCATAAGTTTAAGCTCAAGATTCCATGATTATCATAGCTAATCAATTCATCAAACTTCTTGGTGAATAGTGTTTTTCAAGAACTTGAAATTTTGATCTTGTGTTTTTGTTTAGATATAGCTTTGGTAAGGATTTTCAAGGGTGATTCCAAGCTCCCTAGTACTTTTACTGACCAAGGAAGGTATAATCTCATACCCTAGCCCTAATTTTGTATAAATTAAAGTTAGTATGTTTGGTATGGTTCATGAGAGGCATGGTTATTGTGTATTTAGAGATTGGTTGGTTTTGTGATGTGTTTGGAGTTGTAAATCTTGTTAATTAGTTAAAGAACTTAAGTAAAGCTTTTAGTTCATGTGGGGAATAAGTCTAAATTGTTAATGTTGAGTTGTTGGGGCTGTTATGATGTAGTATGGATGGATTTTTGATTGGGTTGTGATTGTGGATTGATTGTGGGTTGAATTAGAGTGTTTTAAATTTGGGTAATCGCGTAAACATAGCCGTCGTAATGTCCGATTTACTTTAGGCTGTTTTTGTTCTTGACATTAGGACCCGTGAACTCACTGATAGGTTTTGACCATTGCCATGATTAGATAGTTCATGTTACGAGCTTCGTTTTGATATGTAGTTCGTTTGATTCCGATGTACGGTTTAGGAGAAACGACCGTTTTAAGTAACGGCGTTTCGCGACCGAACCATTACCCCTCGCCTTACTTTGAAACCTTGGTTAAGGACCTTAAATGACTAATTGGGGTAAGAAACAATTATGTAAAGTGGATTAGGCAGTTGGTAAGGTATTCACGAAAGAATTGCCTTAAAACCCTTAATGATTAATTTATTAAAAATGGTGGAGCCGAGGTTACTCGAGCGACTTAAGTAAATCGTTAAGCGCGAAAGCGAACGTTAGGACTCTAAATGGTTAAAGTCTAGTTTCTTAAGCGACCGAGGTTTAATTCCGACTTATGTTGTTGTTCATAGGTTATCGGACCCACTCTAAGCTTAAGTCTATCCGGGAGCACTCAGGAAAGTTTTCTACCCGTATAACTGTTGTTGTGATGTATATGTGTATATGCATGATCTTGTGATAAATGCATATTTGTTATTAGCAAATTCTTGCGATATATTGTAGCATGTGATATGGTATATATGCATGCCTGTTCCGTATTCTTGATTTATATATCTGTTGGTTCAAATGCTTGTTAGTTGCATAATACCTATGCTAGAGATAAGCAGTAGTTGTGTATACCCTTAGTATAGGGGACCCAAAGGTGAATATTTTCTAAAACCGGGAGTTCATGTTCCCGAGTATATTATATATATATTTAAATATATATATATATATATTGATATAGTTTTAAAAACTATTAATCGAATAAGGTTTATTCGATAACTTTTATTTTATTTAATGAATATTATTACGAATATTCATTCGAGGGCTTATGACTCCTTTCATTTTATTTAATGAATATTATTACGAATATTCATTCGAGGGCTTATGACTCCTTTTATTTTATTTATTGAATATTATTTGAATAATCATTCGAGGGCTTATGACTCAGTTTATATTATTTGAATATTCATTTGAGGATCTATGACTCCGATTATTTGCTGAGATATATTCTTTATTTTATTAAAGAATAAGGTGTCGATAATCAAACTTATCTTGATTATTCAAATAAAGATAGTACTTTCGTATAATTATATCTTTGGTTATTTAATACTCATTTCAAGTATAAGTTTTACAACTTCTACCTCAATTGTTTGTATAAAGATTATTCTTTATGGGAATATTATTTAAATAATAATATTCAGATATTTTCTAATATATTGGGACTGATTTACTTTATTAAATCAGCATTACTCCAAACACTCTTTAAAGTGTTTTCGAGTCTTTAAAATGATTTTTAAAAGTTAGAGCGGAATCCAAAACTCATTTTTATATATTTAAGATCTCCCTTTTTAAAGGGGATTTAAATACTCGCTCAAAACCAGAGGGATCCGGCTCTGTGGTGTATTTTATATTCGCAACAAGGTTGCGGTTTTGGTAAATGAATTGATTACTTACCCAACGTTCGGGAAGTAAGTCCATCTATTTGAGTCGGCATAAGCAACATGGGCTCAGTGGGCGTCCATGAAAGTGTAAGTGGCTCAGTGGGAGTCCATCAAATACGTAAGTGGCTGAGTGGCAGTCCAGCATAAGGTCCTATTGCGGCCAAGGTGATGACCAGTGGGGAATTCGTCCATCTACTAGTAGAAAAGGTTACTTATTGGTATCTTTTCCTGATCAGCAAGATATTAGGTTTATGCCAAGGTTTTCTCCTTTCCAAATTCATTGGATATTGCAACTCTGTTTATAATTTTCATAACAGAGGTTTTCAAGGAGTGTATGAAATGTATATATATATAGGTGTATATATATATCGGGACTTAATGAAGTATCTCGTAACTTCATTATTTATAATGATGTTCAAAGATTGAATCTATTCAAATCTTGTCTTGTAGTCTCATCTATGTGATGAACTTTTGAAACTAATTATAACTTGAACGGTGGTAGTTCAAGTAGTATTTGGAAAAGATATAAGTATATTGGAGTATCTTGTAACTTCATCTTTTAAACTTATATCTAGCAAATGATTATCTTATGCATGTCAAAGATTTTCAGAAAAACGTTGAGACAAGGTTAGATATATGAGATCACCTTGCAACGATAGTTTTATGCAGTTATAAACTGGAACTCTGTGTATATTATGCATGAAAGAGGACTTCCAAGTTTTTGAAAAGTATATATGTATATATACTGAATATTTTGCGACTTCATCGCATTAAGATATCAAACTTGGTTCATTTCTTTTGACCAAGACTTTCATGAGTACTATGAGAAGGCTCATATATTGTTAATCATTATACATATTATTTTGGTGGACTTGCTGCTCACCCTTACTTTCTTCTTTCATCACACAACAACAGATAGAAAAGATGAACAGGACCAAGCTCCCGATTCGCAAGCGGTTAGAAAATGTTCCGCAGTCTTCTGGAAGCGTTGATGCCGCCGTAGCTGAGGTAGGAGCTAGCAATAAGCTAGGTTTTCAACTATTGATGAACCAGAATTATGTATAATATGAATTGTAATAATGGCAAGGAATATGTAAATTTATTCAGAACCCTTTTAAGGTGTAATGGTTTATAATTGTGGAATATAAGGACTTGTGTTATTTTTGAGTGTTCATCTCTGAGACTATAACTTGTGGTGTGTGTTTATTGCGGGGTCACAGTACAGAGTAGTTGATTATTTATTAAGATTGGGTGTTATTAAGGGAAATGGAACTCGTGACAACCCGGATCCCCGACCCCGGATTTGGGGGTGTTACAATATATCCCTTTTTTTGTTTTTAAAGTATCACCCCTTTTTTTTATGCATATGCGATCCAGTATTTTTTGTGTTTTATCACCTTAGTCCTGGATAGTCGAGAATCATTTATATAAAGATCAAGTAAATGATCTGGTGAGTTGCATTTTTCTGATGCAATTAGTAACTTAGTGTTGCATATATCTGGTGCTCTAATTGTACTCTCATAAATAAGAGTATATGTTTTTGTTACAGAATTCTCAAAAATTAAAAAATATACATTCTCAATACTATTTTCTACAACTACATGTTATAATTGTATAACATATTTGTCAATTTTAACAAAATTGAACCACCGGAATGCAATTGTATAGCTAAGCAATCATGTACTTCTGAAATACTCAACCCTAGGGCTGTCAAAAAATTCGAAAAATCCGATATTCGTCCAAAAAATCCGCATTCGTATCCAAAAGAAAACGGATATTATCTGTATCCGAAACAAAGCGGATATTATTTGTATTCGAATCCGATGATTTGGGATACGGATATAAGCATATTCGTATCCGATGATATCCGAGTCCGAATAAATATATTATATTTAGATATTTATATTATTTAAAATTTATTATATTAAATTTATAGTGTGTGTATGTGTATATAATTGCATACTCATACACACACACATATATATATATATAATTAAATATTATATTAATACGAATGTTATATAATTGTAAAAATAGTGTTGACATATACAAAAAAATTATTCGAGTTCAATAATTTAAAGATAACAAATATATTGAAAAGATAAATACAAATTAATTTTTGAATAAATTAAAACAGGACTAAATCACTTTAAATCTTATTTTAATTTTTAAAAATGAAATTTTAATTTATATTATATTTTTTAATTTTTTTTGAATTTTTAATATTAAAATAAAAAAATCTGATTGAAAATCGAATTCAGATCCGGATAGTATCCGTCGGATCCGGATTCAGATATTATTCTTTAACTATTTCCGGATACGGATACAGATATGAATTTTCGGATTCAGATTCGAAAACGGATATAGACGAATCCGTATCCAAAATATCCGTTTGACAGCCCTACTCAACCCTGTCAAGTATAAACATTCATGTATATTATGTGATTTTAAGCTAGATTTCATGGCAGAAGAATACCAGAATTCAAAAGCACAACAGAAATATTCATAATACGAATTCTAATTAGTCAGTAGAATTAACCTTTAGTTATAAGTAGACAAATTTGCATAACCAAGTTAGTAATACCATATACATTTTTATTATAAGTTATTTTCTGGTAGTTAGTAAATTACATTTTCGGATAAAGAAATTTAGTGTGCAAGGTTTAAACAGGAGTTGTATCAGCTGATGCTTTAGTCAAGCCAAAAACAATTTAAACTTTATTTGTCAATTTTATAGGTCAATCAGATTGTAAACCAAAACATAGTAAAGTTCTTATAGAAAGAAACATATAACTGAATTTCATCAGGATTTTAACAGAATCATGTCAACAATAGTCTTATTATTAAAGAAAATAGTAATGATCAGGTTGAAGTACAACATACCAATCAACAGTTCTTAAAGGAAAAGAACTGAACTTTAAGGAACATCACAAACCAACAACCAACATGGAAATATATCTTAAGGAAACAACAAAAAGAAAACAGCAGAAAGAAACTACAGATAATGCTTGGCCATCAAAATGCAAAAACAAGTAACACATAACAGATTACTCCTTGACAGGAGATTTTTTAACATCAATAAAACCCAGATTCCATCTATCTCACACAACTCAGGCAGCACAGTAATGTCTTCCAAACCAACAAACTCATCATCCTTCTGACCAATACTAGCAACTTTATCCTTCCCCTTACCAACACAAATAATCTCATTATCCTTCTCACCAACTCTCATAGGATAAATTGCCCTCTCACTCACATGCTTTTTTGAGGTTGCTTAATAATCCTTAAGTAAGGCCTCTTTCCTAAGAATCTTTTCTTCTAAGTAATTAATCTTATTGACCAATTTAAGATTGATTACTTTAAGAATGTTTATTTCCAATATTAGCACTTTAATCTCATTGTTGGTTTTCTCAAGATTAACTATTTTAGGCATTTTAATCAGATTCACAGGCTGGGGCTTACACACACTCAAGGGGACCTTATCTTGGTAAAGGGTTTCAACATTAAAGTATTCAATTTTCTTGGCAAAGGTTTTGATTAATTTAACTTGATTAATTTTAAACAGAGAGGTCATAAGGAAAGCATATGGCATGTATTCTTCCTAAAACCCAATTATCATGTTTAAAATTATGACATAGCTTAAGTTAAATTCAACCTTATTAGTTACTAGTTGAAACATTACCTTAAGATCAACAAAATCAAAAACTCTATCTTGTTTTGGTTTAGGGAGAATGTTTGCCCTAAGTATGACAACTAGTTTTTGATATGTGTGTGTGAAGTGTTTAAAGTGTATACCTCAGTTCGACTCACAGAGACCCAAAGGCACATCATCATTACAGAACATACCAACATATAACTCAAACTCCTTTTGATCAAAGACAAACTTATCAAAGATATTGATGCATGGTTTTTGCAAAGTATGGCTTCCTAACCTCATGGCCTTATGGATAGAATTACTATCAACTTTCAAATTTATCCCTTGCACATAAGACTCAACAAAATAAACACCATCATCCTTTTGACAGACTTTCATGTTAACATAAAATTCACTTATGAGATGCACATGATAGTTCCTACCTATAGAACACAAAATTGTCCCATTTAGCAGCCATGATTATCTTAAAGAGTTCACCCATTTGCTCAACTTGAATCATCATTCCAGTTTGAATGTTTTTCAATATTCTGTTGAGTTTACCAGAATTGGTCAGTTTGACCAATGTAGGTTGGGGTGGTGTGAGTGATGGTGGTGCAAGATTTAGAGGAGTTGCATTTATCACTTGATTTGAGTTAGAGTTCTTAACTCTTTGTGTGTATTCATGAGTGCTATGATATAAATGTGCTTGGTGTATGATGTTGTTGTGTTTTTGCTTTTTATGGTGAGGATAGTGATGATTATAGTTTGGGAAGAGTGATTCATGTGACTGATGTGGAGCGTTGGTTAATGATCTCCCATCAATGGTATCAATGAGAGGGAGAAACATAGGTGTTCTCCTAAGGTGAAAGTGAGAGTGTCTAGAGTCCATGAAAGAGGACAGTGAATGCACAGAGAAGAAGTGAAGTGAAATTTATGTTTGTGCAGTGGTCTTATAAAGAGTTCAAAGAACTCCTGTTATGGCATAGTGAATTGGAATAAAGAATAAGCATAAGTATATGTATGCATGGCATGCAAATGCATAGTACAGATTTTAATTGCACAACAGATATGGATGGCCTTATGTTAGTTTGTCAACAAAACACTCAAGTAATAAGCATAGAAGTCACAAGCATTGTCTTTCTTAGACACTTACTTCCAATTTTATTTAAAGATTAAGTTGACTTCTACTGACTGTATTTTATTTTTAGTTATTTTTATATGAAGGCTTTTATGAAAGAGGATATATAGTGCTTATGTATGCAAGGTCTGTGCAGAGAGTTCAACAAATAGAACTTTCAGTGCTGTGCAAATGCATTTAATGAATCAAGCATTAAAGATCTTATGAGTGTTCATTAATATATTCCTTTTATAAACAAAAGAGTGCAAAGGAACATATATTATACAAAGGGACAGATGTTTATTAAATAGGTGCAGTCACTTTGTAACATTGTGAATTAAACGACCAAGACTCAACTGTTCATGATTGATGTGACTGGTTTTGGATTCTTTTAGACTATTTAGTTTCCACTCACATAAACATCAGCAACCAAATAACACATATGAACATTCATACACACATATAGAGGATACCAGCAACCAAGTAAAGCCATAAACAGCTTCTCACAAATAAAAGATGCAAAAATGATCGTAGTTTCTATCTGTGGTCGTTTTACCGGTAATCTAGATAATGGGATTCTCTAAGGGATTCCCAGCCAGGTCTTAGTGTCAGGGCATTGTGTATGTGTGATTTATACTACACGAGGAATGTAATAAGTACTTCTTATAAATTAGCAAGTAATTTCAACAAATCTGTTCAGCCAAGTAAACAAAACTCATGTCATATTGTAAGAACCCTGAGTACTACACATTACCTGACTTAAGTTAATTATCATTCCAGTGTGTTATCACAAATTCACATTTGAATTATTCAAAACAATCAATCACTCAAGTTTAACTTTAATATTAATCTACTTCTCACTGTATCTTATCAAGACAGAGTATAAACTGTTGTAATTTACATAGTCAAGAAGCAGTATAATACATCACATATAACTTTCAAAATCATCTTATTTCAAATGAAAATTTAAGATAGACAGTCATTGATTTGATTAAAGTCCATACCATAAGCAGTATTATTTCACAAAGGTTAACAATCATTTAATTAACCACCAAACAATCTTGATATCTTTAAATGATTAACAATTGATCATGTTAATTCCAACAGTCCACACAGTAATAGCAAGGAAATATATTTATATTACTTAGTGAATCAATATACCTTTGCACAAGAACATATATTAAGCATATAATAGACTAAATCACTTTTATTAACAGTCCATAGCTTTGAAGCAAATAATTCCAATTTTAAGTAAAATTGTTTTACTGATTTAATCTATTAAAATTCTCAAGCACCAGAAACGACACATGTTTGAATTAACCAAAACCAAACTAATTCATTACTTAATCAAATCAAATAATCTCATTAATCTATAACTGATATCTCAGATAGGCCAACACAATTGAATTCAATCATTTAAGTTAAGATGAATCTAATCAACACTCTGTTGATAACTCCAACACAAATCAAGTTAAACATTTAAATCCAGATGAATCTGTCACTACACCACTGATAACTTAGATAATTTAACAACAGTTCATGCGAAGGGATAAAACCAAAGCAAAATATTTCATTCAGCTTAGTAACTTGATCTATTAAAATTTTCATACACTAGAAATAATAACAACTGATTCCAAACAAACAGCCTGATTCATCACTTAATTAAGTTCAAATAATCTTTTAAATAATTCAAAAATAGAGTTTAATATATTCAACACACTACTGATAACTCAACTGATTCAAAACAAATTGAGTTTTATATTTAAGTTAAGATAACTCTGTCAATATATCACTGGCAATTTCAAATAATCCAACACCAATCGAGTTCAACATTTTAAATCAAGATAAACCTGTTAATTTACCACTGATAATTTCAAATAATCTAACACCAATCAAGTTTTAACATTTTAAATCAAAATAAACCTGTTAATTTTCCACTGATACTTAGGTAATTCATCAAAATCAAATTTAATCGAATGAATGAAAGCGATTTCATCAATACATAGTTGATAAATCAGATAAATACTCATATAGTTCAAGCACAGGGATTAAACCAAAACGAATATTTTATTCAGTTCATTTAAAATATCAAACCAAATCTCAATTAACCTAAGCAATCCAAATCGACTATTTCAGTTAACCACATAATTTAACACTTCGAATTATATCCTGAAATTATGAAGATTTGTTCATACCTGAGTCCATGGCTTCGAAGCATGCATGGATGCTTACCTGACTCAACTCGTCTGACCCTGATTTGAGTGACTCAGGGAGTTAACTCGATAACTCGTCCGAGTTGACTCAACTGAGTCGGGCCGATTTCCTTCACCAATCAATCTGTTTCTCCCCGATCTACCATTCATATGTTCTTCTTCTTCGTTTACCCTGCAAAAATTACTCAAACATCGAGTTAGGGTTTTATAAATTTATCGATTCCATTCAAATATAAGTGTATTATATATATTAAAGTGTGTGTATGTATATTCTGATTCAAAATCCTAGTTCAATTGATTTGAACTCGAGTGTTTTAATCGAAATCTCTTTGATTTGCCCAATCCTAAGCGTCGATTTAATCGATTTATGATTAAATCACTTAATAATATATGTATAGTATCTGAAAATCGAGGTTTGAAAGTGTTTTGAGTGAAGGAAATCGATGAACTTCATCGAAAAAATGAAAGTGACTGCTAGGGTTCTTGAGAGAGAAACGAGAGAGAAAGAGGCGAGAGGAGAGACTGTATGAACAGTGTAAACCCTAAATGGGTGTATATATATTTATTAATATAAACGGCCAGGATTAGATCTGATTTATATTCAATGGCTCAGATTTTAGGGTTTTAAAATGGGCTGTGTTTTAAAATGGGCTGGATAAAATTTTGGGGCCCGAAAATTTTTAAAGGGATATAGATTTATTAGTGTATTGGGCTGGGCTTATTAAAAAATAAGATAGAAAATAATTTTTTTTAAAAAATAATTAAAAAATATTTTCAAATTAATATATATATATATTTATATATATGTATATATATTTAGAGGACAATTTAGATAAATTAATGAGTAATAATATTTAATTTTTTTTAAAATAAATTTCTTTTCAATGCACTTAGTCCATTTAATTTCTCAAAATCCGATCAATAAATAATATTGATAATCCTGAATTATTGAGAGAATTAATTGATATTAGAAAAGAAGTTTTTTTTATTTTAAAATAGATATATATATATAATTGTTTACCCACAATAAATAATATATTTAGAGAATATATTATTTATTTCAAATATTCCAACATTCCTAAATCCAAACGGAGTTTAGTGAACCTGTCAGAATTTAACGGTTTTGTAAAGATGTCAGCGATGTTATACTCAGTTTCAATATGAGTCATTTTTATATCGTCTTTGTTGACATGATCACGTAAGAAATGTTGTCTCACATTTATGGGTTTGGATCTAGAGTGTAGCACGGGATTTTTACTTAAATCAATTGCACTCGTATTATCACATAAAATGGAGATTACATCAAATTTAGTGTTATAGTCTGCCAATGTTTGTGCACAACATTTGGCAGCAGCTATATACTTAGCTTCAGTAGTGGATATAGATACGGAATTTTGTTTCTTTAAAAACCATAAAACTAAACATCCACCCAGAAACTGACACGTACCACTTGTACTTTTTTTTGCCCACTAAATGTCCAGCATAGTCTGAATCAGAATAACAAGTCAAGTCAAATGGTATTCCTTTAGGATACCAAAGACCAATATTCGCGGTACCTTTAAGATATCTCAGTATCCTTTTTACTGCGGATAAGTGAGATTATTTTGGTGCTACTTGAAATCTAGCACATTTGCAAATACTATATTGTATATCGGGTCGACTTGCGGTAATATATTATAAGCTACCAATCATTCCTCGATATTTCTTAGTGTCAACGGGAATTTCTTTGGGATCCTCCTTTAGTTTGCCAGATGTTGACATAGGGGTGGAAATTGGTTTGAAATTTTCCATTTCAAATTTCTTTAGCATTTCATTACAATATTTTGATTGTGAAATATGAATGCCCTCGTCAGATTGTCTTATTTGCAATCCCAAAAAGAAATTTAATTCACCCATCATACTCATCTCAAATTCTTTGCTCATATAGTCAGAGAATTCTTTACATAGTGCATCATTTGTTGAACAAAATATGATGTCATCTACGTATATTTGTACAAGCAAAATATCATTTGTTTCTTGTCTTGTAAATAATGTTTTATCAGCCGTTTCCATTTAAAAATTATTTTCTAACAGGAATTTGCTTAACCTTTCATACCAGGCTCTTGGGGCTTGTTTTAATCCGTATAGAGCTTTGTATAATTTGTATATATATTATGGATGTGTTGCATCTTCAAAGCCGGGAGGTTGTTTAACATATACTTCTTCTTCTAGTATCCCGTTTAAGAATGCAGATTTTACATCCATTTGATATACTTTAAAATCCTTATGACATGCAAAAGATAATAGCATTCAAATTGACTCAATTCGTGCCACCGGTGCATATGTTTCATCAAAGTCTATACCTTCCAATTGAGTATAGCCTTGTGCAACCAGTCTAGCTTTATTTTGCACAACAGTTCCATTTTCATCTAACTTATTTCTAGATACCCATTTAGTTCCAATTATGGAAGTATTTTTGGGTTTTGGAACAAGTTCCCAAACTTTGCTACGAGAGAATTGGGTTAATTCTTCTTGCTTTGCAGAGATCTAATCTTCGTCTAGCAAAACTTCTTTAGCGGTCTTAGGTTCTATTTGTGATAGAAAACTAAGGTGATCACAATGTTTTGAACTTGTGACCGCGTTTGAACTCCTTTACTTAAGTCTCCTAGAACATTGTCCAAAGGATGACTTCTAATGTTTGGAACATCTTTAGGTAGTTCAATATCTGTTTTTAACAATTATAGTAGATTTGTTGGGGATGATGAGCCAAAATCCACATTTTCAAATTATCAAATAATATTCTCAATATTGTCTTGTGTGACATCTTCTTTGTCTACAAGATTTTTATATTTAGGTGATGGTTTTGTTTCATCAAACGCTATGTTCATTGATTCTTCCACCACTAGAGAATTTAAATTAAATACTCTATAAGCTTTGCTATTTGTTGAATATCCAAGAAATATACCTTCATTTGATTTTGGATCAAATTTTATAAGGTAAACTTTGGAGTTTAATATATAGCATTTACTTCCAAATACTCTAAAGTAATTAACTTTAGGAGTTTTACCAAAATAAAGCTCATATGGAGTCTTTTGAATTATAGGTCTTAATAAGACTCTATTTAGTATATGGCATGCAGTAGACATTGCCTCGGCCCAAAAATATTTAGGAGGACGATATTCATTTATCATTGTATTTGCCATTTCTTGTAATGTTCTGTTCTTCCTTTCAACTACTCCGTTAGATTGAGGAGTATAAGGAGCAGAAACGTTATGAGTGATACCATTAGTTTCACAAAAACTTGTAAGTTTAAATTTTCAAATTCTTTGCCATGATCAGTTCTTATATAAACTATGGTATTATTTTGTTGGTTTTGAATTCTTTTGCATAGAGAAGAAAAAGATTCAAAAGCATCACTTTTGGCTTTGAGGAATTCTGTCCACGTAAATCGTGAATAGTCATCAACAACTACCAAAGTATATGAACATCCTCCGAGACTTTGTACAGGGACTGGACCGATAAGATCCATGTGTAAAAGAACGAGAGGTCGTGAGGTAGATACCATATATTTTGCTTTGTGAGAGGCTCGTATTTGTTTGCCAATTTCACAAGCTTCACACATGTGATCCTTTTTATAATTTAATTTTGATATTCCTCGTACATGTTCTTTAGTTGATATATTTTTAATCAACTTCATGTTTACGTGTCCTAATCTTCGATGCCATAACCAATGGTCATCTATAGTAGTGATTAGGCATATATTCACATGCTTACTCATGTCACATGTATAGACATTTTTGTCTCGAGGACACGTAATAACTAATTTTCCATTTTATTAAGAATAGAACAATGAGTAGGATAGAAAATTACCTTATTTCCATTATCACAAAGTTGACTTATCGAGAGAAGGTTGTATTTTAGTCCTGTGACTAGTTGTACTTCGGATATCTTGAAGTGCTCGTTTCCGATGTCACCGATCCCAATAATGATACCTTTACTGCTATCTCCGAACGTGACACTTCCAGCAGTGACCTTTTTAATGTTGTTCAAGGGTGACTTATTACCGGTCATATGTCTCGAACATCCACTATCAAGGTACCACAAGTCTTGCTTAGCAGTAAGGCAAACGTACAAAATAGATCAATTAAATACATAGGTACCCTTTTGTCTTGAGGGTCCTGGGGTTAGTACATCATAAATAACATTTGAATTTGCATGGAAAAATCTAGGCATTGGATAAGCATTGTTATTCACATAGAGATTTCTAGATGCATCATTCCTAATATTGTAAAGTGTTCCCCATGGATATGTGGTATTCAATTTTAATCTTCTTGTACTAGCATAATTTTTAGAGTTTTCATGTTGATATATCATGCTTCTATCATTTGGATAATACACATTATTTCTTGGAAAGATGCCATGATACTTTGGTTTATTATCTTCAAACCTAATAGGTGGTTGAAAGAATTGAGATCTAGGTTGCCTTTGATTGTTATTAGCTACCTTCGGATGGAATACATTCTTTTCAACATTTTTGGATGACTTATATCCTTTTCGAACCCATATATGCTTTCCTTTAAACTCACCATTTTTAAATTTACAATATGAAATGGTATGTCCGTGTCTATTGCAGAAGGAACATATAAATGTAGATGATTTAGAAGCATCATTTTTAGTTTTTTCATGGTGTTGAACAACTTTCTTTGGTTGGACATTCTTATCATATCCTAAACCTTCATGATTGAAGGAATTTTTATAATGTACCATTTTATTTAATATTTCATTGCCTTTTGTAAATCTTTGAATAATAATTTCAAGATTTTCTTTTTCTTTGTTTAAGGCATCAATCTTGTTGCTAAGAAATATTTCTTGATCTTTAACTTAAGATATGAGCTTGAAATTTTCTTGTTTTAACCGTTGAGCTTCTAATTCTAAATCTTTTTCTTTAAGCTCATTGGTTTGTTGTAGCTCTTTCTCTTTTTCAAGATTGTTTATTTGAGATGTAGTTGTTGATATTTCTTGAGTGAGTGACTCATTTTGTATTTTTAAGTTCAACAACTCAACATGAAATTTACAAATATTTTCATTTACTTGTAACTTCTCACTTTCCATTTCTTCAGATTGGAAATTAATGATACATTTTCCACTTCTAGTTTAAGAATATTTTCCTTGTGAGTATTATTCTCAATATTTTAGTAAGTGGAGTTGATTATTTAGAGATGAAATTTCATCTTCATATTGGACTTTTGAGTCCATCATTCGAGTAAACACTTTACTTTGATTATAATGTATTTCCTCGAGTTTCATTTTCTCGGACCATAATAGATGATGTCTTTTGTCAAGATCTTTATACTTGTTGTTAATGTTTACCACAAGTTCAATTAAATCATGTATTTATATCTACAAGATTCAAATTAGATTCATGTAATTGAATGAAGTTTGAAGAAAGGGTTAGCTCTTGATTTGAAATGGAGATTTCCTTTGAAGTAGATGCATCCCCGATAGCTATTAAGCATAGATTCACAATTTCTTCACTAGCTTCCAGAGCTTCATCATCTTCACTTAAATCCCACCCATTCTCGGCCACGAGAGATCGTCTTTTTATAAGTTTAGGACATTCTCGTTTAAAGTGACCGGGTTGTTTACATTTGTAACACACCTCTTGTATTTCCTCTGTGTTTTGTTCTTTTTGCTCGGGAGGAGTGTAAGTAGGAGTGTTAATATTATAGACATTAGTATTTTGCATACCTTTTCCTCTATTATAGCTCATTGACGGAAAATTACTCTTATAGTTAGGAGTGTAATTTTAATAGTAATTTGGCCATCCATTAGAGTTAAAAACTCTTTGTTGATTATTTGATTTAAGGAAGCCTTTTTCGTATCTTTGAGCTTTGCTTTGAAGCAAACGACGTAATTGTCTCGTAAGTAAAGCAATTTCGCTTTCATCGAGATTTTGTATTTCTTCATTTAATTCATCATCGTTATCTTCTTCATCTATTAGTATAGATTTTAAAGCCATATTTTTCTTTTTGTCTTCCACTTTTGGAATGACTTTTTCTTGTAAATTATCTTCTTCGTATGCACAAAGATTTCCAAATAGATTATCTATTTTATAATCATTGAGATTGTGCATCTCTTTGATTGTGGTTACTTTAACCTTCCAACTTGGAGGTAATGATTTAAGAACTCTTCGGTTCTTTTTATTTTGTGTATAACTCTTTCTGAGTTAAGATAGTTCATCGATAATGCGAGTGAATCTAGTTTCCATGTCGATGATATTTTCTCCTTCTTGGAGTTTAAAGTTCTCGTATTCTTGGATCAAAGTCTCCTGTTATTCCCAAGGAACTAACAATGAGATTTACAGAAGGGGGGTTGAATATAAATCTCAAAACTTTTTTAAGTTTTGAGCAGTTTCAAAGGCTAAGTGTTTTGATGAACAATCGTGTGTAAATTGCTTTGGGCAGGTGCAGACAGATATATATTCAAAAAAAAATGTAAAGAACACAAAGGCTTTAAAAACTTTTCTGGTGGATTTGTTGTTCCACCAGAGATGTGTATTTCAGAAAATCTGTGATTCAAAAGAATTGATCACAGCTGCGTCCTAGTACAAACTAGATGATTTTCTCTCTATGTTTTTCTAAACAGCTCTAGAAAATTCACCATCTAATTACTAGCTGCAACTTGGTTTATATATCACCAAGTTTACAAGTGAAGACAAAAGTACAAATACAATTAAAAAGATTCTTCACATGTTTCTTCTTCATTTCTCTATCCAATGTAATCTAGGATAATCTGTGAATCTTTGAATACTTCCTTGTTTGCACCAGAATGGAAATGCTGCATTTTCTTGAATCCTCCAAGAGGCTACAACATTCCAATTGTCTCTGTCAACCCATGTGCCTCTGTCAGCTTATGAATTGTCACTGTCAACTGCTATTGAACTGAGCATCCGTTGAAGCTTTCATCGGTTGATGGCTTTATCCGTTGATGCATTAGCAGTTGAGGCTTTATCCGTTGATGCACTCATTCGTTGATGGATATTATCCGTTGAAGCTTTAGAGACATCCGTTGAAGCTTTATTTCTCATCCGTTGAAGGCCTTTAATTTATCAGTTGATACTACTTCACTTATACAAAATTAGAAGGCATGAAATATTTACAATTAGCCCTCCTATTTGCATATCCACTAGTAGTCAACATGACTTATAATTTCCCACAATCATCTAAGAATTATAACTTAAATACAGAAACTGAAATGTACTACAATACTAAACTTATTTCTAAGTAAAGCTACTCCATCAACGGATAACCAGAATGGTCTTATCCGTTGAGGCTACAAACACTAGATTTCTACTTAAGTGTTTTATTTAACTTATCATCAAACTAATACACATATTCCTAACAATCTCCCCCTATTTATGTCTACTAGAATTGTAGGCATAAATTCAGGTTTAACTTGATGATAACAAAACACTTAACGAATATATGAACTGAAGTCAAGTAGAAATTCAAAAGTGCTGCAAAAGTGTATATACTGAGATAAAATTGAAGAATTACATTATTTCCAAGGATGCTCCTTTAGGCTGATCATATTATTTTCTTTTCCTTTGATCCTTTGTTTTCTTTCCTAGCCTCCTGTCATTTTCCTCTACTTGGAGTAGGAGTTGTCTTTAGAATTCAGCTTCATCTTCTTCACTGATGTCCAACTTAGATTGCATGTCCTTGAGAGTTTCATTAATGGAAATTTTTAGCTGGTCTTCAAGTCTGAAAAATCTTCTGACTCTTTTATTGTCTTTGAACTCCATCAACCAATGAGGTGATTTATGAATTGTAATTCCATGCTCAGGTATGAGTAATGTTCTAGGCAAGGAATTAGACTCCCACCAAGTTTTCCTTATGCTGGTAATCTTGTTGAGAATCTCAGTTTTGGCAGTCCTGGTAAAGCCAGAATCCCTTTTGATAGCTGAGTAGACTCTAACCAAGGTAGAATAGCCTTCATTCAGAATTCTTTGAAGAGGCCAAGTCCTTTCCTCACTTCCTTTATATTTGAACACTAGCCTTTCTGGGAGCTGTTTGTATGCACGTATTCCCCTTACTTCCTCCAGCTCATCCATATAGAGTTCAATATCTGTAAACTCTTTTATGTCACAAATGTGAACATAATCATCCTTTGAGGCTTGTGGCTTAAGCTTAGGTTTGTATTTCTGGCTGAATTTACTTGAGGTTAGGGGAGGTGTAGATTTGGATTTTCTTTTCAGTTTTTTTGGTGGTGGAGAGGTAGTTAGGAAGGTAGGCAAGTTGATGGTGTCCCAATCAATAGGTTCCTCCTTAGGGATGATTGGTTCACCATGGACATTTATACTAGGATCAACAACAAAAGGTTCAGGAATGGAAGGTAGTGGTTTAGATTTTGATTGGGTTTCTTCAGTGTCATGTCCAGTCTTCCTTTTTGCATTGGCCTTCTTTCTGTTCCCTTTCTTCCATTCCTTTCTTTCCTCCACACTCTCTTCAACCACATTCCCCATATCCATATTTCTACTTTCAATCTTGTCTTCTTCAATCTTGTCTTCAATCTTCTTCTTTTCTTCATCATGACTTGACTTTAGCTGTTTTTCAAGCTTTGCTTGTGCTCTTTTGTCAGCCTTCAACTTTTTAGCTTCTTCCTTTAACCTCATGGTTTCTTCCCTCTTGGCTTTTGAGAATTTGGGATGTCCTTGCATCACACATATGCTCTTTCCCTCTCTATAAATGATATCCATATTCATTCTTTCCACTACATCATTGGTCTCTTTGTGCTTTATGATGCTACCACCCAAAACTTTGTCTTCATCAGGTTTTGGAAGAGGAAAATCTACTTGTTTTGATTGACTAAAGTTTAGAGGGTTCTTTGTAGAGTTCCTGTTGAATCTAGTGGATGGCTTGAGTACCATGGGTTTCAAATTCCTGAAGGAAGTTTATCCAACCTTATTCCTCCTTACTGGCTTGTGCTCCATAATGATTGGCTCAACCTTTGTGCTATGTTTCACAGATAATGATTTTGAGGTTGTAGAGCCAAACACTTGTTGCATCCTTTCATCAATTTCTCTCCTTTGCTCTTTCACCTTCATCTCAGCTGCTGCTAGTTGGATTAGATCAATTCCATCAAGCTTTCCTTTGATTTGAAGTGTTGGAGGAGTAGTGATGGCAGGAACTAGCACTTTGGATATTTGAATGTTTGTAGATGGCTCCCCTCCCCCTTCTTGATTCTCCCCCTTTTTGTTATCATCAAGGAGAGGAGTCAAGGCTTGTGCTTTAGCCAGTTGCATGAGTAGACTTGTCTGAGACTGTTGATTTTAAAGAATGGTGACCACGGAGTTTTCAATGATATGAACTCTGTCCTCCAACTTGGCCAGCCTCTTTTCAACATCTGATTCTCTTCTTAGTCTCAGTAACAAGTCTTGCATGGTACCATAAGGCATGATTGAATCCAGCTTCTCAGAATTGTAGGACTTTAAGTCAGCTATATCCTTCTTGAGCTCATCCACACTTAGATTCTGCCTTAATTGCTGTAGCTTCATGAGATGTAGAGAATCTAGGTGGGCTTGAAGAAGAGCCTTGGTACCAGCATTGGAGGTGTTCAGAATGGCTCTTTGGATTGACATGATTTGTTTGACTAAGGAGACATTGAATTGTCCTGGTGTTGACTCCTTTGTCAATGCCCATTCAGGTAAATCTGGAATAGAACTTGGGCCTTCATCTCCCCCTAAGTTCATGCTTCCATTAAATGAAACAGAGTCATCATCATTAGAATTTACTCCAAATTCTTCAGATGGCTCACCAGCGGTAGAAGGCATCAAGTTGACAACAACTTTATCCTTTTGTAGAGATTCTGAAGTATGCACTAGGTTTAAAGTCTTTTCTGCCTCCTCATTGCCCTGAGTAGCCAACAATTGATAGGCTGATACAGGATGAGTAAAAGTGTCAGCATCCAAGGAAATGTTATCAATTACAGCCTTGTAATGTTGCTGAAATTGTCTTTCCTTTTCAGCATCATCCATAATCATTGACTCATTAGCAATGGCTGGATCCACCCTTATACCTTTTGTACCTGCTTTTCTCTCAATTTATCTCTTTTCTTGCATCAGGGGCTCCCCCTGACTCACACTCCTCACACCTTCACCCTCACCTACTAAGGTGGCACTCCTCTCACTTTCTTTTGCCATGCTGGAAGAAATAGCATGCATATTTAGACTCTCAAGCTCTCCTTTTGCCTGGGAGCAACCCAGCCTCTCACTCAAACTTTCACTCCCTTCCCTCAAACCTAGAAGTGATTGTACAGTAACCATGTATTCTACACTTGGAATTGATTCAGTTATTTGTGTAGAGACTATCAACGGATAGGGAGTATCCGTTGAAGTAGGAACTGATGATATCAACGGATAACTGCTGTTAAGCTTATCCGTCGAAGAACAACCACTTGTCAATGGATGAGGAATATCCGTTGAAGAAGGAAAAGAAGTAGAAATAGAAAGTGACATGATTGTTGAATCTGTGTGGATTGATTTTAATTTAGGTGACACAGATTCTTCAACCAAATCTGAAAGAATTGGCTGATGATCCAACAAATCATCTAAAAGATGATGATCACCAGTATTTGAATGGGGCTCCTCCCTGAGTTGTAAAGAGGGAGAATCAGGAATTGATGTGAATATCATGTCCATATCCAGAGATGGTGATGGAGAATTTGGTGATTGATGTGTGTCAATTTTGAGAGAATGGGGCTGTGACTCCACATTTGTTGGAGTCACATCAAGCTGAATTTGAGAAGACATAGATACATGTGGGTGTATCTGTGCAGTGTGTGCCCCCTGTGTGGAAACTAAGGTTTTGATCCTCTTTCTTCTTGAAAAGGCTTTTACAGGTGAGTGTGTGGCTTCAGTGTCCCTCCCTCTTTTGTTCTGTGTCCCTGGTTGGGGACTATTTTCAATAGCTGCACCCTTTTGGGAGGATGCAACTAGGGATGAGTTTGAATCCTTTTCAACCACCACAGTCTTTTGAGAAACTGTGGCTTGGCTAGCTGGGGTACCACTCACCTCTCCTACCTTATCCTGGGGGGTTTCTTGATGTTCACCCCTCCCCTCACCACTAACACCCTGTTCACTCCCCTTAGGGTTTATGGTAGTTGTTACAACTTTTGTCTTTGGAGAAACAACAGAGGTGGCTTTCTTTGACTTTGGTCTTGAAACTTTAGGTTTGGTGGCTTTGGTAGGAATCTGTTGGGACAAGGACACAGATTTCATGGCCACACTTGAAGGCAAAGAAATAATGGGGTTGGAAGTAGTAGGAGTTGAAGAAGTATTTACCTCACTTACCTGAGATGCATTCATTATTGGTAAATATACCAATGGCACCTGATTGTTAAGGTTAATTCTCAAAAGGTCTGCAAGGACCCTTTTCTCTTGTGCCCAACATTTGAGTTTATTACTCTCATTGGTTATGACCAAACCTTCAGCAACATGGTTAGCCAATAACATAAGAATCTAGCATAGTAAATGTTATGAGGTCTATTAGCTTTGTTACCTAACCTGGTACTCAATTCTAGCATGACATAGTTGTTAAAATTAAAATACCTATCAGAAACTAGCATATAGAGCATATTAACTACAGATGAAGTTATTGCATCAAAATTACTAATTTTCCCAGAGAAAACCTTGATAAAGGCATCACCAAGAAAACTCCATTCTTTCCTAAGGCATTTTCTTCTAATACTCCTTAAACTAGCAGAATCAAAAGAATAGCCTATGGAATCTAACATGCTAGATACATCATTATCAGTGTGTGGTGTTATGGCATTGTTCTCAGGTAGTTTGAAACAGGACTGTATATCATCACAGTTAATACAGTAATATTTACCTTTGAGAGTGAAAGAGATGGTCATATCAGTGGGGTTGAACTCTGCAGTTGTCCAAATCTCCTCAATTAGCTCACAGTAAATAGTTGGGGCTTCCAGCATTGCATAGCTTAGTTTGCAGTTTTTGATGAAGTCCATCATCTTGTGATAATCTGAGTGGACTTCATTCTTTTCCACCAAAGCTATGAAATTGTTTTTCTCATAGACAAATCCAGATTGGGACATTATCTTTACTACTGGTGCCATTGTAGTGAGTAGAGGTTGCAGAGAAAAGTTGAGAGTTTTGGGAGAGAAAGAGAGTAAAAGCTTTGGAAAAATTGCAAGAAAGCGTAAAGTGAGAATAAAAATTCAAGGGCTTTTATACTTTCTCAAATTAAAACGTAAGGAGAATGATTAATCAATATTTTAAGTAAATTACAGCCGTTCGAGAATAAAGAAAACTGTATAAATTCTAAAATCTGCCTTTATTACAAATACATACTCTGTGTATATATATGTATCAACGGTTAAGTAAAAGAATCAACGGTTGTGACTTACTTAAAACAACTGATGTGACACTTCAACGGATGAGGTAAATAGTTATCCGTTGAAGATTAACACAGTTTTATCCGTTGGAGGATAAAATTACCAGAAATGTATTTATCTTTCAACGGATAGTGAATATCCGTTGATAGAACAATTTTGTCTTTCAACGGATAGGGAATATCCATTGATAGAATAAACTTTACTTAAAGCCAACTTTGTTCTTGTAACAAATTCATTTCAGGCTTCAAAACAAATTATAATAAGGACATAAATTTATGAATAATTAAGCATACCTAGCTCACTTACTAATCTTGTGAATGTTGATTCATCAAGTGGCTTGGTAAATATGTCTGCAATATGCTTTTCACTTGGAACAAAATGAAGTTCCACTGTACCATTCATCACATGTTCCCTTATGAAGTGGTACTTGATGTCAATGTGCTTGGTTCTTGCTTTATCTGGATGATTGTTGACTTGCTTGATGTGATTGATAATGATTTCACTAGCTTCATCCTTTGATCCAAGAAATTAGGTCCATGAAAACTTAGAGAAGTCATCTACAATCACTACGCAATATCTATTCCTTGAAATTGACAATATATTGACTGGTCCAAAAAGATCCATGTGTAGCAGTTATAATGGTTCATCAATTGCTGATTCAAGCTTCTTACTGAATTATGCTCTCTTTTATTTTCCTTTCTGACAAGCATCACACAGTCCATCCCTTGAGAATTCCACTAGAGGCATTCCTCTAAATAAGTCCTTTTTAACTAGATCATTCATTGTCTTGAAATTCAAATGGGACAGCTTCTTGTGCCATAGCCAACTTTCATCTGGACTTGCTTTGCTGAAAAGACAAGTAATTGATTCTGCATTTGTAGAGTTGAAGTCAGCCAAGTACACATTCCTTTTTCTAACTCCAGTTAGAACCACTTTGTTGTCCTTCTTACTTGTGACAACACAGGCTTCAGAATTGAAGGAAACAGTATTCCCTCTGTCACATAGTTGACTGATGCTCAATAGATTGTGTTTGAGACCATCAACTAATGCAACTTCATCAATGATGACATTTTCTTTTGAAATCAGGCCATATCCCTTAGTGAACCCTTTATTGTCATCTCCAAAGGTTATGCTAGGGCCAACTCTCTCCTTGAACTCTGTGAGCAGGGTGAAATCTCCTATCATGTGTCTTGAACAACCACTGTCCAAGTACCATAGATTCCTTCTTTTTCCCGGCACACAACAAAATTAAATCAAGTTGATTTTGGTACCCAAGTTTCCTTGGGTCCAGCCTTGTTAGTCTTTTTCCTAGACTTCATACCTCCTTTATCTTTTGACTTAGGTAACTTTGGGTCAACCTTGGTTTCAGATGTAGTTGGTTGAAGTGTAGGGTTAGTCACAGAATCATTTAGCACATTTGGTTGAATTTGATAAGGCATAGATTGTGCAAACACATTATTCCACATAGGCATGTTGTATGGCATTTGAGGTATACTGAATGCAGCAAAATAAGGATTATTAACTTATGGCATGTTTGCAAAATGTGCATGAGGATTCTGTTGAGACATAACAGGCATAACATGCAGAGGTGACATAGACATGTTAGGCATGGAAGGAGTTAAAGGCCTGGGAGCATTCTTAACAGACTTGCAGTTAGCAGATAGATGATTAACACTTTTACAATGCACACAACATTTTCTAGGAGCATACTTATCAGGTGTGTAATTGTTGTGTTTGTTAATCCCTACCTTCCCATTTCTGTTAGATTTCCTTTTAGTTTCCTTTTTATCCTCAACCATCTTAAGCCTATTTTTCAACTGATCTAAAGTCATGTATCCTATATTCACCTTACCGACATCTTTGGATGTACTAGCTTCTTCTTTGACAAAGTTCTTGGAAGTTGAACCAAACTTCTTATTGAGATTTTTCAAATTGTTCTTTTTAGAATCACTTGCCTGTTTCAATTAATGAGCCTTCAACGGATGCTCCTGTTCTTCCTTCAACGGATAACCTTCATCATCCGTTGATTCCACATCCGTTGATAATCCATCAATTAATTCTACTTCCTTTTTGTTTTTCTTCCAGGCATTCTCACAGAGTGATTCAATTCCCTGAACCTTGACAATCTGAGCACCAACATTCCTAGATGTTTTCCAGGCCTTGATTACATCTTGTTCATGTTCTAATTGTTTAGAAAGAATTTCTACTTTCTTAACAGATTCTTCTAATTCACTCTCAACAGATAAGCATTTGATTTTAATCTTTTCAAGCTCAATTACCTTACCCTCTAACACAGCATTCCTATCACTTAAAAACAAATTATTTTCTTTAATTCTTGTGTTTTCTTTAGCTAGTGATTTAAGGGAAACACGCAAATGATATAATTCATTGGACATATCATTTATAGCTTCATTGCATTCAATCTTAGAAAGCTGAGAGAGGTCAGTAGTAATTACCTGGTTGCTTGATGAACTAGTTTCATTTTCATCAGAATTAGCCATCAAGGCTAGGTTGACATATTCCATATCATCATCTTCATTGGCTCCATCCGCTGCCCAGTCATCCTGAGTCGGAAAGGCTCTTTCCTTTTGTTTGAGCAAATCGAAATATTTCTTTTTGTAATCAACTTGCTCAAATTTCTTCTTATCAGAGGTTGGCTTTCTACACTCATTTGCAAAGTATCCACTTATGCCACAGTTATAACATTTGAACTTAGATTTGTCCACCATGTTCTTGTTTGGCTTAGTGAATCTAGCATTTTTCTTGAATTTCATCTTTGCAAACCTCCAGGACAGAAAAGCCAGATGTTCATCAACATCATCAGAGTCATCTTGACTGGAACTATCTTCAACCTCAGCTACTTGCTCCTTTCCCTTGCTTGATTCTGATTTGCTTGTGCCAATTTTGAGACTTGGCATTGTCTTTTCTTCATTCCTGGCTTCAGTCTTCTCATTATCAGCTACAAGTGCAACTGATCCACCTTTTCTCTTTCCCTTTTCCAACAACTCATCTTGCTCCATCTCAAATTCATAGGTCTTCAAAATTCCATATAATCTTTCAAGTGTGAAGTCCTTATAATCTTGAGAATTCCTTAGTGAAACAGTCATATGCTTCCATTCCTTTGGTAGAGACCTCATAAATTTTAAGTTGGAATCCTTGACTTGGTACACTCTGCCATACAGCTTCAATCCATTCAACAGTTTCTGAAATCTATTAAAGGTACCATTCAGTGATTCTCCTTCTTCAAAATGAAAGTATTCATACTGTTGAATGAGAAGCTGCATTTTGTTTTCTTTGACTTGTTCAGTACCTTCACAGGTAAGTTGCACAGTATCCCAAATTTCCTTAGCAGTTTGGCTGTTAATGACATTATCAAACATATCTTGATCTAGGCTATTAAACAGAATGTTCATGGCTTTCTTGTCCTTGTGAACCTCTTCAATATCTTCATCAGTCCATTCTGCTTTTGGCTTGGGAATAGACTGTCCAATAGCAACTGTGGCAGTTGCAGCTGTGGCTACCTTGTGAGGGATATGAGGACCATTTTCAATACAGTTGATGTAGCTTTCATCTTGAGAGAGAAGATGTAGATGCATCTTCACTTTCCAGTGATGATAATTATCTCTTTCCAGGATTGGAATCTTTACACCAATATCCTTCTTACTCATGATGTTAGTAGAATAGATCTTTAAACTCTTTGTAAGTTAAGAGCTTGCTCTGATACCAATTGTTATTCCCAAGGAACTAACAATGAGATTTACAGAAGGGGGGTTGAATGTAAATCTCAAAACGTTTTCAAGTTTTGAGCAGTTTCAAAGGCTAAGTGTTTTGATGAACAGTTGTGTGTGAATTGCTTTGGGCAGGTGCAGACAGATATATATTCAAAACACAAATGTAAAGAACACAAAGGCTTTAAAAACTTTTCTGGTGGATTTGTTGTTCCACCAGAGATGTGTATTTCAGAAAATCTGTAATTCAAAAGAATTGATCACAGCTGCATCCTAGTACAAACTAGATGATTTTCTCTCTATGTTTTTCTAAACAGCTCTGGAAAATTCACGATCTAATTACTAGCTGCAACTTGGTTTATATATCACCAAGTTTACAAGTGAAGACAAAAGTACAAATACAATTAAAAAGATTCTTCACATGTTTCTTCTTCATTTCTCTATCCAATGCAATCTAGGATAACCTCTGAATCTTTGAATACTTCCTTGTTTGCATCAGAATGGAAATGCTGCATTTTCTTGATTCCTCCAAGAGGCTACCACATTCCAATTGTCTCTGTCAACTCATGTGCCTCTGTCAGCTTATGAATTGTCACTGTCAACATTTATTGAACTGAGCATCCGTTGAAGCTTTCATCCGTTGATGACTTTATCCGTTGATGCATTAGCAGTTGAGGCTTTATCCGTTGATGGATGTTATCCGTTGAAGCTTTAGAGACATCCGTTGAAGCTTTATTTCTCATCCGTTGAAGGCCTTTAATTTATCAGTTGATACTACTTCACTTATACAAAATTAGAAGGCATGAAATATTTACAATTAGCCCTCCTATTTGCATATCCACTAGTAGTCAACATGACTTATAATTTCCCACAATCATCTAAGAATTATAACTTAAATACAGAAACTGAAACTTATTTTTAAGTAAAGCTACTCCATCAACGGACAGCCAGAATGGTCTTATCCGTTGAGGCTACAAACACTAGATTTCTACTCAAGTGTTTTGTTTAACTTATCATCAAACTAATACACATATTCCTAACATGTCCATTCGAGAATTTATTAAATCCATGGTTCCTTCGTAGGTAACCACTAATTTATCCCACATTTCTTGTGCTGACTTACAATTATTTATTTTTTATATTCTTTTTCAGCAAGTGCACTTGTGAGTACCATTTCTGCCTTAACAGCTATATTCATTCTTTCTTCCTTTATTGCGTTATATTCACTAACCTTCTTTTCGATGATGATGTCATCAACCGTTTTGGTAGGAATAACGACTCCATCTTCTATGGCCATCCAAACTCTGACTCCTTGAGATCTAGCATAGATGCGAAATCTCGTTTTCCATGTTGCAAAGTTGGTGCCGTCAAATAGAGGAGGGCGAGATCTAGATAGACCTTCACCACAGCCGATGGTATTTAGATACGCCATTTTAGATCACTTTTTGTTGTGCCTGTGAATCTGCAAATCACTTAACAAACACGTTAAAATGCACTGCTCTGATACCAATTGTTAGGTCCCGTAAAAGGGCTATTTAAAGCTAGAATGGGGGTTGAATATCTTAATTACCAATTTAAAATTTATTATGGCGTTTTAAAAATATTTATGCCATTTTAAATATTTTACCGATGCAGATTATGTATGCGGAAATAAAAGACAATGAAGAAAATACCACACGAGATATTTATCCTGGTTCCCGATGGTACAACCTCTAATAGATTCGCTCACCCCTATGTCCAGTCCCCGAGCTCCTCTCCAGGACCCGAGTTTTCCCTGAAAAATAACCTTGCTCCTTACATCGGCGGAGAAGCCTTTACAACCCCACAAATACTTATCTTGGTGCGTAACTCCGGGTTACCACCTCAAAATAAATGTGCAACCTACACAACCTATCTTAGAAAATAACACCCTGTTATTTCTTCAAAGTTGATGTCGAACCCTTGGTGTAGTCTTTGTCCTTCTAAGAGATGAACGGAAAAGTTCGCCGAAAAAATTCGTCGGAGGTTCGGACGGATTTTGGCTTGTTGGTCGAACTTGGGCAGCCCTTCGGGAGGTAAGAAAATGGTATGGATGAGTTTTTCTTAGGACGATAGAGCTTGGTTGGTGGAACTAAGCTTGAAGATCAAAAACCTTGAATATATGATATATATTTGTAAGAGATAGGCTTTTGAGTTGAAGTATTTGGGTTTGGATATTAGAGAGTGTGTAGAGAGAATACTTCTTGAAAATGCCCAGCAATTATTTAGCTCTTAGCTTGTGTAAAAAATGGTGGGGTGGGTGTTTATTTATAGAAGGGATTAGGTGAATGGAGTGGTTGAGAATGAGTTAAATTGAATGGTGGATGAAGATAGTGGTGTAGATTGATGACATGGAGGATAAGGTGTGTTTGTCTGCAACTTGCATATAGGACAAACAAGAAAAATCCCAGCAACTATTAATTATATAATAATGGTTTTTAGCTTTTTCAAATAATCTTTAATTACTTAGTTAATTAAGTAATTAGCACCATTTATACTAACGACTTTCAAAACCCTTTAATAAATACAACCAAAAATATGATAATTACCTAAATATCATAAAATGATGATCTGCAAGTTTTGGTCAATTTTGGTCAAAGGTAGCTTGGTCAAACGCTCGGTCAAAGTCTTGGTCAACACCCAGAAAAATCACACTCGGACAAAATTTCTCAAAAATTACACAACTTTAACTATGCATGGAAAATACCATTTAAGTGAAAAATTTTAAGTTTCAAGATTTTCTAGCAAGTGAAAGTATTTTATTTGGATTTAAAATGATTAAATCAGGGTTCGATTTCAAATAAAATATGCACGATCTTTTATGAAAACATGTAGACATTGTTGGCTCGGTTTGGGATAAAATAAATACTTAGAATATATCTTCTTAAATATAAAATATTTTCAGAGTGTGAGAAATATTTTTAAGTATTTAAAAGTATTTTCTCCGATAAATAATATATTTGAGATACAGGAGAAAATTACTTTGAAAAAATATGAGGAGTGGGATAAAATGAGATATTAATATTCCTTTATCAAATATTAATTTTTAAGAGTATAAAAATATATCTTTGGATTTATAAATGTTTATGGAGTGAAAGATATATATTTTATCCCATTAAAAATATCTGTTTTTGAAATAAATTTAGCACGAGCCTTCTAAAGAGTATCCAAGTTCTGATATTCATTTTTCAAACTTGTTTCCTTATTAATATTACAAGAGATCCTAAGAAAGATCATAATTCTTTTACGATCTCATTGCTTTGGAGTATATTCCTTTAAAAAATATATTTTTTGATTTTCAGCAAATTGGAATATCTCTTGTATTTATATTTAAAATATAAATACACTTTGAAAAATATTTTTGAAAATATTTTGCTAGATATGGCTTTCCACTTTTGATTATGTCAATTAAATTCATGCCTATTTGGAGAGAATATACGTGTTTTAAATTTTATGTTAAATTATGCAAATACCAAAATAAAAAATTAATCGAAGATGTCCTTTCAGGATTGATGATGATGAAACCTTTGCTCCAGTTACAAGACTTGAAGCAATAAGTATTTTTCTAGCATTTGTTGCACACTCAAATTTAAAAGTGTATCAAATGGATGTGAAAAGTGCCTTCTTAAATGGTGAGCTAGAAGAAGAAGTATATGTGCAACAGCCACCTGGCTTTGAAGATCCTGAATTTCCAAACTTTGTGTATAAACTACTCAAGGCTCTGTAAGGATTAAAGCAGGCACCTAGAGCTTGGTATGATACATTTTTAGAATTTCTACTTAAACATGGTTTTACTAAAGGAACAATAGATAAAACTCTCTTGAACAAAAATCATGGCAATGACATGATTCTAGTCCAGATATATGTAGATGACATTATTTTGAATCTACAAATGAGAAGTTGTGCCAAAAATTCTCTAAGCTTATGCAGAGTGAATATGAAATGAGCATGATAGGAGAATTAAGTTATTTTCTTGGACTTCAAGTTAGTCAAAGAAATGATGGAATCTTCATCAGCCAAACTGTTAGTCCCAAAGTATCGTAGAAGGGGGGGGGGTTGAATACGATACCTACAATCTTTTCGATTCGTTTCAAGTTCTTCGTTAAACGTACGGAATCAAAAATAACACAAAACAATTCGAGGAATATATTGTTTTATTAATATAAACCTTGAGGTTGCTACAATCTAATCAATGTATTGATTAGCTACAATAAATTCAGCAGCATAACAATATGTTTACAAGGATAATAAATGTGAAGCTTTAATGGAGATCTCGTAAACAGAAATGTGTTGCTGGAGAATATAACTAACTGAATGAACATTCATTCAATTTGATTTGTGGTCTTCCAAAATTCAATGGACAGGTGGCCAATTCTTGTCCACACAATTCATTAATTTTGCTGCATGCAATTCTGTGAATAACTCATCTATGGCGACAGCTCTGTGGCGACAAGCTTTCCCCTGTGCCTCCTCTATGGCAACAGCTCTGTGGCGACAGAGTTGTCTGGTGTTCATCTGTGGTGACAGCCTCTATGGCGATAAGCTCTACGGCAACAGTTGCCCTGAGCATCTGTTAACACCTCTGTGGCGACAAGCTCTATGACGATAGTTTCCTTGAGCATTTGTACTAACACCTCTGTGGCGACAGGCTCTTTGGCGACAGTTGCCTTGAGCATTTGTACTAACACCTCTGTGGCGACAATAACTTCTGTGGTGACTAGTATAGAGAGAGCTGTCATGACTTAGAGTATTTTGGATCTTTGTCAAACCATTCTTCAATGTATCAATCATTTTCTTATGTTAATTGAATCAAAATACTTTCTTGAATGCTGATGTTTGGTGCACTGGACTGGTTCACAAACAGCTAGCATTGTGGGGATTTTAATTCAATTTGTCTTGTGTTTCTGAGTTGATACAGAATGATGTTTATCCATTGCTTCTTTTACTGAACCCTTGATCTGTAACACTTGAAATCAATACATGCAACTGATGTCTAAAGCCCCTTGATGTCTTATTTTTCATGGATGCTTGAACGTAACAATGAACTTCTTCCCATGATCTGTTGGCGGACTTAATGAGTCAATCACATCATTTGGTTCTTTATGTTTATCTTGTCTTCATCTGTAGGGTTCCTGTGCTTCACAGTTTAATATTGTTTATCTGATTCTGTTTTTCATGTTGAGTTATAAATCCTCGATTACATGTTACATTACATTATGCTTTACAATCTCCCCCTATTTGATTGTTAGAGTTCGACAAGCAAATCCCTAAGGATAACTCAACTGATAATAAGAAAAAGTACAAACTATAAAATAGATAAAGATATTAAATATATTCTGGATTACATATTCATTTCCAGATTTCTTAAGATACAAATTACAAAGAAGTGTTCCTCTAGCCTGAACATATACTCTATGTCTTCTTTGTCTTTGTCTTCTTCTGCTTCCTGCTTCCTTCTTCTTCTCGAGGCTGATCGGATTTTCTCTTAGAGACTTTCTTCTTAGGACCTGAAGGTTTTGGAGGAGACTCTTTCAGCTCATTCAATCTAGCTTGTACACAATCACGAGCTTCTATCTCAAGTGCATTGACTGGAGGTGGATTATTCAATTCATGAAGCATTATCTCAAGATATTTGACTTTAGAGCATTTAGGAACAAGATCAAACAATAGTGAGGATGTTCTGGACATGACGAAGACTGTTATCCTTTTTGGATGTCCTCTTACTCTTCTAGTGTCATTGATTGACTCTTCTTCCATTACTTCGTCAAGTATCTTAATGATAGGGATCAAAGCAACCTTGTCTTCTTTATATGTGGATAGTTTGACATCCGTCAAGGCTTGCTGTATTGAGCCTGATTCACTTGTCCTGAAGTCTTTGATTCGGATCCTGCATTTATTGAATCTAAAGACTAGCTCCCCTTCACTGTCAGTGCTGATTATAGGTTCAGTATCTTTCAGAAGATTAATTTCTGCTTCTCCATTGATGAACACCATCTCATGATATTCTCTTGTGATTGCCTTCATATCCTTCTCCGTGTCTTTGATCATCTTGTCATTGAGCCTATAAGCATATAGAACTTCAGCACCTTTGACTTCTGCTTCTGATCTTTTAACACCTGGAGCTTCCAGTTTAGCTCTTTTCCTCCTTAGTTGACTTTCCAGAAAGGTAAGTTTTAGATAACAAATGGTTCTTATGTGTTGGTCAGACATGGTGATATTTTGCATTCTACCACCTACAAATAGTTTGATCACGAATGGATACATAAATGCTTGAGGAGATACATCCATCATCATTCTCTAAAGTCTGTCTCTGAAATATTCATTTTCATTCATTTTCAACCATGGGATTTTTGAGGCTAAGACGCACATTTCAACAATGTTCAACTTTTTCAGTACACTGGTAGACACTTTCATCTGTAGACCATCTCTGTGATTGATAGTGATCTTCCATCCATTCTTCAGAATGTTCACAGCAGTACCAGTAATTACTTTGCTGAACTGATCATAGAACTCATGGATGTTTATATATGTCTCTCTGTAGTGCTCCACAGTTCTTAACAGATTAGAGTTTCCAGGGTCTGAATAGTGATATGTTTTTGGTTTGTCCATTTTCTTCTTTATTTCTTCCCATTTGCTCCCTTTCCTGTTAGCTCGAAGATATGCTTCTCTCTCTTCTCTATTCCTTCTTCTTTGAATAGCTCTTTGAATTCTTGCTCTTGCTCTTTCTATTTCTTCTTGAATCTCTAAATAAGAACGATTGATTTTCTCTGTGATTCCATAGGATAGACAGTCGTCTGAGAAAGCATCTTCGTCTTCAAATTCTTCATCCTCAGAGATGATCATTCTTTCTTCCATAGCCACTTTTTCGAATCTTGGCTCACACCCAATCGGAACATCACTTTCATCTATTTCACCTTCTTCTAGTTCCTTTTCAGAAAATAAGGGTCTTGGAGCATATATTTGAGACAGCAGATTTCTCTGAGTTGTAATGATTTGGCTCAGATGTCCTGATTGCTACCCTTGAGATGTTGCACTTTCCTTAGAGAATTTTTCCTTGAGGATCACCCTTTCATCAATTCTCTCTTCTAGCTCTTCCTTCATCTTATCTTCAAATTCATCATACGTACCAGTGGTCTGAAAGGTATCTTGAAGTAGATTAACAGCAGTATCTACTTTTTCTTGTTCTACTACCCTTTTCTCCCCCTCAGTTGGGTTATCCTTCAGAGCTGGTGTTGATTGAGCATGTAAGGTCGAGACAGGGATCTCAAGAGAAGCAGGCAGTTGCTTGCTGACTGAGGTCATTGGCCCAGTACTGGCAAGAGCTGCTTCAGATGAGACCAGGATCGGCGCTTGCTTGCTAACTGAGATCTTTGGCTCAGTGTTGGTAGTTACTTTTCCTTTTCCTGTATGAGAGAGAGATCGCTCAACGAATTCCCGTAAACTAGCGAATGCTGCTTGCTGATGTTCAAGTTGATCGGAAAGACTAGCGATCTGATGATCTATGAGAGATAGTTCTATCTGAAATTGTTGATCTTTAAGAGCCAGCTGTTCCTTGAGATAGCTGTCTTTGAAAGCTAGCTGCTCTTTAAGATAATCTTTAGTAACATAGTTTGATAGATATATATGTGTAGTTTGGATGGTAGGTGTCTCACAGGCTTCTTGCAGTGTATCGCTCAGCACTCTATCACTCGGTTTAGGGTCATGTGTGTCACTCGCTCTCATAAGTTCACTCTGCTCAAAGCTCCGAGTTCCAAGTGTACCTGCAGAAGAACCTGGAGCCATCCTTAATGAGGTCAGCAGTGGTGCAATGGGAGTTCGCAATTCTCGATCCTTGTCTAAGACAAGTTGCCTGTCATCAGAAGATGACTCATCTAGAGTTAGAATCTCTGGGGGGAGCATTGGGGCCTTCATATTTGGCATCTGATCCCCAGCTTCCCCTTGTATCTGTGAAGATATATTCCCCTCAGGCTCACCAGTTAAATCTGGTTCATCACCAATGGGTTGCTGATCCGCGCCTATATCGGATCCACTATCTGCAGATGCATCCAGGTTTATTAGTCCTGGGGAGGTAAGTGATGTGCTAGGTTTGGTAGCTCCTAACAAATGTGAAGGCAGTTGATCCATTGAAGGACCTTGAACAGGATATTCTAACCGTAAAATGGTTGAATTCCCTGTTTCCGTCAATACTTCCTCACCAAATAGTACTCTTCTAATCGACTCATTTAATGCTTCAAGAGCTTGGATATTGGATAAGGTGTTTGACTCATTACAGGATGCCGTGGCTGACGGGCGAATTTCAATAGATCTACCTTGTTGAGAAGATAGATCTAGTAACTGTGTAGTTGCCTTTTAGCCAGAGAATCCTTTTGAGAAGATACCTGAAGGTTTACAGTTGTCTCAGGATGTTCACTACTTTGCTTCATAGGAGACAGAGTTGCGAGTTCTCTCAAAGTACCTTACTTATTTGCTGTATCTAGTGCAGTTCTCCCTCTATTTGTATGGGGTCCTTATACTTCAGGGTTTGAGCTAGGAGAGTTGATGGTGTTTGGTCGAGCTCTAGAGGGTGGTTATGAATTTGTGGCATGCCAAATTCAATCCCTCTCCTATCTACTTGTTCAATAAGTAGCTGTGTGTGATGAGAATCAAGGTGTAATTGATATATGCTAATGAAATCAGAGCATGCTTTAAAAGTATTACTCATAACAGAAGTACCCATAGCTGAGAAAACTGGTCTGTGGACAGATGTATTAGAATGTGTAGACTCAGCAGCTTAATAGGGTGGACTAGCAGCTTCAGGTTAAGGTTGTGGAGAATCTTCAGGTTCAACTTCTTGTTCTTGTTCAACTTCAGCCTCTGCTTGATCACCATGCTCAGGATCAGGTTGATCTGCTTCTGCATTCACATTTTCTTTAGGTTCATGATCAATATTTTCCTGTGGGTCATTTTCAGCTTGAAGTTCATCTTCAGCTTCTTCTTCTTCTTCATATTGAGCATTGATAGTGGCAAAGACATCTATCATGTGGTCTGTTAGGAAAACAACCTCTGTATTTGGATAGTTCCCTTTCTTGTGCAATTCAGTCACTAACAGTTGAGACAAGACAGGAGGATCTTCCAAGATGTCACTGTGAGTTGAGTCTTTTGGGCTTCTGACAGTTTTTCATTGAGCACAATCTGAAGGAACCTTGCGTATAAGATAAAGTTCTGACGATGTGATTGGTTCTCCAAAATGTGCTGCATGAATAACCGCCCAAAGTGGATGCGAAGATTATTTGCGCCAGCAACCCCAACAACTTGATTGAAGATAGTCAGTCCGTGGAATCCAGCAGTCTTGGGAACCAAGCAGTGAGATAATATATTGAAGAATAGATTCCATTCCTTCGGAACATGACTTTTATTGAAGTGTCTTGGTAAGTCATCATTCTCTGTCATTGTTCTCCTTATTGTTCTGAAAAGCTGAGTAATTCCCAGTCTTCTTGAGTGTCATCAAAATTATCACGAGGTAGCTGAAAATGTTCATTGAAGTCGTCCTCTGTAATTCTGATTATATCATCACCAATGTCAAAGGAAAAAGCTAATTTTTCATCTTCAGAAGAATTTGTAGCTATTGTATGTACATGCCTGAGAAGCTCAACATTCAATTTCACTTTAGTAGTTAATGCGAAGCGCACAATGGAGTGTTCGTTTAGAAAACGAATCCAAGTCTCAAAGTGTACCATTTTTACTGGATCACGTTCAATAATAGAAACAAAATTGGTTTTTGGAATCTGAATATTATTCGCCATTTAATTAAAATGAGAATAAAATTTAGATTTTAAAATGAATTTAATTGTGCCCTTCGAATTATGAGATAAAATAGATCGAAATAGACTTCTATCACACACTCAATTAATTAACCAAAACAGCCTTAAGGAAGAAATCAGGTTAAAATTAAACCACTTAACAATTAGCCAAACAAAGCCTTAAATAATCAATAACCAAGTAGTTCGATCTTCAAAAATACTCGGTGAAAATGATTGATTTTGGTATCAAAATACTCCTTATGATCTGGGCTTTTAAAAACTATAAAAGTTATGAAATTTGGCAGCACTTTGTTAGGGTTTTGATTAAAAAAAATTCCTTTCTCCTCTTGCGATTGTTGTGCTGTGTATATAATGAAGAAAAATACGATCTTTGTGTATATACTTGCAGCAAAACAATTTTAAATCACAAGGGCTGTGTGGCGACATCTCTCTGTGGAGACCACTCTCTGTGGCGACACAGAGGGATTTGACTTAGAGAAATTTCTAAGTCTGGCTCTCTGTGGCGACACAGTCTGTGGCGACATAGAGGGATTTGACTTAGAGAAATTTTTAAGTCTTACTTGCGATCCAACACTCCCTTTGCTGCTGTGATTTATTTTAAACACCTTTAAAAAAATTCATTGAAAAAGATGTTTAAAGCAAATAATAGTTCACAATTATATTTCACTACTTTTACAGATATTATCATTTTATTGATAACACTATAATTTTTTGTGAAAAATAATTATGCTGCAATATTTTTAATATTAATTTCAATGAACCCCTTTAAATATTAATTACTTAAAGTCCACTGAAATTAAATTAAATAGATTTATCAATATGAATGTGCTCAACCATATATATAAATTTTATATAAGTACATAAATGATTGAATTACGAGAAATAATTAATGGCATGTAAATTCAGATGTCCTTAAGATATTGAAATTAAACAACAAGTGAATTTAACGAGGATAATTTACAGTTATTGACTTCTAAAATTAATTAGAAATATTTATCATCCCAAGTTCACTAACCAATTTAGAGAAAGTGTTTTCATCAAGTGGTTTGGTGAAGATGTCTGCAATTTGATCCTCTGTGGGTACAAAGTGTAATTTTATAGTACCATTTGTGACATGCTCTCTGATAAAGTGATACCTGATGTCAATGTGCTTTGTTCTCGAGTGCTGAACTGGATTGTTTGAGATTGCAATTGCACTTGTATTGTCACAGAATATTGGAATCTTTGATACCAACATACCATAATCCCGGAGTTGATTCCTCATCCACAAGATTTGAGCACAACAGCTTCCAGCAGCTATGTATTCAGCTTCGGCAGTTGATGTGGATACTGAGTGCTGCTTCTTGCTATGCCAGGATACCAATCTTCTTCTAAGAAACTGACAGCTTCCTGATGTACTTTTCCGGTCAATCTTACAACCTGCAAAATATGAATCTGTATAGCCAACTAGGTCAAAACCTATACCTTTAGGGTACCAAATTCCAAGATTTGGAGTTCCCTTAAGGTACCTAAATATTCTTTTAACAGCTATTAGATGAGATTCTTTTGGTTCAGCTTGAAATCTAGCACATAAGCATGTTGCAAACATGATATCTGGTCTACTTGCTGTGAGATAAAGTAATGAGCCTATCATACCTTTGTAGCTTGTGATGTCAACTTTCTTACTAGTTTTGTCCTGATCAAGCTTGGAGGCTGTTGGCATGGGAGTCTTTGCTGGAGTTGAATCTTCCAGATTATACTTCTTGAGAAGTTCTCTGATATACTTGGATTGACAAATGAATATTCCATCTTTCCTTTGACTCACTTATAAACCAAAAAAGTAGTTCAACTCTCCCATCATACTCATCTCGTACTTACTCTGCATTATCTTAGAGAATCTCTTGCAAATATCATCATTAGTAGAACCAAATATAATATCGTCAACATATACTTGAACTAATATCATATCAGATTTATATATTTTATGAAATAGATTTTTATCTATGACACCTCTAGTAAAACCATTTTCAAGTAAAAACTCAGAGAGGGTGTCATACCATGTCCTTGGAGCTTGCTTAAGACCGTAGAGAGCTTTGAATAGAAAGTATACAAAATCATCCAGATTTGGATCTTCAAAACCTGGTGGTTGTTCTACATACACTTCTTCTTCTAGCTCCTCATTCAGGAATGCACTCTTCACGTCTATTTGATAAACTTTGAATTCTGAATGAGCTGCGAATGCCAGAAACATCCTGATTGCCTCAAGTCTAGCTACTGGTGCATAAGTTTCATCATAATCTATACCCTCTTCTTGAGAGTAACCTTTACCTACCAGTCTAACTTTGTTTCTCGTTACAATGCCATCTTCATCTAGCTTGTTCCTGAATACCCATTTAGTGCCTATCACTCACTTGTTCTTTGGTCGGGGTACCAGCTTCCATACCTTCTGCCTCTCAAATTGATTGAGTTCTTCTTGCATAGAAATAACACAATCTGGATCTTTTAGTGCTTCATCCACTTTCTTAGGTTCCATTTCTTAAAGAAACCCTGAAAAGTGACATTCATTCTAAGTGGTATGTCTAGTTCTTACTCTTGTGTCAGGATCACCAATGATCAATTCAAAGGGATGGTCTCTGTTCCAAACTCTTTGATGAGGCAGATATGATCTTGATGTTTCCCCTTGTTCAGTTTGATGTTGATTGTGAACTGTAGATCCTCTTCATGCTCCCCCTGAGTTGCTATCACCATGACTGGATGATTCTGATCTGTTTGTAGTGGTTCTAGATGGAGTTCCTGAATGATTATCATGATCATTGTTTCCACCATTATCACCACTTGATCCTGAATCAACATTGCCATGTACTACAAGCACAGTTCTAGCAATCTCAGGTTCTATTATATCCAAAGGATCATCTGATAGATTTTCAAATTCCAGAGATTCAGAATCATTTTCTCTCTACAGGCTTGTCAACTTGGTGTCGTCGAATGTTACATTAAGGCTTTCAATCACCTTCTGATCATCAATCATATAAACCCTGTACACTTTAGATTCCAAAGAATAGCCAAGAAATATGCCTTCTTCTGCTTTAGCATCAAACTTTCCTAGATTTTCATTTCCTTCCTTCAGCACAAAACATTTAGCACCAAACACATGAAAGTATTTTAGTGTAGGTTTCTTGTCAGCCATTATCTCATAAGGAGTCTTGTCATGATCTTTATTAATCAGGGTACGATTTTGAGTGTAACACGCTGTGTTGACAACTTCAGCCCAGAAGTAGGTAGGAAGTCTTGATTCACTTAGCATAGTCCTTGCTGCTTTAACCAAGGTACGATTCTTCCTTTCTACTACCCCGTTTTGTTGTGGAGTCCTTGGAGCTGAATACAGTCTCGAAATACCTTTCTCCAAAAAAAATTCATTTAGAAATGCATTCTTGAATTCTGTCCCATTATCTGATCTAATCTTTGTAACAGGTAGTTTCGCTTCCATCTCAATCTTCTTTATATGATCCACTATCAGAGTAGGTGCTTCATCATTGGATTGTAAAAACAACACCCATGTGTACTTGGAGAAATCATCGAATATCACTAAAGCATATCTTTTCCTTGATAGTGACAATACGTTCACTGGACCAAATAAATCCATGTGAATCAACTTAAGAGGTTCAGTTATACTTGTCATTTCCTTGCTTCTGTGTGATGCTTTCTTTGATTTCCCTTTTTCACATGCTTCACAGAGTCCTTCTTGACAGAATTCCATCTGTGGTAGTCCTCTCACTAGTTCTCTCTTGATCAGAGAGTTCATTGTCTTGAAGTTCAAGTGTGAGAGCTTCTTGTGCCATAACCAACTTAGTTCTGATAAAGCTTTGCTGTAGAAACATCTGCTTACTCCATCACAGGTAGACTTCAAGTCAGCTACGTACATATTACCTTTCCTTACTCCCTGTAAAGCAAGCTTCTCATCTTTCCTTTGATAGATCAAACATCTTTCTGTTCTGAAGTCAACATTGTATCCCCTATCACAAAACTGACTTATGCTCAGAAGATTATGCTTTAATCCTTCCACAAGAGAGATGTTTTTAATGATGACATTGCCAATTTTCAAATTGCCATATCCCTTAGTAAATCCTTTGATGTCATCTCCAAAGGTAACTATAGAGCCAACTTTCTCAACCACACCTGTGAGCAGGGACTTTTCTCCTGTCATGTGCCTAGAACACCCACTGTCCAGAATCCACATGATCTTTTCTTTTCTTACTTACCCTGCAAACACAGATTGATTAAGAAGACTTTGGTACCCAAGCTTTCTTGGGTCCTGAAGGTTTAGGAGTAGAAACAGAATCAATAATTGAAACCTTAACAGGCTTAGCTTTCACTTTGACCGGCTCCTTCTCAGTGTTAGTCTCAACAGAGTTGTCAAACTTAGAAATAGGAGTAATAGTATTGTCTTGTGTGTGCTTATTACTCATGCTTGTCTTAGTGTTGATGCAAGTGCTAGCAGTTGCATGAAAAGCTTTAAAATATTCAGACATGATGACAAATGCACATGGCATACATCCAACTATACCACAAGGTTCATGAAAACTAGGCATGTTAGGCATGGCAGGCATACTGGAAGTTGTAATAGATTCTACTTTACCTTTAGTGCATTCATGTGTAAGATGTGCAACAAAATTGAAATTATTATAAAGCTTCCTAGATGCAGATGAGGAAGATGCAAAATCAGATTTTATTAACACCTACCTTGCCATTCCTGTTCTTCTTAGTCTTAACCTTAGCACTCTCACCAGTTTTAGGGTTGACTAATGGTTCTGGTTTCTTAAGTGTTTCAGGTTTCTTTTTATCCACCTTAGTACCTAGGTCAGCTATAGATTTGGCTTTCGTAGCTGAAGCCTTAGGAGTCTTAGGGGATTCCTCTTCTTTCTCTCTATCTTTAGCAATCAATTCCTCATTGATTAGCAAACTTACTTCATCCAAAAGTTCTGAAATAGACTCAGTGAATAGCGGAGATGCAACATCCTTAATAACATATGGAACCTTTTCTGAGACAAACATGTTTATCTCTGACTATCTATTATCTCCTTCTGAGTCAGAGTTGCATTCTTAAATGCCTGTAACTTCTTTTCTAAGTCAGCAATTTGGGTTCTAAGAATGGCTTCTATGTCTGCATTGCACTTAACCTTATTCTTTAGATACTCATTCTTTTGTTTAAGGTCTTCTAGTCCAACTACAAGCAATTCTAGTTCTTCATTCCTAGAGGTTAAACTCTCAGATTTAAGAACTAACTCATCATTTTCCATTTTATATACAAGCATGCTTGTATGAACATTATACAATTCTAAAGTAAGCTCATGCACTATAGATTTGTATTCAGATACAGACATATCTATAGTGGTAAGTTCAGGAACCTGAGATGATTGTGATGATTCTTCTACAGAGTCTGCCATAAGAGCCAGATTTACATTCTCTTCCTCTTCATCTGAATCAGTATCATCCCAACTTTTTCCTTCAGCAATGTACGCTCTTCCCTTTTCCTTTACTACATAAGTATTCAGCTTCTGTTTCAGCTTCTCATTCTTCCTTTTCAGATCCTCATAAGTTTCCTTATTTTCATAGGAATCATTTGATTTAACTGCCTTGGGCTTTCTGCAATAAGATGCAAAGTGCCCTAACTCATTGCAGTTGTAGCATCTGGTTTTGCTCTTGTCTATCCAACTTGACTTGTAGGCTCCTCTGGAGCTTGACCTTGACGAGTAGCTTCCTTTCTGAAATCTCCCTGATGAACCCCTTGGTTAGTAGTTGGGCTTTCTTCCGAATCTAACATGACTAAATTTTGCATCCATATATGCCATAGATTTATCCTTCAACTGTTCAAGTTCCTCTTGAGTATAGAACTCACTTTCATCCTCTGGCTCACCATGAGCAATTTCAGCTACGACAATTTCTGTAATTGTTGAGGAGGGTGCAACCTTATTTTCTTGAGATTCTAGTTCACGAGCTACAAGTGCAGTGGTTTTTGTAAGTGTCGTACTCTTACTGTCAATAGAACCAGGTTCATAGATAATGACTCTTTGCTCTTGCTCCAGCTCATATGTTCTCAACTTACCATAGATCACATCCAGGGACATAGTGATAAAATCTGCTATTTCCCTGATTGATGTGTTCTTTTGTTCCAGGTGAACTGGGAGCGTCAGCATAAACTTCCTGTTAGACTCTTGTATGGGGTAGACTTTCCCTTGCAGCTTTAATTCACTTAACAATCTTGTATATATCTTTCAAAGAGTGAAGACAGTGCTTCTCTGGGTTGAAGTTTGAATGCCTCATACTGAGTCGTCAGAATATCCATCATGTTTTCTTTGACTTCCTCTGTTCCTTCCATCAAAAGCTCAATGGTATCCCACATATCTTTTGCACTGTTACATCCTAGAAGTTGATGGCTCATATCATTATCGGTCGATTCCACAATTATGAGTTGAAGGCTTATGTCCAGATTTATCAACTCCTTATCGGTTTTCGTATATTTAGACGGATCCCTGGGAGTGAATGAGGAAGGAATTCTCACCAGTTGTGGTTGTGGATTCAACAACTACTTCCATCTGAACATAAGGTCCATTCAGTAATATCCCAACGTAAAGTAGATTCGAAGTTTTCATAAACAAAATCATCTTTTTCTTCCATAGGTTTTAATTATCTTTGTCAAATGGGGGAACCTTTATACTTCCAATTCTTTGGTTATTCATTATCTTGGCGGAATTAAATTATTTAAAATTCAGAAATTTCAAGAAATGAGAATTTTTGAAAATTTAAAAATTCAAGAATTTTTCAAGAACTTGTTTTTTTTTCCGGATCTTGATTTGTATGTCAATCAACAAGCTCTGATATCAATTGTTAGTCCCAAAGTATCGTAGAAGGGGGGGGGGTTGAATACGATACCTACAATCTTTTCGATTCATTTCAAGTTCTTCGTTAAAAGTACGGAATAAAAAACAACACAAAACAATTCGAGGAATATATTATTTTATTAATATAAACCTTGAGGTTGCTACAATCTAATCAATGTATTGATTAGCTACAATAAATTTAGCAGCATAACAATATATTTACAAGGATAATAAATATGAAGCTATAATGGAGCTCTCGTAAATAGAAATGTGTTGCTGGAGAAGATAACTAACTGAATGAACATTCATTCAATTTGATTTGTAGTCTTCCAAAATTCAATGGACAGGTGGCCAATTCTTGTCCAAACAATTCATTAATTTTGCTGCATGCAATTCTGTGAATAACTCATCTATGGCGACAGCTCTGTGGTAATAAGCTTTCCCCTATGCCTCCTCTGTGGCGACAGCTCTGTGGCGACAGAGTTTTCTGGTGTTCATCTGTGGTGACAACCTCTGTGTCGACAAGCTCTATGGCAACAGTTTCCTTGAGCATCTGTTAACACCTCTGTGGTGACAAGCTCTATGGCGACAGTTGCCTTGAGCATTTTTACTAACACCTCTACGGCGACAGGCTCTATGGCGACAGTTGCCTTGAGCATTTGTACTAACACCTCTGTGGCGACAAGAACTTCTGTGGTGACTAGTATAGAGAGATGTCATGACTTAGAGTATTATGGCTCTTTGTCAAACCATTCTTTAATGTATCAATCATTTTTCTTATGTTACACTACTAGAAAATCAGCATTAGACATCGCACATTAGACATCAGTCAGAAAAGTCACTGATGTTAAAAGCTTTTTTTACATCACATAAAAAAAAGTGATGTCTTTTTGGTATGTTTACATCAGCTTTTGAGTAAAATGATGTCTAAGTTGTTCTTTTAAAAACTACGTCACATCAGTTAACATATAAACCGATGTCCAATTTCTTTTTAACATCGGTTGACATAATAACCTATGTCTAAGCTCAATTTTAAAAAATTAGAGCCCGCTGCTTCTCCCTTTTGCTCCGCGCCCTTAGCCAAATTCCCCCCCCCCCTTAGTATATTTCCCTATCCCGCCTATTCACTCATTCACTTTAATAACATTATAACATAAAATTAAAAATAAATCAAAATCAAAACAAAAACAAAAAATTATAATCTCCACAAAAACAAAAACTTATTCACTCATCCCCCTTTCTCTCTCGACTGCTAAACCTAGAACTCTCAATTGTATGCTTACTATCTTTCCCCCTTTCCGATTAGACCTTGAATCTCCAATTAAACCTCTCAATTTCTTCAACTTTCTAAACCTAGAACTCATTTGTTTCAATTTTTGTGACAGATTCGAAGATTAAGGAGTTAAGTGTGTTCATTGAAGTTTAAGGTGAGGAGTAGAGTTTCTTGGAGCTAAATCTTGTAGCTAAGGGTTTATTAAAGCTTAAATCTCGGAGCTAATTAAGTTGGATTTTGGTCTTAGAGTTTGTTGCTGTGTTTTTTGGGATTTTGGAGCTTGCTTTCTTAGGTATATTCTTCTTTACATATCTATTTATATATGTTTGGGCTGCATGTATATATTTGTGTAGTTGTATGTATGCATGTGAAATTGAAATGTGTAGTTGTTGCATGTGTAGTTGTATGTGTAGTTAAAATACAGATTTACATGTAATAACAAGTGCTTGTATATATTTGTGTTTGTGTTGTTTGTAAATATATTTGTGTTTGGGGCTTGTTGTTGTAAATAGCATGGTTTATGAGTGAATATAGGAATTTTATATTGATTATACTAGGTAGTAAATGTACTATAGTATATAGTAAATTAATATGTTATTTGACAATCAGGTAGTTTGAGAATAGCATGGACAAATCTTGGATTTTCAAAGATAGGGACATACTTGACTATGAAATCGGGGTAGAAGAGTTTTTGATATTTGCCGAGGAAAATGCTAGTGATCCTAAAAGAATCCCCTGCCCCTGTAAAAGATGTGCTAACTTCAAAAAATTTGCAGTTAAGATTATCAGGGGACATTTATATGAAAATGGTTTTAGTCTGGGGTACCTTGATTGGATTTGGCATACACAAGGGTCTGCAAGTAGGTCATCAGTTAATAGAAATGCTCCGACCCCTGCATCTACGCCTGCCCCTGCACCTACGTCTGCCCGCGCACCGATACCTTCCCCTGGCCTTGCATCAGAAACAGCCAATGTTTGTGATGATGCATATAATTCGAGTGAGTACAATAATGAGTCGTATCAGTTTAGGAGATTTGTGGCTGATGCTGAACAGCCTTTGTATGAGGGTAGTGAATGTACCAAGTTGGAGTCGATGCTAAAATTGCACAATTGGAAAGCTAGGTTCGGAATTAGTGATAGTGCCCTTAACGATTTGCTGTCTACCATTGGCTCTCTCCTTCCTAAGGACAATGTGATGCCACCTAATGCATATGAAGCCAAGAAAACCTTATCCGACTTGGGCCTAGAATACATAAAATATCACTCATGTCCAAACAATTGCATACTGTATCGGGGGTAAATGTTGATGCTTCCGAGTGTCCTAAGTGTCGTTTATCTCGCTGGAAGTTAGGAAAGGATGGTAAAATAAGGATTAATGTTCCTGCTAAAGTAATGTGGTATTTTCCAATTATACCGAGATTCAAACGGATGTTTAAATCTCCTTCTACATCTGAACTAATGACCTGGCACTCAAAGCAGCGAATAGAAGACGGAAAGATGCGGCATCCAGCCGACTCTCCTTCTTGGAGAAATATCGACTATAGGTGACCTGCCTTCGGTAGTGATGCACGAAATATTCGTTTGGCGTTGTCTGCAGATGGTATAAACCCACATACTAACGGTCTAACCAATAGATACTCTTGTTGGCCAATAGTATTAGTGACTTATAATCTTCCTCCGTGGTTATGTATGAAGAGGAAATTTATGATGCTAACAATTTTAGTTTCCGGTCCACATGAACCTGGCAATGACGTTGACGTATATTTACAGCCTTTAATCGATGATTTAAAGAAGTTGTGGGAAGAAGGTGAACCAAATGTTTATGATGCATACACCAAGTCATATTTCACTTTAAAAGCAATTTTATTGTGGATAATAAATGACTTTCCTGCATATGGAAATCTGTCCGGATGCGTTAATAAAGGTTATATGTGTTGTCCAGTATGCGCTGATGATACAGTTGCCAAGTATTTAAGCCATAGCAGGAAGATTTGTTACCAAGGCCATCGGCGTTACTTGGCTAGGAATCATCCATATAGGAAGCAAAAGGCCGCTTTTAATGGACAACAAGAATTAGGGCAGGCACGTCCACCTCTGTCTGGAGAAGAGGTTTTATTGCAGCAAGATAAAATTATATTTCAGTTTGGGAAGGAAGTAATTAAGTCAAAGAAGGTTGATTGTCCATGGAAGAAAAAGTCGGTTTTTTTCGAATTAGAATATTGGAAGTTTCACCATGTCCGTCATTGTTTAGATGTCATGCACGTCGAGAAGAACGTGTGTGATAGCTTGATCGGCACACTACTAAATATGAAATCTAAGTCTAAAGATAGTGAAGCTTCTCGTCTTGACATGATTGACATGGGGGTTAGGGCTGATCTAGCTCCACAAAAAGGAGAAAAAAAAACCTACTTACCCCCTTCGATTTTTAATTTGTCCAAGGCAGAAAAAAGAAAATGTTGTCATCGTTAATGCACATGAAACTTCCTTATGGACACGCGTCGAACATTAAAAACTGTGTTTCCATGAAAGAATTAAAGATGTTTGGGATAAAGTCCCACGACTACCACATCTTACTCCAACAACTGCTTCCTATTGCAATTCGTGCGGTACTTCCAAAAAAAGTCAGGGTCACCATAATTAGGTTGTGTTTCTTTTTTAATGCTTTGTGCAGCAAAGTTGTAGACGTATCGAAACTAGATAAATTTCAATCAGATGTAATAGTAACTTTGTGTGAGTTGGAAAAAATCTTTCCTGCATCATTTTTTGATATAATGATACATCTCATAGGGATGCCCCAAACAGCCCGGTGGAACTGAATGCGGCTATGTTGTTATGTGGTATATGAAACAAATTGCCATGGATAATGAAATGACATTTGTCAAAAAGGTATATTTTTTTGCTTAATTCATTCTTGATATAACTGGTGTACATATAATTTGTGGTAGAATTCATTGTTACTAATTCCTGTGTGTTACACTTTTCAGTGGTCGAAAAAGAATCGAAAGGTGACTGTTGCCAAGGCTGAGCTGGACGAGGTTCGATGTGAGACTCTTAGCCATATCAAGTCCTTCTTATAAAAAGGCCTAATTTGCAGCTCCTTTATGTAGACTGAATTTTTAAGAATTTGTAAGAGTTACTAGTGGTTTTTGTTGATAAATATTAATGGGGGAACTTTAGTTGGTAAATTTCTGTTTGGGATGAACTATGTAAATGATCGATGGTGGATGTCTAGTACTTGCTATTGCAGTTATGTAGTTTGTTTGGATTATGAAGTTTGGTTGGTGGTGGATATATGTACGTAAAAATAAATGAATGTATGTTTATTTTTGTGTTTGTTTTGGTTTGGTTAGTTTTGGAATGGTAAAATGGCAGTTGGTATGTTTTTGGATGACTCTTGTTTGGGTGTTGGGCATTTTATTAAAACAGGGGATTCATGAATAAAAAAAATAAACAACATCACTTCATGAACAAAATAACTGATGTAAAATGTAGTCAAATAAGACATTTCATTCAATAAACTGATGTCATAAGCAGGCACATATATCAGCTCACAAGAAATGACTGATGTAAAACAATATAATAGATATCACATTTTGAAAGAACTGATGTTAAACACACACAAAGACATCGGTTCCATTAAAAAAAGAAAGGTACGACATCGCTTCTGATAAAAGACTGATGTAATATATTAAGTTACACATCAGTTTAACAAGTTTTTCGATGTTAATGTATCATATTGCTTTATATGTGATAAGTTTAAAATGATATACATGACATATGAATGAATAACTGAAACCATAGTGAAGGTATACATTGAAGAAAAAATACATCACATTGTTAAGAAAAACGATGTCTAAACTGTGTATAGACATCGGCTAATAAGCGATGTGTAATGCACCTACCTTTCTCATCGCATGCAAAGACATCGCTTGGATTTTAAATAGACATCGGCTAATAAGCGATGTCTATCGACAAATTTCTAGTAGTGTTAATTGAATCAAAATACTTTCTTAAATGCTGATGTTTGGTGCACTGGTCTGGTTCACAAACAGCTAGCATTATGAGGATCCTAATTCAATTTGTCTTGTGTTTCTGAGTTGATACAGACTGATGTTTATCCATTGCTTCTTTCACTGAACCCTTGATCTGTAACACTTGAAATCAATACGTGCAACTGATGTCTAAAGCCCCTTGATGTCTTATTCTTCATGGCTGCTTGAACATAACAATGAACTTCTTCCCATGATCTGTTGGAGGACTTAATGAGTCAATCACATCATTTGGTTCTTTGTGTTTATCCTGTCTTCGTCTATAGGGTTCCTGTGCTTCACAGTTTAATATTGTTTATCTGATTCTATTTTTCATGTTGAGTTATAAATCCTCGATTACATGTTACATTACATTATGCTTTACACAAACCAAGTATGTCAAGGACTTATTGAAGAAGTTTGGGATGATTGATTGTTCACCTGCTTCTACACCAATGTCTACTGCAACAAAGTTAGATGAAGACAGGAAAGGCAAGAGTGTAGACATTTCAGGATATAGAGGGATGATTGGATCACTGCTTTACTTGACTGCAAGTAGACCAGATATAATATTTGCAACATGTCTATGTGCAAGATTTCAAGCCAAACCAAAGGAATCACATTTGATGGCTGTCAAAAGGATTTTCAGATATTTGAAGGGAACTCCTAACTTGAGATTATGGTATCCTAAGGGAACTGGTTTTGAAGCTGTTGGTTACAAAGATGCAGATTTTGCTGGATGCAGGGTGGACAGAAAGAGCACTAATGGAAGCTGTCAGTTTCTTGGACAAAGACTTGTATCCTGACATAGCAAGAAATAACAATCTGTGTCAACTTCCACAGCTGAAGCTGAATACATAGCTGCTGGAAGTTGTTGTGCTCAAGTGCTTTGGATTAGAAATCAGCTAATGGACTATGGCCTAGTGTTCACAAAATTCCCATTATGTATGACAATACTAGTGCTATATCTATAATGGCTATGTTAGGTCACACACACTGTAGAAGGGGGTTGAATACAGTGTTTACTACAATCAAATCGAATATAAGAACTTAAGTAACAGAAAACAGATTTTATTCAACACAATAAACTCTGTTACAATATGGAAATGTCCTCTCTCAATGATGAACAAATTATCACGAGAGCTGCTAGGGTTACAAAGAATAATAACTTCGATAATGATAACACTTATAGTGTAAACCCTATTCCCGTGTTTATATATTACACAGTTACAAGATAATGTTCTAATTGATATGGATTATAATTCTGCTTCCTAAAATATATCAACTAGTTATCTTTTCTTCCAAGTATTCTATTCTTCATAGAATTCTTTCTTCATGCATAATTCTTTCTGCCTTACTCTCGATCTTCTTTCCTTTCAATCAGCTGCCTGCCTTATCTGAAAGTCATCTTAAGTCCTGATATTATCTCTTGAAAAATATCTTTTGATAACTTAAGTTCTGATAACTTAAGTTCTGTCTTCAGTATAAGTGCTGATTTCCAGTTAAGTACTGATTTATCCTGTTAGGTAATATCTGAAAACTAAACACAAATCATATTACACATGACATTATCAAATATATCTAACAAGCTAATCCAGTTAATCATTCTAGAACAAAGAACATTGATGTAAGGTACCATTTTATTATAGAACATGCTGCAAATGGTACCATTAAGCTCATTTTTGTCCCAACAGAAAAACAACTAGCTGACATTTTCACTAAACCTTTGGATGAAGCTACTTTCATAAGACTTATATGTGAAATTGGAATGCTAAATTCTTCTCCCTAAGGTAAGAACTCAACTAGTGTTTTGTAGCAGATTAATTTCCAGTAAATCATAATTAATCTGATTCTATTGGAAATTAACTGAAATATGAAGTATAAATATTTCAGAAATCTCTGCATATTTATTCTTCAAAATAAAAATTTAACTTGGAATTTTTCAAATTCTAAGTAAACTGCTAAACTGTTAATTTACATCCTCAATATGTAAAATTAACACAAGGCAGAATTACAATAATCAAACGTACATAGAAAACTGAGTTCTCGATAAGTCAAATTGACTTCTCGACAAGTCATGTCATGACTTCTCGAGTAAGTTCTCGACAAGTCAATTCACTGACCTCTCGAGTGACTTCTCGGTAGGCCTAAATATGACTTATCGATAAGTCCTGTAGAGTTCTCTAGTAGTGTTAATCCACAGAGTTCGCTACAAGTACAATTTTTGTCTTATCAATAACTCAGAACTGAATAATTCATTTAATAAATTATTTTGGTAAAATACTTTTGGAAAATCTATCTAATTTTATTTTGAATTAATTCAAATAAAATTTGAAATTAATTCAGTCCATTTTTGGACAAACTGGGTATTTATTTGACATCTCGATAAGTGAATTTTTAGTTCTCTACAAGAGTAATCTAAAATGACTTCTCGATATGTATTTTATTTTTTAAAATGATTTCTCGATTAAAGAACTCCAAACTTCTATTTTTTAATTCTCGACAAGTCATTTACTTTTACTATAAATACCCAGACTTCTCGATACATACACATACTTACAATCTTCGAGATCTCAGTGACCTAGCTTTCAATCCAAAATAAATTTCTCTCTCAGTGTTACTTCTTCCTTAAAAATTCTTATTACCCACTCATTCTCATCAATTAACAATGACTCTAAATGTTGCAAAGACATCTATTCCGGAGAAAGGAACCAATTATCTTGCTTTTACCGATGCAAATCAAACCCCTGATAGTTTCAAGGGGTTTGTGAAACTGTTGGCTGAATCCTATCTTACAGGTGCCTTGACTGCAAATCATGTACTGTATCTAGATGTGTTGCATGAATTCTGGACTATAGCAGTGCTGACGACTGATGTAAACAACAACTCTATGATGGTGACATGCACAATTGGAGGCCAGCTGATAAAATTCAATAATAAAGATGTGAATAGAGCTTTGGGGCTTCCAACTGAGAATCTAGTAAAGGTACCAACTCCGGAGGAGCTGACTGAGTTCATGGACTTCATCAACTATGTTGGAATAAACAACCTGTCTAACTTAAACATGACCAATCTAAGGAAGGAGTGGTCTTTCATCTTTGACTCTGTGGTAAGGGCCTTTACCTGTATAAAAATAGGATATGACAATATTTCAAGTGTTGTGCAAAAGCTGGTGTATTTTATTGCCCACAAGAGACACTTGAATGTTGGTCTATTGATCCTGAAAGAACTTTCATCCAGGCTAACAATGCCCCTGACAGCTAGAGGTTAGGAAATTTTCTTTCCTAGATTTATTATGTCCACTTTAAATCATAAATTAGTAGACATACACCTACTGAATGGAATAGATAGCACAAAATAGGCAACTGTAAGTAGGTGTCCAAAATAATATTTGGCTCACTTACTACAAAGAATAAGGTAAATGTAAGTCTAAAAATCACTCCCTTCATGATGGAGAGGTTTAGGACTTACCCTTACCCTATGCCTGACATAAGATCCAATGTACAATCTAGCACAGCTATGATCCTTGAACCTGTGGAAGTACAAACACAGGAACACTTACAGGGATCTTCCCAAGCTGCAACCATTCTTTCTGAACCATTAGAAGCTAGGAAACCAACCACCTCATCTTCTCAAAAGGATGAGGTAAGTAAAAAGAAGAGAAAGGGGTAACCTTAACTGTAATAACTGAGAGTGGTGAGGGAATAGCTGAAAAAGAATCACCCTTGGTCAAGAGACCCAAAAGGAGTAAGAAATCTGAGCTGACCACTCAAGTCACCTCTATGCCTTCCCAACAGGGTGTAGTTATAAAAGCAACCAATAGTGGTCTGCACAACCTGCACCTAAAGCAATTCAAGTGTATGGTAGGAGAAATAAGGAAGGCCCACACTGTGAGGACACATTATTTGAATCTCCCTCATCCATTCAGGGGGAGCTGCCAACACTCATAATTGACCAACAAACTCTTATCTCTCAAATTTCTTCTCTTCCTTATGCACTTGAATCTAACTCTCAAATGCAAGAAATATGAAATGACTTAGCTCAAGAAGCTCTACTCACCACTCAGACACTCCATTTAGATGGTTAGAGGCTACATGCTGGGGTAGACCTTGATGACACCATCACAAATATTGGGGATTCATCAGTTTTTACTGAAGACCCCATGGATACTTCTAATGCACCTTCATGTGCAAAACAGTCTTTATAGCTTGAAAGGTTTGAGGATAGTACTCCTGAAGGGGAGCTATCTAAATCCTCTCAAATTCAATTGGAGGCCCTTCATGTAGGAGCAACTCCCCTCACAACCCTAGCAAAAATTGCTTTGGCAGTTGAAGCTAGGAGTACAATTGCCCATGATCCTGTCATAGGGGAGGGAAGTACAGCACATTCAGGTGCCAGTGTGTTGCAAGAAACACAAGGGTTTGAGGCTGGTGTCCCTGACAGTAACCCAGTCAAATCCCCTCTAATTCAATTGGAGGTTTCCACTACAAGTGTAGGATAACACACTATCAAAACCATAAAGCAATCTGTGAGTCCAACTGTGACTTCAGTCACAGGTGTTTCTAAGCCATCTACCTCACACCATCATATTCTCACCAAACGGCTGCTAGATTCTGTCTCTCAACCCACATCAGTGGATGATCTCTAAGTCGAGCAGATTTCTGGACTAGCAAACATCTCTCAACATCTACTCACTTCAAATATGAGCAATCAAGACTATCAAGCTATCATGCTTGCATACAATGAAGTGGTTGAGGAGCAAAAGGAGAAGATTGTCAATGATGCTGAGCAAGATGGTAATGTGGATGCCTGGCTGTCTGATGACTTTGCCTTAGAAATGGATCAAGTTTTTGCTAGATTCAGAGAAGAATACATCACCATTCTGGGTAGCAATGCAAAAGACCTGAGTCCAAAAGTTGTCTATGATGCCGTTACAGATGTATACAAGGCTCAGCTCAAAGCATTTCATTTGTTTGGTAAGGCTCTGGAAATTAAGCTTACTGGTCATGAAGACAGAATCAGAAAACTGGTGAATGAGAAGATGGACAAGATTATACCATCTCAAGAACAGATCTCAACCAAATTCAAGCATTTTTCTGAGCAAATGGCTCAGATGGATCTTGCTTCTAGTGAGAAAGAAGTCAAAAATGTAACGCCCTCCAAACCAGGGTCAGAAGTTTGGGGGTCCACAACACATACACATTATATTTAAACCTTTTTATGAATATAAGAATATATAGGTATGCAATGACCCTACTTACCATAATCTACGGATCGATGCAGTTCAAAGTATATCCACAAGCCACGATCTTATTTATTATACAAACGTAACAAAACCCAGTTTATTTATCTTACATTGGAAGTTTCAACTTTATTACAAACTATAAACACAACCAAGCTAAACATCCTCTTCTAGTCTATTCCAATTCAACCTGAATACCTAGCTCGCACTCTTGTCTGGGGATCCTCACTACCACCAGTTTCCTTTTTCACTGGAAAAGAATATAAACAATTTTGCAAGAGTGAGCTAACTAGCTCAGCAAGTCACAAAGACAGTAATTGAGATTAATAATGATCAATTAAAATGATATAAGGAATCAAGTTTACTGATAAGTAATGATTAGAATTGGATATTCATTTTTCATTTAAAAACAAAGGTTAGGCTGCTGATCAGTCACACACTAACCCCGAGCAAGGCTCCCATCTTTGCTCTATATACTGGATCCAAGGCACGCATTGGCCTATTATGACCACAAATCTGGTCCATATTTAAAAACAATCCAATTCTAGAATCACAATATAATAAGAAATGTAACTCAACAGTTGAATCATAAACAACATTTACTTTGAAATGTAGGATGATCTGTAATCTCATGAAATAACCAGGATATCATGAAGGTTGGGTTTCAATTAAAGAAAGAATCAGAAAACAGAAGACCCAAGGGTTCAAGAGTTACAAGAGTTGGTCTTCTGTTACACAAGATATAAGGGTTAGTATGATACATAATTTTGTATCAGGAATCAGTATGTGGTAGGTATGTACCTGTGAAATAGTATTGTATAGGTGTGGTTTGTATATGTGAATTCAATAATCAACGGTTTATGAAGAAACATGCTTATGGCTCGAGATCAATAAGAATCAGGGTTTGGGTTATGTACTTCAAAGTACTTGTAATATAGAATAATAACCCTTTAAAGTAACTGTGACATAGTGAAGAGTGTTCCAAAATACTTGCAAAATATTCAAGAGGAAAAGAAACACTTGCCTTATCGATTCGCTTTTACTTTACTAGCACTTATCAATTGATTCTCACTCACTGACTACCTGCTTTACCTTTCTACGTCTCGCTTCCTCTGTTAAACATCACACATACTCATCAACTCTATTTCTCAACTCATTCTATTTGATACAAGCTTTTATCTACCCTTCGTTTCACCCAAATCCGATGTACAGATTTAAAGTTACAGCAGGAACAATCAAACAATGCACGTACAATCATATTACGCATCAATTAGATCACATATAACACGTAACACGTAATATACTTAATTAAAATTATTAATCAAAGAATATTCGGGGTTAAAATGATGTTCTAGGTATTTATTACGAATTTTTAAATATTTTTCAGAATTTAAACGGGACTCCGAATCATTTTATAATTAAATAATAGGGTTCGAACACCAGAATCTGGCTTTAAACTAATTTTATAATAATTATCAAGCCTTGAAAATAATTTAAAATAATATTTTAAAGCTCGAAATTATTTTTCGGGATTTTTAAATCATTTTTAAATAATTAAATCCAATTAAATAATCAATTCAAATTAATTAATAATAATTAAATTAATTGATCAATTAATATTTAAATTAATTGACTAATTAAATAATTAATTATTAATTAAAATTAATTAATTAATTAATTAAGATTTATTTAGAATTAAAAATAATTTTTCTAAATTAAATGTAGATTTTTATAATTAAAAATGAATTTTCAGAAATAAAATAAAATTTTCAAAACAATTTTTGAGTTAAAAGAATTCAGAAACAGTAACTATATTTGAAATTCGGATTGCACAGGATCAAAACCGGGTTCGAATCTAAGAAAAACGGGTCACAAGGAACCGGGCCGGGTTAGCGAAGAACAAGTCGCCGGAATCTGGGCTGCCCAGAAACCGGTGACTTTTCCGGCGAGCCCCGACTGTCGTCCATGCCTTGTACTCCACCAAATCCAACCGTTTTGATGCGGTTTTCGCCCCTTTCTCGATCCCAGATAACTCAGAAACATATTGGTACCGAAACCGAACTTTAATCCTTCGTGTTTTACAGGTTCCGAACAAAAAGCCATTGTTGCCGGCGAAAAGCTTCAATTTTCCGGCCATCTCATTCGGGCTTCCAACTCAACAACTCTATATATGAATCGAATCATTTTTAAACGATCTACTCACTGGTACCAGTCAATCGAACCCAGGTTTACCAGATTAGAAGTTCCCAATTATTAATCAAGAACATTTAAACATTCAAATCCTAATTTATTAATTCAAAGATCAAACTCAAATTTAACCATGTTACTGAACTCCAAATTTAACATATAATATACCAAATTGACCAGGAAGAAATAATCTACACGATTATGCCATCGAATTATATCAAAAACATCAAAAACAAAAGTTCATATTTTAATCCATAATTAATTTGAATTAAAATAATTAAATCAGAAAAATACCTTGATTTCTGGGTAAAAACTGATGATTGATTATGATTCTATATTTCGAGAGCTTTGTTTTGATATATCGCACGCTTGAATCGGAGTTCGGTAACGCCTTCGTTTGTGCGTTTGATTCTCAGGAACATATCGGTTTCTAGGGTTTATCTCTGTATTTACTATATTTTTACTGGTTATAAATGAATAAACGAATAAAATGAAATAAGAAATATGCTATTTATAATTACGGAATAGTGGTTCGTTCTGGATCATTTTGGATCGTTAAATTAGTTACTTAGCCACTAAGTAACTGCAAAAATGATCCGATTTAAAACCTGTATTGGATAATTATCCCAACCGGGCTTTTTATAAAACACTTTATACGAAAATAATGTAATATTATCCCGTCTTTTGAGAATACAGGTTTTGTTGATTCACCGAAATGATTATTGTATCAAAAATCTTGCGCCGGGCCGCGCACGGGTCAAACAGTAATCCCAATCGAAAAAGTCAAAACATGGAAAATGTCCGGAACGATCATATTAGGTTAGGAAGGAGTTTTCGGAAGAGTTTCGGGTTGTAAAAATGTAAAAACGGTTGAGGTTGGGCGATTCCTAGCTTATAAAATAATTTTGTAATTATTTTGAAAATAATTAATAAATTCATAAATCAATATAAAATCATATAATACTCCAAAAATTACCAAAATTTCCTTAATTATCTATATTTTACTCTGGACATAATAAAATTAACACACTCACATTTTATCACATATATACATCTAAATATTATTATCAATCAGCAGATAATTCACCAAAATTCGTATAATAATTACATAAAAATCATTTATTGATAAAATAATTACACGCGATATCCCGGATATTACATCACCCCCCCTAAAAGGATTATGTCCTCGGAATCTCCTAAATAAACAAGTGAGGGTATTTTTCTCGCATATCACTTTCTAGTTCCCAGGTTGACTCTTCAACCTTTGGGTTTCTCCACAATACTTTTACTAACTTTACAACTTTATTCCTCAATACATTTTCTCTCTTTTCTAGAATCTCTATCAGATTCTCTACATATGATAAATCTACCTGAAGTTCTACCGGCTCATACTCAATTACATGCTTAGAATTTTGATTATATTTCTTAAGCATTGATATGTGAAAAACATTATGAATCTGCTCCATGTGTGGGGGTAACGCCAATTTGTAAGCTACCTTGCCGACATGTTTTAGAATTTCATAAGGTCCAACGTATCTAGGATTCAGGTTTCCTTTCTTTCCGAATCTAGTCAATCCTTTCCACGATGTCACTTTTAATAACACTAGATCTCCGTCTTCAAATTCAATATCCTTTCGGGATTGATCTACATACTTACTTTGACGGTCCTGTGCTGCAATTAGCCTTTTCTGGATGACTTCCACAACCTCTTTTCTCTGCTGCACCAATTCAGGTCCAAGTATTTTACGCTCTCCGACTTCGTCCCAATATACTGGTGATCGACATTTGCGTTCATAAAGAGCTTCATAGGGAGGCATTCCGATAATGGCATGATAACTGTTATTGTAAGCAAATTCTACTAAGGGTAAATGCTCGTCCCAACTGCCTTTGAAATCAATGGCATAAACACGTAACATATCTTCAATTGTTTGGATCATTCGCTCGCTTTGGCCGTCTGTCTGCGGATGATAAGCCATACTCATGTTCAACCTGGTTCCCAAGCATTCTTGAAAACTTCTCCAAAATCTCAAATTGAATCGTGGATCTCGATCAGATACAATAGACACAGGGACTTCGTGACGAACTACTATTTCCTTCAAATACATGTGGACCAACTTATCTAGTGAAAATCTTTCATTGATAGGCAAGAAATGCGATGATTTGGTTAGTCTGTCCATTATAACCCAAATAGCATTGTGGTTCACTTTTGTCCTCGATAAGATAACTATAAAATCCATAACAATGTGCTCCCACTCCACTCTGGAATCTCTAGTGATTGTAATAATCCACTCGGTCTCTAGTGCTCCGCCTTAACTCTCTGACACGTGTAACATTTGTTAACCCATTCCGCAATCTCCCACTTCATGTATGGCCACCAATAATTTGCTTTTAAATCTCTGTACATCTTGGTACTTCCCGGATGAATGGAATACCTTGAATTGTGAGCTTCGTGTAGGATTTCATTCTTCAGTTCTGCCACTGGTGGTATCCAAATTCTGCATGAAAATCTAAAAATACCCTGAACGTCCTTCTGGGTGCATAACTCATCTCCAACCAACCAATTGATATCCTGTTCCATTATTTCCTTTTGGCACTTTCTTATCTTCTCTAACAATTCTGGTTGGAAAGTCATACTATACATTTTTGCTTTATCAGGTTTGCAAATTCTGACTTCCAAATCCAATTTCTGAAATTCCATGTGTAATTCTTTAGGTATTGTCAACATGTTCAATCTTTCTTTTCTGCTCAATGCATTTGTCACCACATTCGCCTTTCCTGGATGATAGTTAATCATGCAATCATAGTCCTTAATCAATTCCGACCATCTTCTTTGTCTCATGTTGAGCTCCTTTTGTGTAAATATGTACTTCAAACTTTTGTGATCAGTGTAGATTTCACACTTTTCTCCATATAAGTAATGTCTCCAAATCTTCAAGGTAAATACTATTGCCAGTAGTTCCAAGTCATGAGTAGGATACTTCTGCTCATGAGGTTTCAGTTGTCTCGACGCATATGCAATAACTTTATCATGCTGCATCAAAACACAACCTAATACCTTATGAGAAGCATCACTATAAATAACAAAATTCCCTTGATCATCCAGAAGTGACAAAACAGGTGCCGTGATCAGTCTCTTCTTTAATTCTTGAAAACTTTCTTCGCATTTCTCGTTCCATATAAACTTCTCACTTTTCCTTGTAAGCTTTGTCAAAGGCGTCGCAATCTTCGAGAAATCTTGAATAAATCATCGATAATATCCCGCTAATCCCAAGAAACTTCTCACTTCCATTGGTATTTTAGGCCTTTCCCACTTCGTAATAGCTTCAATCTTCGATGGGTCCACTTTGATTCCTTCATAACTCACTACATGCCCTAAGAATTGAACTTCTTGTAACCATAATTCACACTTTGAAAACTTGGCATACAACTTCTTCCTCAAAATCTCCAAAGTTGTCCTTAGATGTTCTGCGTGATCTTCCGTTGACTTGGAGTAGATCAAAATATCATCGATGAACACATTTGGCTCCTTTCAGTTGGTCAAACAAATCATCAATTCGAGGTAATGGATATTTGTTCTTGATCGTAAGCTTATTAAGTTCTCGATAGTCGATGCATAGCCTCATGCTTCCGTCTTTCTTCTTAACAAATAATACCGGTGCACCCCATGGGGATACACTGGGTCGAATCACTCCTTTCTCCAACAGTTCTTGCAATTACTTTGCTAATTCCTTCATTTCAACAGGCGCCATTCGATACGGGGCCTTAGATACTGGTTCCGTTCCAGGTGGTAAGTCGATTGCGAATTCAATTTCTCTATCTGGAGGAAGTCCTGGTAGTTCATCTGGAATTACGTCTGGAAATTCATTTACCATAGGAATATCTTCCAGTTTTGCTGGTTTCTGACTTTTGTCTACCACGTAGGTGATGAAATGCTCGCATCCTTGTCGTAATAGTTTCTTAGCTTGAATCATCGTAAAGAACTTCTTCGCTTGTCTCTTGCCTCTAAACGTCACCGCTTTCTCGTCTGGTGTCTTCAGTATTACTTTCTTATTATGATAGTCTATCTGAGCATCGTGCTTGGATAGCCAATCCATTCTTAAAATAACGCCAAACTCTCCTAACATAATTGGTATCAAGTCAGCATCAAACTTATGGCCAGTAATCTCACTCTTACAGTTCTTGCACACTTGGTTCACAGATACATGTTCCTGATTTGCTAATTCTACCTTCATAAGATCACTTAACAATTCAATTGGGCAATTCAACTTATCAACAAAATCTTGAGAAATAAATGATCAAGTTGTTCCCGAATCTACTAGCACTTTAGCATATAAGGAGTTCACAGTAAGCGTACCTGCCACAACATCGGTGTCCAGGATAGCATCTTTCACAGGCATGTCATAAACTCTAGCTCTGGAAGGTTCATTCACCGCTGGAGGGGCTCCCATAATTCGCAGTGTATTATTGACTGGAGCTGGTACTTTGCAATCCCTTGCTATATGTCCTGGCTTTTCGCATTTGAAACAGGTATACCCAATTGCTAGAACTTTGCCTGCCTGATTCCTGGTAGGCTGATCCTTGTTGGCTGGCTCCCTGGCTGGCTGATTAGGGCACTCCCTTGAGTAGTGCCCCCTCTGGTTGCATCTATAGCATACCACATTCAACTTGTTGCAAATTCCACCATGTTTCTTTCCACATACTTGGCAATCTGGTATAGCTGGCCTCTGGTGGGTTGTCTGGTTCCCAGTGGCTGGACGGTTACCTTATCCTCCATTGCCTGGATTCTGTCTATTAAACTTTCTTCCGGGCTGGAACTTGCCTTTCCTCTGACTGAAATTTGGAAACTTCCCTGCTTGAGATTGTCCATCACCTCCTTCAAACTTCCTCTTCTTACCTTCCTTCTCCTTCTGGAACATTTTACTTTCTGTCTCCGCAATCATAGCTTTCTGTACAACTCCCGCATACGTGTCCAATTCCAATATGGCAACCTTCCCTCGGATCCATGGCTTGAGTCCTTGATGAAACCTCTTAGTCTTCTTCCTATCAATGTCCACATAGGAAGGCACAAACCTGGACAACTCCTCAAACTTGCTTTCGTAATCTGTCACTGACATACTCCCTTGCTTTAAGTCCAGAAATTTCAATTCCATTTAGTCCTGAACAAACTGAAAAAAATACTTCTCGAGAAACAACTCCTTGAATCTCTCCCACGCAACATCATCAGTACCTTCCAACACTTTAACAGTTTCCCACCAGTAGGTGGCATCATTCTTCAGATAGTAACTTGCAAACTCCGTTTTCTCTTCCTCCCTCACCTTGACTAAGGCAAATGCCTTCTCAATCTCCTTCAACCAAACCCTTGCCTCAATCGGATCTACGGAACCTTTAAACTCTGGTGGATTCACCGCCTGAAAGGTCTTAAAGGTTACCTGAGGGTTGGTCTGCCTCTGCTATTGTTGAGTTAGGTGAACAGTTTGTTGAGCCAAGATCTGAAGAATTTGGGCTACAGTTGGGTCTATGGGACCTGGGTTGGCATTGTAGTTGTTGCTGCCTTGGATGTTGTTGTTGTTGTTGTTGGGTTCTTCATTCTAGTTGGTAGAACGGGTATTTCTTCTGGTAGACATTTTCTGTAAAGAATCAAACAATTTCTTTAGCCTTTAAATATACTCCTTTTTTTGTGAACAGATTTTGTAAAACAGAAATATCTCTTTTTGAAAACATTTTCAATAGTTGAACTAAGTAAACTGCATGGTTCTTTACAGAATGTAAACAGTTAAGGGAAAGGGTACATGTTATCACAAAAGTTCATATCTGGTGCAGTAAGATAAAATAGGTATAGTAAAGTATTGACAATGTTGAAAAAGGAAAGACATTGGTCTATATCAAAGTCTGGTTGTACAAGCACGAAACATTTTATTGAAGGCAAAGGTACAACAGGTCTATCCATTAATCATCAAGTCTTGTTTATTTATATTCCCACCAAACATCTGATTTTTATATATCCCACATTGTTATACACATATCAGTTGTCACATCATCTCCGCCATCTAGTTTCAAGTACTTCCTGAGTCACCTGTATCTCATTCCAAAGTTCCTTCGCATTTCTGTTGACATCTATAGTCCTGATAATGTGTTGAAATCCCCAGTTCCATGCCAACAGGGCTTCTCGTTCCAAAAGAAAACCTCATACTAGAGATTACTGAAGAAATTAATTGTCATAGAATACCAAATGAAATTTCAAAATCAAGGAAATGGAATGAGAAGGAATAGTGAAGAAGATGTAGGTATAACTGAGAGAAACCATACAAGTATATAAGATGGCCAGTCTTAGTACCGCATAGTTCACAACACATAATTCGGTGGCGTCCCACCAGACCATTTTGTTACATAAACAAATAGTCAACACATATGCATTATTTTCCCCAATCGTCCAATAGAATCACAGAGAAAAGAAATAATGTTTAGATAGGAAAATTCACAAGTAGGGAAGGAGAGAATCTGATTTATAATGAAATCAATAAAATCTTAAGACGCACCCGCAGCCGAATGTCCAATAGAGTCGAAGTCAATAGGTGGAGGTCCTCGAATAGGTAATCTCACACTTAGAGGTAGAATAGTTCTTATTGGTGCATCCGTCGCAACAGGTATTATGGATGACACTGGCGGAAGAGCAAGACGTGGATCAGATGACGGTCCTCCGATGAAAGGCTCCGAATAATCAGATAATATCGAAATAAAGGAATTTGCCATCGCTGTTATCCGCAAATCACGTTGCTAAATAAAGAATCTCGAATCTCGACACGAATTATACTAAAGCCTACTATTTAGTCGTATTTGACTTCTTGACATTCTATTTCTTTATTTCCTAATACTAATCCTAACCCTCTACCCCCTTCCCAATAATCTAGGCTTGTGGAAGTGACTTTAAACCGTGGCTCTGATGCCAAACTGTAACACCCTCCAAACCCGGGTCAGAAGTTTGGGGGTCCACAACACATACACATTATATTTAAACATGTTTATGAATATAAGAATATATAGGTATGCAATGACCCTACTTACCATAATCTACGGATCGATGCAGTTTAAAGTATGTCCACAAACCACGATCTTATTTATTATATAAACGTACCAAAACCCAGTTTATTTATCTTACATTGGAAGTTTCAACTTTATTACAAACTATAAACACAACCAAGCCAAATAACCCCTGCTAGTCTATTCCAATTCAACCTGAATACCTAGCTCGCACACTTGTCTGGGGATCCTCGCTACCACCAGTTTCCTTTTTCACTGGAAAAGAATATAAACAGTTTTGCAAGAGTGAGCTAACTAGCTCAGCAAGTCACAAAGACAGTAATTGAGATTAACAATGATCAATTGAAATGATATAAGAAATCAAGTTTACTAATAAGTAATGATTAGAATTGGATATTCATTTTTCATTTAAAAACCAAGGTTAGGCTGCTGATCAGTCACGCACTAACCCCGAGCAAGGCTTCCAGCTATGCTCTATATACTGGATCCAAGGCACGCATTGGCCTATTATGACCACGAATCTAGTCCGACCACGAATCTGGTCCATATTTAAAAACAATCCAATTCTAGAATCACAATGTAATAAACAATGTAACTCAACAGTTGAATCATAAACAACATTTACTTTGAAATGTAGGATGATCTGTAATCTAATGAAATAACCAGGATATCATGAAGGTTGGGTTTCAATTAAAGAAAAAATAAAAAAATAGAAGACCCAAGGGTTCAAGAGTTGGTTTTCTGTTAGACTAGATATAAGGGTTAATATGATAAGTAATTTTGTATCAGGAATCAGTATGTGGTAGGTAGGTATCTGTGGAATAGTATTGTATAGGTGTGGTTTATATATGTGAATTCAACAATCAACGGTTTATGAAGAAAAAGGCTTATGGCTCGAGATCAATAAGAATCAGGGTTTGGGTTATGTACTTCAAAGTACTTGCAATATAGAATAATAACCGTTAAAAGTAACTGTGACACAGTGAAGAGTGTTCCAAAATACTTGCAATATAATCAAAATGAAAAGAAACAATTGCCTTATCGATTCGCTTTTACTTTACTAGTACTTATCAATTATTTCCCATTCACTAACTACCTACTTTCCCTTTCTACGTCTCACTTCCTATGCTAAACATCACACATACTCATCAACACTATTTCTAAACTCATTATATTCGATACAAGCTTTTATCTACCCTTCGTTTCACCCAAATCCGATGTACGGATTAAAAGTTATAGTAGGAACAGTCAAACAATGCACGTACAATCATATTACACATCAATCAGATCACATATAACACGTAACACGTAAGATATTTAATTAAAATAATTAATCAAAGAAGATTCGGGGTTAAAATGATGTTCCAGGTATTTATTACGTATTTTTAAATATTTTTCAGAATTTAAACGGGACTCCGAATCATTTTATAATTAAATCATAGGGTTCGAACACCCGAATCTGGCTTTAAAATAATTTTATAATAATTATCAAGCCTTGAAAATAATTTAAAATAATATTTTAAAGTTTGAAATTATTTTTTGGGATTTTGAAATTATTTTTAAATAATTAAATCTAATTAACTAATCAATTAAAATTAATTAATAAGTAATTAAATTAATTAATCAATTAATATTTAAATTAATTGACTAATTAAATAATTAATTATTAACTAAAATTAATTAATTAATTAATTAAGATTTATTTAGAATTAGAAATAAGTTTTCTGAATTAAATATAGATTTTTATAATTAAAAATGAATTTTCAGAATTAAAATAAAAGTTTAAAACAATTTTTGAATTAAAAGAATTCAGAAACAGTAACTATATTTGGAATTAGGATTGCACAGGATCAAAACCGTGTTGGATTCTAAGAAAAACGGGTCACAAGGAACCTGGTTGGGTCAGCCAAGAACAAGTCGCCGGAATCTGGGCTGCCCAGAAATCGGTGACTTTTTCGGCGAGCCCCGACTTCGGGCCATGCCTTGTACTCCACCAAATCCAACCGTTTTGATGCGGTTTTCGCCCCTTTCTCGATCCCAGATAACTCAGAAACACATTGGTACCGAAATTGAACTTCAATCTTTCGTGTTTTATAGGTTCCGATCAAAAAGCCATTGTTACCGGTGAAACGCTTCAATTTTCCGGCCATCTCATTCAGGCTTCCAACTCAACAACTCTATATATGAATCAAATCATTTTTAAACGATCTACTCACTGGTACCAGTCAATCGAACCCAGGTTTACCAGATTAGAAGTTCCTAATTATTAATCAAGAATATTCAAACATTTAAATCCTAATTTATTAATTCGAAGATCAAACTCAAACTTAACCATGTTAATGAACTCCAAATTTAACATATAATATACCAAATTGACCAGGAAGAAATAATCTACACGATTATGCCATCAAATCATATCAAAAACATCAAGAACAAAAATTCATATTTTAATCCATAATTAATTCGAATTAAAATAATTAAATCAGAAAAATACCTTGATTTCTGGGAAAAAACTGATGATTGATTATGATTCTATATTTCGAGAGCTTCGTTTTGATATATCGCACGCTTGAATCGGAGTACGGTAACGCCTTCGTTTGTGCGTTTGATTCTGAGGAACGTATCGGTTTCTAGGGTTTTTCTCTGTATTTACTGTATTTTTACTGGTTGTAAATGAATAAACGAATAAAATGAAATAAGAAATATTCTATTTATAATTACGGAATATTGGTTCGTTCTGGATCATTTTGGATCGTTAAATTAGTTACTTAGCCACTAAGTAACTGCAAAAATGATCCGATTTAAAACCTGTATTGGATAATTATCCCAACCGGGCTTTTTATAAAACACTTTATACGAAAATAATGTAATATTATCCCGTCTTTTGAGAATACAGGTTTTGTTGATTCACCGAAATGATTATTGTATCAAAAATCTTGCGCCGGGCCGCGCACGGGTCAAACCGTAATCCAGATCGAAAAAGTCAAAACATGGAAAATGTCCGGAACGATCATATTAGGTTAGGAAGGAGTTTTCGGAAGAGTTTCGGGTTATTAAAACGTAATAACGGTTGAGGTTAGGCGATTCCCGGCTTTACAAAATAATTTTGTAATTATTCAGAAAATATTTAATAAATTCATAAATCAATATAAAATCATATAATACTCCATATATTACCAGAAAAATTCCTTAATTATCTATATTTTACTCTGGACATAATAAAATTAACACACTCGCATTTTGTCACATATATACATATAAATATTATTATCAATCAGAAGATAATTCACCAAAATTTACACAATAATTACATAAAAATCATTTATTGATAAAATAATTACACGCGATATCCCAGATATTACAAAAAATCTCAAACAATCTTTCACTAATCTCAACAGACTGATCCAACAATAAATTACTAAATCTAATGACACCAAGCTCAAGCTGGATCAACTTCACCAAAGCAGATATGAACCATCAGCTTTGCTTATGGAAGGCATCAAACAGGCTGTAGATGAAACATTTGGTACATCTACAAGCTCTTTTCATCCTGGCTCCATCTCCACAAACCTCCAAATCCAGACTCTACAAGGCCAAGTCTCAGCATTGCAAGACTCCAACTCTTCTCTCACTGCAAAAGTCCTGGCCCTGACTTCTCTGGTCAAGAGCTAACAAACAGATATCCAGATCCTGGTGGACTCCCATAAGCATCTTCAAATGCAGAATTCTATAGCTTTGGGAGTCATCATGGGCAAACTCAACATACCACTTCCTTCTCTGCCAGAACAAGTTAGGCCTGAAATTCCTACTCCCCTACTCATGCCTGCCAACAAGACTAAGGGGGAGATAGCGGCTAAGTTGGCACAATCTAGGTCATCTCAAAAACAGGTCCAGGATACTGAACATAAATTAACTAAAGAAGTTGATCTTGACATGAAAAGACTTATTAGGGCTGCTAAAGGACCTAGTCTGAGCAGAGAGTTTGATGAACTACTCAAGGCCATAAAAGCTACTCTCAACAACAATCATTTCACATCCAAAAAGGCCCTGTACAAGATAATTAATTTCATAAGAGTGATCAAGGTCAACCAGGACAACTTTATGAAGAAGAACATTGTTGATAGGGATAAATAAATCCTGATTACATAATTAAATATTACAATTTGGGCTGCAAGACCCAATAAGAAGATGTATGACATTCAGACCAGAAAGGTTAACATGTTGATCAGGCCTGATGGACCAGATCAGGCCTGATGGAACAAAGAAGGCCCAAAAACCCTGATTATTTATTAATTTCGTAATTAATAAATAAGGGAGAAAAATAGCTATTAAGATAAGTCCTAGTGGGGATATAAATCCTTGTAGATTGGCCTCCAAGGAACCTCATGGGATAAGGAATCAGCTTCCTATTCCCTAGGACTCCTAAGTCTATCCTAATTCAAAGGCTTGACCACCAAGTCTCCTATACCAAGTCCAATTCAAGGACTCCCACATCTATATAAGGGGCCTCACCCCACAAATCAGAACTACATTATTTGACTTGATTTTTGGCAATTAGCAAGGTACGTAGGCATCTTGTTAAGGCAGATTGAATCACGAAACACAAGAGCAGTCAAATCGAGCCTTGAAGCTCACGTTCCTTAGTACTAAATACAGCAATTATATATATTAGTTTTTAATCCATAACATTTGGCGCCGCCTGTGGGAAAGCACAACAACAACCATGGCGAGAACACGGAGAACAATTAGAGCTCTGGAGGAAGGAACACCATCAGGGACAACCCAGGTGATTTCGTCAACCGTGTGGTTGATTTGTGGTTGAATGATGGTGGAATGGTGTTGATTGGTGGTGGTTTAATATTGAATTGATTGGGTAAAAATTTGGGAATTGCTAAGTTATAGCCGTCGTAATGCCCAATTTTCCTTGGACTGTTTTTGTTCTTAACTTCAGGACCCGTGCACTCACTGTTAGATTCTAACCATTGCCATGTTTATATAGTTCATGTTATGAGCTTCGTTTTGATATGTGGTTCGCTTGATTCCGATGTACGGTTTAGGAGAAACGACCGTTTTAAGTAACGGCATTTCGCGAACGAACCATTACCCCTCGCCTTACTTTGAAACCTTGGTTAAGGTCCTTAAATGACTAATTGGAGTATGAAACAATTATTTAAAGTGGATTAGGCAGTTGGAAGAGTACTCACGAAAGAATCGCCTTAAAATTCTTAATGGTTAATTTATTAAAAATGGTGGAGCCGAGGGTACTCGGGTGACTTAAGTGAATCGTTAAGCGCAAAAGCGAACGTTAGGGTCTAATTGGTTAAAGTATAGATTCTTAAGCGAATTTGGTTTAATTCCAACTTATATGTTGTTTATAGGTTACCAGACTCGTCCCAGGCCTTTTACCACCCCCAGTGGCTCAGACAAGTTTTCTACCCGTTATACTGTTGTTGTGATTTATATATGTATATATGTATATGCATTATCTTGTGATAAGTGCATGAATGTTATTAGCAAATCTTGCGATATATTGGAGCATGCTGATATGGTATATATGCATGTCTGTTTCGTAATCTTGATATCTAATTTTTGATTCAATTGCTTATAAGTTGCATAATACCTATGCTAGAAATAAGCAGTAGTTGCGTATACCCTTAATATAGGGGACCCAAAGGTGAACATATTTCTAAACCGGGAGTCGATGTTCCCGAGTATAATATATATATATATATATTTATATATTTACATATATATATATAGTTTTCAAAACTATTAATCGAATAAGGTTTATTGGATAACTTTATTTTATTTAATGAATATTATTTTGAATATTCATTCGAGGACTTATGACTCCGTTTAGTTTATTTTGTGAATATTATTTTGAATATTCATTCGAGGACTTAAGACTCCGTTTATTTTATTTAATCAATATTATTTTAAATATTCATTTGAGGACTTATGACTCCGCTTATTTATTATATAATATTCTTTATTTTATTAAATAATAATGTTTCGATAATTAAACTTATTTTCGATTATTCAAATAAAGATCGTACTTTCGTATAAGTATATATTTGGTTATTTTATTATTCATTTCAAGTATAAGTTTTAAAACTTCTACTTCAATTATTTTTATAAAGATTATCCTTTATGGGAATATTATTTAGATAATAATATTCAGATATTTTCTAATATATAGGGACTGATTTATTTCATTAAATTAACATTACTCCAAACATTCTTAAAAATGTTTTCGAGTCTTCAAAATGATTTTAAAAGTTAGGGCGGATCCCAAAACTCATTTTCATATTTAAGATCCTCCTTTCGAAGGGGATTTAAATACTCGCTCAAAACCTGAGGGATCCGGCTCTGTGGTGTGTTTTATATTCGCAACAAGGTTGCTGTTTTGATAAAAGAGTTTTGATTACTTACCCAACACTCGGGAAGTATAATTCTTAGAACAAGTTAATCCATTAACAGGCACCGCCTGGGAAATATCGGTGAGTTTTCCTTTCCAACTAGATACGACTTCTTGGTGGAGCCGTATCAACAAGTTTCTACTTAGGGAAAGGGGGGACAAGCTTTACGTTTCAGAGTCATGGATTTCATCTGAACTAGGAATGGCATAAGTGGTCGAGTGGCGCCAGCCCAGCCTTATTATATTGGCCCAAATGGCCTGGAAGTTCCGCTAAGACGGTCCATTCCTTAGGAGTCCAGTGTTCGGTTGACAAGTAAATCCGACAGGTTCTCCTCTACATGTAGAAAATGGTGGGGTTGCACTACTGCGACTGATCATCGTGAGTGGTCTTCCTGGCGTGGCAAACTCCCGTAATGAGTTCATCATCCAATTGGATATTTCTGCAACACTACCCAGAGCACTTCGATAGAAAGGCTACGGCTGGGCGATTGTTGAGTGTTGGCAGGGTCGAGTTTTCAAAATGATGTTTTCATCAAATGAAGTATCTCGTAACTTCATTTCATTTTGATGATAATTCAAAGATTGATTCTATATAGGTTTTATCTTGTAGCTTCATCTATGGGATGAACTAATTATAACTTGAATGGTGGTAGTTCAAGTAGTATTCGGAAAAGATATAAGTATATCGGAGTATCTTGTAACTTCATCTTTTCAACTTATATCTAGTAAATGATTATCTTATGCATGACAAAGATTTTCAGAAAAACGTTGAGACAAGGTTAGATATATGAGATCACCTTACAACGATATTTTTATACAGTTATAAACTGGAACTCTGTGTATATTATGCATGGAAGAGGACTTCCGAGATTTTGAAAAGTATATATATACCGAATATTTTGCGACGTGGTCGCATTAAGATATCAAACTTGGTTCATTTCTTCTTGACCAAGACTTTCAAGAGTACTATGAGAATGCTCATATATTGTTAATTATTATACATATTATTTCGGTGGGCTTGTTGCTCACCCTTGCTTTCTTCTTTCATCACACAACAATAGATAGACAAGATGAACAGGACCAAGCTCCCAATTCGTGAGCGGATAGGAAACGTTCCGCAGTTTCCTGTAGGCGTTGATGTCGTTGTACCTGAGGTAGGAACTACCAATAGGCTAGGCTTTCAACTTTTGTTGTACCAAACTTATGTATATTTATGAATTTTAATAATGGCAAGGAAATGTAAATTTATTCAGAAACCCTTTTGAGGTGTAATGACTTATAATTGTTGAATAAAATGACTTGTGTTATTTTTGGTATTCATCTCTGAGACTATAACTTGTGGTGTATGTGTGTATATTGTGGGGTCACAGTACGCAGTAGTTGGTTGAATGTTAAGATTAGTACATGCTCCAATTCTTCAAAATACTTCAACGGAATGGCATTTTGTCTTATATGATAAACCCTACCATCTGTCATGAAATACAACAAGATGTATTCTTTCAAGTAGGTATGGTAAACCATTTGTACAGATTCCAGTTGATTCAATCTCTCAGGAGTTGCTCCAATACCTGGTTCACTCAAGGAAGTTGGATCATTGGTAGTGTTCTGTATTCTTCTTTCATCAGCACTTCCTAATCCAGTTTTATCTCTTGCTTCCTTTCCAGTAACCACTCTTGCTTCAAAACCACTTGCAGCAGTCTTCAAAGGTTGAGTCTGTTTGGCTTTAGTGAATCCTGGTAGGAGTGTCTTTGATTTATCAGAACTAACTATCTCTTGACTCTGAACAACTTGAGCCATGTCAGAGGTTGTCTTAGAAACTTTTCTTAAATTCAGAGCAAGATCAGCATCTTCATCAGTAATTTCTTCATTCACAGGAGGCACATAAACCTTAATAGGTTCACCAACTTTGTCTTTGCCCTTGGAACTTGGATCTATCTGCAGTTGTGATTTAACCATGATTGTTTCAGGATTTTTCTTTTCTTTTATCACAATGCCTTTGAGTGTTGGATGTTTCTTTTTACCAGAAGCTTCAGATTTAGATTTGACTTTTTCTGATTTAAGTCTAGCTTCTTCTTCCATTAGACTCTCCAAATCCATTCCTGGATTTTCCTGAAGAAATAATTGTCTTGACATTTCTTCATCAAGATCTAAAAGTTCATCAGAACTTATCCTTTTACCAGTAGCAGAAGTAATTCTTTTTCTAGCATCAGAACTTGTTCTGTGACTTGTGATTTCAGCTTTTCTTGATGAGAAACCTCTACCTTGACTATGACCTCCACCCATTCCAGAGGTTCCTTGGTCATCTTTTTCATTATCCCTCCCCTTCAGTGTCTTATCAGTTTTGCATTTGGACTTAATTACTTTCTCCCCCTTTTTGGCATCAATAGGTAACATAAGAGAGACAAGCAATTCCACTGAGGCTTGGATTTCATCAAGTTGAGATTGCTGAGAAGCTTGATTTTTCAAAATATCATCAATCTGAGATTGTTGTTTCTCTTGAGTCTTCTCAATATAAGCAACTATGTCAGAGGTAGGTTGGAAGAATTTTTTCTTGTCAATTTTCTGAACTTGTTCTTGCTTGAGTAATTCTTCCTGAATTTTATGTATTTCTGCATGAGTAGTGGAATGAAGACCTTGCAGATGTTTAGTACTCAATACAGTGACTCGAAGCTGTGTTTTGAAATCATCAGTAATTAACATCTCATCAGCTTTTGTCAAGTGCTCAGCAAGATTCTTTGTAGATGGAACACAGGTAACTGAGTTCCATTCCTTAGTCCACTCCTGTCCTGCAGGAGTTTCACTCTAAGGCACTGGTGCTTCTCTGATAACAAACTTCTTAACTAGTTCAGATTTAAGAACAGTTTGTTGAGGTGCATGTCCTGAAGGACCTGCTTCATCAGCATCTGCATTTGCAGTAGCATCATCAGTTTTATCAGCATTTGCAGTATCAGAACTTACAGAATCAGCATCTTCTGATAAAACAACAGTATGAGAAGCAATTGAGGCTTCAACATCATTCTCTAAGTGCTGATCTGGTGCCAAGTTCTGATTAACAACCATATTCTGATGATCACCTAGAATCTGATCATCATCATCTAGATACAGAGAATGTGTAGTAGATAATTCTGGAGTTTGAGTAGCATCAGAGACAGGTATTGTTGATGGATGAAGTGCTGTTAGAGCTTCTAAGTAAAGTACCTCAGGCACAACCAGGTTCTGAATATCAATTTCAGCACTTGTGCCTGGATCAACAGGAGATATAGTCTTTGGAACAGGAGACACAGATGGTGTATTTGCCATTTCAGTAGCATGTTCCTGAGGTGGAGTTAATGGAGAAGCAGTGGCATCAGCAGATTCTGGTTCTTGTGAGATCAGAGATTCCTGATCCCCTTCCTTAGCTGCTGCTTCCTCATCATCTGAAACTGGCCTTTTAGCTCTCTGTTTCTTGTATCTCTTAGAAGGTGGGGATTCCTTGGGAGTTTCAGTAAAAGTCATTCGTCTAAGCCGTTTGAGAAGCTTAGATCCCCCAATTCCAGAATCCTTCTGAGAAGGAACTTTCTCAGCTTCTTTGACAACAGGTTATGATGTAGAAACATGTTCCTCACTATCAGATTCATCTCTCAAAACAATCCTCCTTCTCTTCTGAGGTGTTTGAGGAACAGTCTTTGTTCTCTTTGGCTTGGAAGATGAAGGCTTCACAGTAGGTGTTGAGGATGAAGGTTGAACTGTCTGTGAAGTTGAGAGATATGATTTGAGATATGTTCTGAGGGATGGTTGAGGTATAGATGGATGAGTGGTATGTTCTGATGGTTGCTGTGGTGTTTGGGAGGTGGTGGTAGGTTGGACATCAGGATAAACAGATCTATAGGTTTGAGGATCAGAATTTACTAAGATTTGTTTTACAGACTGAGGAATCTGTAAAGGTCTAACCACCTTTTTCTTAAGGTCAGCATTTACCAGGTCATTAAAGGCTCGTTTTGTAATTTTGAATGGTGGAATTAAGGTACTGGCTAGTTGAGGGGGATTAGTACAACAAAAGTTATATATAAGCTGGCAGAATCTAGCAAAATAAACTACATTTCTATCTTCTGTCATCCTATCCCCTATGAAACCTATCACAGCATTTGCAAAATCAAAATGAGTTTGGTTAATGATAGCATACCCGATGTGCTGACTCATTATAGGAATGGCGTCAAAGTTGGAACACTTATTCCCAAAAACTTTAGTGATGCAGTCGAAAAGGAAGCTCCATTCCTTTCTGATATGAGCCCGTTTCAACTGCCCAAGCTTAGCCAAACTCTGCTCATACCCCAAACTGGCCATTAACTCTTGAAGAGCTGATTCCTCCGGGGTTGAAAAAGTACATCCTTCTGGTAAATACAGGGCCTTGCGAATTGTACCGGGAGTAACCACATGTGTAGAATTATCCACTTTGAAAACAATACTAGGAGTACCATTTGTATCACCATTATCAAAGTGCCCAGTCCGCCAAAACGTCAGAACTTTTTGGCTTGAAAAGACTGAAGGTTGGGTCAATGCATACCCAATTTCACTGTGTGCAAGAAGATCTTGCACAAAATGCAACTCAGATGGAGCTTCAGCATGATCGAGAATTGCAGCATAGTTATTTGGAACAAACTTAGCTCCATCAATGATCAAATCCTTAGGTGCCATGAGAGAAATCGAAAATTACGAGTTGCCTGTTAGGTGTTTAAGAAAATATCCACTTGCAGTTTTTCAAGGAAAAACCGTTCCACTTACCCAGTAATTCCATTAATCGAGGTAAATCAGTTTTAATTCAAAGTTGAAACTGTTCCCACTTATTCAATTATTTTTCACTGCAAAACCAATATTCTGAGAAGAAAATTTAAATATGAGAATGACCAAAATTAAATCAAGTAAATAAGTACTGATATTGTAAGATCAGAACTTAATTTAAATTAAAATGAAAGGGTCATCAGAATATGGATTTATCATGATTTATCAGTGCATTTAAATTACAAACATCTCAGAGACAAAAACTTGCAAAAAGTAGAAATTCCATTAATATATTAAGAGAATACATTCATGAAATTTAAATTACAACAGAACTTTACAAGATTGTCCTAAGCTTCTGAACCTAATATCAACAGCCTTTGTCCTAGCTCAAGAAGCAGGGAAAGGCTGACGATGAAGAAAAATAGGAAGAAGAAAATAAATTAGTTCTTCTTCCTACTCTCTACAAAAAGAATAGCGAGTCTGATGATTCGCTCTTGCTGGCGGAGAGCTTCCAGCCTTTCCTCCTCCAATCGCTCCAGATGGTGATGGTAGTCCATGTAAAGGAACAGGAGGTGGGTGAGAACCTCCTGGGGAACCGAGTCCCAAATCTCATCAGGAATGGCAGTGACGTGCCATTCCTGCTGCCAGGCTTCAGAGCTCAGCTCCATGTTGAATGTTTCATAGTTCAAAAACATGTTATAGTTGACCATGGTTTTGTTTGTATGAATAAAATGAAGGTGAGTTTGTGAGAGAAGAATTGATGTGAAGGCTGTTACGAAGTGTTTGTTTATATAGGCAAGAGAATACCAGGAGATATAAGGAATTTTAATGCTGACAGGTAGAATTAATTCTACCTCGTCTCCCTAGACTTGGAAGACGAAAAACAGTCATTGGAAAGGTAAAACTAGGTTTAATGCGCACAAGAAACAAGTAAAAATTACTGTGCAAGTACGTGTACCACTATCCCTAAGTATATTGACTGTTAATATTCCGCCCCAACATATTCTGATTTAAAATGATACTATTTTTAGATTTTATCCATAAATAAGTCAAGTAAAGGATCAGAATTTAATATCAGAACTTAGACTTATATCAGAACTTAACAGTTATCAGAACATGATTTCTTGACTCGAAAAATGAATGCCTATCTTTGTAATTCTTCACACAAATTCTGATATAAATTCTTCAGAACTTAATCATCAGAACGTTCAAGAGAACTTGTCCTCAGAGATTATGTAATGTGACACATAAACTGTTCATCTAAAATAACATAGATCACCACAGTAATTTTCATCATTCATATGGAGTGTTGAGTGTGTTCATTAAGCTAAATATCAGACAAAGAGTAAAGTCTGATTCACTTCAGTACATCTTAGAAATAAGGCATAACTAAAACTTTACTAAAAATCTGTCATTATTCTGAAACCTACTATTGAATGAGTTCATGCTTGAGTCCACCTCAACTGTTTTGTGCTAATTTTGTGCATCTTTTTAAATTCCATATGACAGTGGCTTCTCAGTGTAAGTGAGTCACGACTACTTATCAGAATTTATGCTATTATCAGAGTATTTCTCCAGTAATCATAGAGTGTGAAAAGTCACCAAGAAAATATGTATTTGCTTTTCTAATGCATATTACATAATACCAGCAATGCACTTGGGTCTTCCCTTCCACATTTTTACTCTAGATCTCAAAGGAGTACCTGATTTTAATTCCTTGATTCTTTTTCTTTTGATAAGTAAGGTTTATTAGCACTTAGTACATTCAACAGATTTACTAGCATCAGAACTTAACAGATGAGAAGAATTATTCTAGTTTGTGACTTAGTAAGAAGATAGACAAAGTAAACTCAACTAAGCTCAATATCAGAATTTGCTTGTGTCAGTAGATTTCCACAGAAATAATTACTTAAAACATGGGATTTCTAGTTTATTGAAGACTACTAGGTCATCATCTAACACAGGTATCTTCATAGGATAGAATAGTTACTTAAACAGATATATCAGTATCAGAGTTTAGAAAGTCACATCAGACACCAGTCAGTATTTAAGCAATTTTCAATTAATCACAGAATACACAAAGAGAGTAATTTCTGTAAATACTGATCATAAAGTCTGATGCATCAGAACAAAACTAAGCAGATTTAAAGAAAGAACCTGAAACCATTCCAAGTTCGTTTACCAATCTTCTAAAAGTAGCTTCACACAGTGGTTTTGTGAAGATATCTGCTAGTTGTTGATCTGTTGGAACAAAGTGCAATTCCACTGTACCTTCATCCACATGTTCCCTTATAAAGTGGTACCTGATGCTGATGTGCTTTGTCATTGAGTGTTGAACTGGATTACCTGTCATAGCAATAGCACTTTGATTATCACTGTAAATAGGAATTTTGAAATATGTTAACCCATAATCCAGTAACTGATTCTTCATTCAAAGAATCTGTGCACAATAGCTTCCTGCAGCAATATACTCTATTTCTGCAGTTGATGTGGAAATTGACTTTTGTTTCTTGCTAAACCAAGAAACCAATCTGCCTCCAAGAAATTGGCAGCTTCCACTTGTGCTTTTCCTGTCAATTTTGCAACCTGCAAAATCTGCATCTGAGTAACCTATTAGTTTAAAATCTGATTCTCTGGGATACCATAATCCCAGATCAGCTGTTCCCTTAAGATACTTGAAAATTCTTTTCATAGCTGTTAAGCGAGGTTCTCTTGGATCTGCTTGAAATCTTGCACAAAGACAAGTAGCATACATGATATCAGGTCTACTAGCAGTTAGATAGAGTAGTGAGCCAATCATACCTCTGTAATCAGTAATATCTACTGATTTACTAGTATCCTTGTCCAGTTTTGTTGCAGTGGCCATGGGAGTGGATGCACTTGAACAATCTTGCATTCCAAATTTCTTCAGCAAATTTCTGGTGTACTTAGTTTGACAAATAAAAGTGCCTTCATCATTCTGCTTGACTTGAAGGCCCAGAAAATAGCTAAGTTCCCCCATCATACTCATTTGATACCTTGACTGCATCAGTTTGGCAAACTTCTTGCAGAGTCTGTCATTCGTAGAACCAAAGATGATATCATCAACATAAATCTGGACCAAAAGTAAGTCCTTTCCATGGTTGAGGTAGAACAGTGTTTTGTCTATAGTTCCTCTGTTAAATCCACTTTCCAGAAGAAACTGGGCTAAAGTCTCATACCATGCTCTTGGAGCTTGCTTAAGTCCATAAAGTGCTTTATCAAGCCTGTAGACATAATCTGGATATTTGGAATCTACAAAGCCTGGAGGTTGTTCGATATATACTTCTTCCTCCAATTCTCCATTGAGAAAAGCACTTTTCACATCCATTTGAAAGACAGTAAACTTTTTGTGAGCAGCATATGCCAAAAATATCCTTATGGCTTCCAATCTAGCAACTGGTGCAAATGTTTCATCATAATCGATTCCCTCCTATTGAGAATATCATTTCGCAACCAGCCTTGCCTTATTTCTTGTAATTATGCCATCACTATCAGTTTTGTTTCTGAATACCCATTTTGTACCAACAACAGATCTGTTCTTTTGTCTTGGCACTAGGGTCCAGACTTTGTTTCTTTCAAATTCATTTAACTCTTCCTGCATTGCTTGCACCCAATCAGCATCTTGAAGAGCTTCTTCCACTTTCTTTGGCTCAGTCTGAGAAAGAAAAGAATTGTAGACATTCACTTGAAGTAGCTGTTCTAGTTCTGACACCTGCATCAGGATTTCCAATTATCAAATCAGGAGTATGTGATTTAGTCCACTTCCTTGCAGATGGAAGATTTTCTCTAGAACTGGATGCTCCCCCATGATCCATGCTATCTTCATTAACATTTTATGATGCTCCCCCTGAAACTATGCTCCCTGAGTTGGATTCTTCAGAATTTAGATTTTCAGAACTATCAGAACTTGGCTTATCAGAACTTGACGAATCAGAACTTGACGAATCAGAACTTGAAGAGCCAGATGTATGTTCTGATGCTTCTTGAGATGTAGTTATATCTTGAGTATTCTCCCCCTGCATAGGTGCATCTTCCTTTGGCGTAGTCACCATAGTTTCAATAACATCAGAGTTTAATCCATCAGAGTTTGCAGTATCAGGATTTAGATTGTCAGGATTTTCAGTATCAGAATTTGAGTCTTCATTTTCAAATCTCAGCTGATCATGATCAATAAAATCTTGAAGTCCGGTAATCTTCTTATCATCAAAAGAGATATTGATAGATTCCATGACCACTCTTGTTCTCAAGTTATAGACTCTGAAGGCTTTTGTGGAAAGTGGATATCCAACAAAGATTCCTTCATCAGCTTTTAGATCAAATTTGGATAGTTGTTCAGGATGAGTCTTAAGAACAAAACACTTGCATCCAAATACATGAAAATACTTCAGATTTGGCTTCTTTTTCTTCACCATCTCATATGGTGTCTTTCCTTGCTTGTTAATGAGTGTTGCATTCTGAGTAAAACAAGCAGTCTGCACAGCTTCAGCCCAGAAATAGGTTGGAAGCTTTACTTCATCAAGCATTGTACGTACAGCTTCAATGAGAGTTCTATTCTTCCTTTCAACAACTCAATTTTTCTGTGGAGTTCCAGGAGCAGAAAATTCCTGCTTGATTCCATGGTTTTTGCAGAACTCTTCCATTATCAAATTCTTGAACTCAGTACCATTATCACTCCTTAGTATCTTCACTGAGTCCTTGATCAATTTATCCAGTTGCTTGACATGATCAATCAAGATAGATGCAGTTTCACTTTTTGTGTGCAAGAAATACACCCATGTGTATCTGGTGAACTCATCCACTATGACCATAGCATATTTCTTCTTTGCAATAGACATGACATTTACTGGACCAAATAGATCAACATGTAGTAGGTGATAAGGCTCAAGAATTGATGAACCAGTCTTGCTCTTGAATGAAGATTTCCTTTGTTTTGCATTCTGACAAGAATCACAAAGACCATCAGGAGCAAATACTGACTTTGGCAGTCCTCTCACAAGATCTTTCTTGACCAACTCATTTATATTGTTGAAGTTTAAATGAGAGAGTTTCTTGTGCCAATTCCAGCTTTCTTCAATTGATGCTCTACTCATCAGACAGATTGCAGACCCATCAGTACTTGTTGAAAGCTTGGCTTCATAGATGTTACCACGCCTGTATCCTTTCAGAACAACTTTGCCTGTAGATTTACTTACAACTTCACAGTGTTCTTCAAAGAAATCCACATGATAACCTCTGTCACAGATTTGACTAACACTCAGCAAATTGTGTTTAAGTCCTGAGACCAGAGCTACTTCTTTAATTATGACATTCCCAAGATTGATATTGCCATATCCCAATGTTTTTCCAATTTTGCCATCTCCATAAGAAACACTTGGGCCAGCCTTCTCCATAAAGTCTGATAGCAGGGCTTTATTTCCAGTCATATGTCCAGAACATCCACTGTCCAGAACTAGGATGTTTTTCCTGTTGCCCTGCAATCACAAAGACCAGTAATGATTAGTTTTAAGGACCCAGACATGCTTGGATCCTTTGGCCTTATTAAGTCTGTTAATATTTGTAGCGGATTTAGGATCAGAGTTTATGTTAACATTTTTCTTATCAGAATTTACACTATCAGACTTTGAATCAGAACTTACACGAGAAGGAACAATGGTAACTTTCTTTAAAGAAGGTTTTATTTGATAATAATCATTGTACAGACTATGATATTCCTTACAAGTATAAATGGAATGCCATAAACTACCACAATGAAAACAAGGATTTTGTGGCTTATATCTAACAGACTGACTCTTAACTCCTGACTTTGAAGGTAAGGAGTTTATGTTCTTATTTTTCTTGCAAAAAGAAGCCAGATGGTTAGAACTTCCACAGTTATGACACGTTTTCCTAGGAGCTTCAAGAACAGGCTTATAATCATTGCTTTTATTCATACCTTCCTTTCCATTCCTATTTTTCCTAGGTGATTTTACCTTGTTTGCATTCTTAACTTCTTTCAGCTTATGCTTAAGCTGCTTCTTAGTCATTAAGCCTACGTTTACTTTAGTTGTCTTTTCCTGTTTTAGTTTGTCAGAAGTTAATTCCTTTTTAACTTCTTATTTCTCATTATCAGACTTTACAGCTACAAACTTGACAGGCTTTAGCTTAGATTTTTGTTTAACAGCTATAGGCTTAACATCTACAGTTCCTTTATCATTCTTCTCATCTCCATAACCTAAGCCCTCTTTCCAGTTTTCACTACTTAACAAATTCTGAATTGTTCTGCCAGAGTTAGTCCAAGTCCAGATAATCTCTCTTTCTTTTTCTAACTCAGCTTTTAGAGATTCATTCATTTTAAGCACTTCATCCCTAACATAGAAAGCATCATCTCTATCTTTCTGAGTTTGATAGAACATGACTAACTCTTTTTCTAAATAATCATTCCCCTTTTTGCAAGCAAGATTTTCAGAAGTTAATCTTTCACATGTTAAAGTTTGATCTTTATAACTAATGAACATGGTTTTAAGATATCTTCTCAACTCATTAATATCATCAGTATGAAAGGCATAAGTAGTTTGAGGTACCTTTAATTCAGCAGCTTCAGAACTGCTTTCAGCACTTGCCTTATCATTATTTTCCATCAAGGCATAATTTTCCTCACTTTCAGAATATGAGGTGTCTGTCCAGCTTTTCTTCTTTGTGACAAGAGCCTTGCCTTTGTCACTCTTCACTTTCTTGCAATCAGGAGATATGTGGCATTTCTCACCACAGTTGTAGCATTTGACATTTGTATAATCTCCTCTGCTAGACTTTCCTCCTCTTCCCTCAGATTTTCTGAAATTCTTCTTATCAGAACTTATGCCTTTCCTGGAAAACTTCTTTCCCTTCCTGAACTTCCTGTATGCAATCTTTGTGATCGCTTTCACCATAAGAGCACACAGCTTCATCATCTCTTCATCAGCATCCGTCTTAGGCAAGCTTTCAGATTCTGAGTCATCATCACTTTCAGAACTTGATGACTCAGTATCAGACTTTGTGAAGAGAGCTTTACCATTGTCTTTCCTTGAGGTAGTTGCCTTAGGGATTCTTCTTCAGCCTTAAGAGCAACTGTCCTTGACTTTCCTCCTTTCCTCTTGCTTCTTTGTTCCATCTCAAGTTCATGAGTCTTGAGCATTCCATAGATTTCATCAAGAGTTGTTTCATCAAGATTATAGTTGTCTCTTATTGTTGTTGCCTTCAGATCCCAGCATTCAGGAATAGCTAACAGGAATTTAAGGTTTGAATCTTCAAGATCATACTCCTTATTAACCAGTGACAAATCATTCAAGAGTTTGACAAATCTATCATATAAATCAGTCAATGACTCATTAGCCTTTGACTCAAAGTGTTCATACTCTTGAGTGAGTATTGTCTTCCTATTTTTCTTGATCGTATCCATTCCTTGACATCTTGTTTCCAAAGCATCCCATATCTCCTTTGCAGTCTTGCAGTTTATTACCCTGTCTGACATTACATTATCAATAGCACTATGCAGTAAGTGTCGTACCTTAGCATCCTTAGCAATTGATGCGATATCTTCAGCAGTGTAATCACTCTTCTCCTTTGGTATAGACTTTGTTGCTTCACCTGCAACTGCAACAGCGAGCTTGGTTGGTTTGTGAGGCCCTTCCTTGATTCTATCAAGATATTCTGGATCTGTAGCTTCCAGAAACATGGTCATCCTCACCTTCCATATGGCATATTCAGATGGTCTCAATATGGGAACTCTAATAGTCTCGTATCGGCTTTGAACTTGTGTCTTTGGAGGTTCTTCAGTTTTGGTGGGCTTAGTTGGAGTTTCTGTTTCAGACATGATTGTGTTTGGATCTTAAACTGTTTGTGCGTTAACAGATAGGCTCTGATACCACTTGTTAGGTCACACAAACACACTGTAGAGGGGGTGAATACAATGTATAGTACAATCAAATCGAACTTTAATAACTCAAGTAACAGAAAACAAACTTTATTGGAACAATAAACTCTGTTACAGTATGAAACTATCCTCTCTCAGTGATGAACAAATATCACGAGAGCTGCTAGGGTTACAATAATTAATCTTCTCGATTGTGATAACACTTCTAGTGTAAACCCTATGTCTGTGTTTATATACTACAAAGTTACAAGATAATCGCTAATTGATATGGAATATAATTCTACTTCCTAAAATATATCAATCAGATATCTTTTCTTCCAAGTATTCTATTCTTCATAGAATTCCTTCTTCATGCATATCTCTTCTTATGTTTGTCTCGATCTTCTTTCCTTTAACCAGCTGACTTCCTTATCTGAACGTCCTTCAGTACTTAAATTCTGATATCCATCTTCTGATGATTATCTCCTGATAATATAAGTACTGATATCCTTAAGTCCTGACTTCCAGTAAGTACTGATTTATCCTGTTTAAGTAAGATCTGAAAACTAAACATAAATCACATTAGGCATGACATTATCAAATATATCTAACAGTTTAGTTGTTCAAACTTGTAAGAAGCTGTGAGCTATTCAAAGCTTCACAGAGTTCTCAATTTGATATATATATATATATATATCTAGTGGATACTTTCAAATCCACCAGAAAGTTAGTGTTTTGATTTCTATCACTCTTTTATTCCGCACCATTGTTAATCAAACACTATTATATTTATCAAGTTAGAATATTCTTTAAATTTGAAAAAGTAGCCAGAATTACATTCAACCCCCTTCTGTAATTCTTGTTGTATTGTTAGGGAATAACAATTGGTATCAGAGCAAGCTCTTGAAGAACAAAGAGTATAAAGATCACAACAAACAACAAGATAAACAAAAAGGATGTTGGAGTAAAGATTCCATTTCTGGACAAAGACAACTATCACCACTGGAAGGTGAAGATGCACCTACATCTTCTTTCCCAAGATGAGGCCTATGTGGACTGCATAGAGAGAGGTCCTCATGTACCAATGAGAGCTGCAACTGGCAATGAGCCATCTGTTCCAAAACCTAGGCGTGAATGGTCAAACCCTGATATTGAGCAAGTCAGGAAGGATAAGAAGGCCATGAATATATTGTTCAATGGAGTTGATGGTGATATGTTTGATAACATCATTAACTGTAAAACAGCCAAAGAGGTTTGGGACACAATCCAGATTATTTGTGATGGTACTGAGCAAGTAAGGGAGAATAAGATGCAGCTACTGATTCAGCAATATGAGCATTTTCGCTGTGAAGAAAGTGGTGCTCTGAAGTTCAAAAGCTACTAAATGCTCTGAAGTTGCATGGAAGAGTCTATCAAACAAAAGACTCTAACCTCAAGTTCCTTAGATGAAAGGAATATGTCCTAAGTCCAATCATGTATTAGGATTTAGGAATAACTTTTATGTAATCTGTTTTGATTTCATTGATATTAATAAAAGACTTGTTTTGTTTTTATTACGGGCTTTATCTATTTAAGTGTTTAAATAAGATATACCATAGTTTAGAGTAAAGCTTTTTATGGATTATGATGAGATCATAATAGTGAGACCTAAAAAGATGATAACTCTAAATTTAAATAGTTCCTGGTCATAGGATTACTAACTGGTAATTAATAATCCGCAAAGATCGGTACATACTATGCTTGCTTCATTATGAAGGATGTCTGTTCTCATAGACATTTGTTTGGTGACACTATAGCTAGTATGTAGGTGCTTATTATAGAATAAGTTCACTGAACATAACTCGCACAGCTTAACAACTGATGGAGTTCACTCACGTGTCAGCAGTTGTTCACATAGTGATAGTTGTACAAGTATCCTTAGACTTGAGGTCATCATAGTCATCTTGTGTACACTGAACTATGCTTTGGTTTAGTTCTTAGTCTCCAGGGACAATTATTAGGGCTCTTCTGGGTATAGGAATTTGTACACGAAGATAGTGTATGATCAATAAAGGATCTACCCCTTCCAGTGAAGGAAGCGAATGTTCAAGGCTGATCTACTTATGCTAGTTCAGGAATCTCTGGCCAGAGTGAATGAAATTAAAAAGAAGTTTCTAATTTGCATAGAACTACGCATAGTAAATGGTAAGCAAGTGATTGAATTAGATAGGCTTGACACGAGATCCATGCCTTGTATTTAATCGGGACATTGTAGGGTAGAAGGAGTTTATTGTACGGTAACTATTCACTGACAGGTTCTTGGTATTCTAAGCAGTGAATTCATATTATCCGGATAGTCGCGATATGTTGAGAAGCATCACTCACGATGTAGAATAAATGTGATTAATTAATTAATCATATTTAATAAATTAGAGAATTTATATAAATAATGATAAAATAGTTTTATTATTATTTATTTCTACTACCGGCTTAATATTGAACATACAGGGTCACACCATAAAAAGAGAATGATTTAATGGTGGAGGAATTAATTAATAATGGCTGATAATTATTTATTTATGAAATAAATAATTAATTGGCAAATTTAATAATTGATTAAATGAGATTTAATTGATTATAAATTAATTAAGAAAAGTTCTTAATATTATTAATTAAAGGATTTAATTTTTGGAAATTAAATTAAGAGAGAGAATTATTTCTAAAGTGTTTAGAAAAAGGATTAATAATTAAAAGGTGTTTTAATTATTAATGAGAATAATAAATGGGATAATAATAATATTATTTATGGGAAAATTTTAGCTGAAAATTTTGCCTATAAATACACTATTATAGACCCTATTTTCATTCTAACCTAGAACCCGAAAACCCAAAAAGTTTGGAAAACCCAATTCTCTCCACCTCCTTCCTCCTCCTTAACATCGTTTTCTTGGTGGATACCGGTGGAGTGCTTCACACTTGAGGAGCAACTGCTAAGGATCTATGATCGTTGTCTCCGAATTATTTGTTGTCTCCGAATTATTTTAAAGGTTAGATTCGATCCCTCGAATTTTTATTCACGATTTATATGCTTTTATTTGGATTTTGTATGTGTAAAAGTGTTTTGTCATGCCCCCGCTGCGATTAAAATCCAACATTAGATATCTTCCAAAGGAGTTCACCTTGAAGAGACTGTATTACACCTTTTAATGGCTTAAAAGGTCTGTAACGCATCACCGGAATGCGTTACAGGGCTTGTAACGCGTTCCTGTAATGCGTTACAGCCCGTCTGTTGATTTTAAAATTGATTTTCTGGGAGTTTCGTAACTCCGTTTTGGGCGTGCAATATACCGTTGGATTCGTTTCTCCGAGACGGATCTAATGGAGTGATCAATTTTAGTTTATATAAAAGTTTTGAACTGTTTATATTTCCGGAAGTGTTTTAAAGCTATTTTTTAACTGTTTTAACTGCTTTTAAATGCTTCATGTGATACATAGAGATGTATAATGCTTAGACTAATGTGCTAGATGATATAACATGCCTACCTTGATGTTTATTAATGTTGATATATGTGATATATGCTTAGTTTATCATGCGATGATAGATTTAGGTGAACTTAAATAAACATAAGGCGTTTGTTAGACAACCTAGTATAGTGAATTTGTTTCATAACCTTAAGAACAATATTATGAATACAATCATGAGATTCTTGTGTTTGTGAAACACGTAATTGAATATGAATTTTTGATATGAGAGAAAGGATGATTCTGTCAACAACAGATTTCTATCTGTAAGAAAGGATTATTAAGTGACGCCTCTTGACAATGCTCCACCCGATCTGGGAATCATCTGATTATTGATTATTGATTTGAAATATTTAATTTAAAAGGAAGAATCTCTTTATAATATGATTATGATTGTAACATAATATAATCCCTCTAAAATTAAATAATATCAAGTAGTAATTGGCCAATGATACAACGGGCTTGTGTCGGTCATAGCCTTCCAAATGATAGAAAGTAGTTCTTATTTTTGAATCATTGTCGGTTCGTGCTACAGACGAGGGCTTGGATTTCGAAATAAGAAATACTTGTCTATTACATAGAGATGTGTACATTGAATAAGAATCTAAAGGTCGGTACGTGCTACAGCCGCGGGCCTTTGGGGACTGATTCAACTGTACGGAATGTTGGGTTAGACTTGACTTAGAATATTGAGTTTGTCGTGCTACAGCCGAGACTCAATTATTCAAGAGGCTAAAGTTTGATTAGGGAATAACATGAGATGTAATTGACAAGAGTTGTCTGCCTATTGAACATTACATGGCGGTTCGTGCTACAGCCGGGGTCGTGTAATGGAATGTAGGATCCCTATTCCCACTAGCATTATGAATGCTTAATTTTTCACGTAGGGGGTTGAATAAATTAGGTAAACTAGTGGGAGCCACATATGAATAAAGACCCGATTCATATAGTGTTTTAAAATGAAATCGAATATTTGCTAAGTGTTGTTATGTGTTTATCATTTACAGATTTACAATATAGATTATGTCTTCTGCACTATCGCTCAGGAGCATACTAGATGCTCACAAATTGACGGGTCCTAATTATGCTGACTGGCTTCGAAACTTGAGAATTGTTCTCAGGATTGAGAAGCTGGAATACGTGATTGACTCACCTAAGCCTACTGAACCTGCTAGCGATGCGCATAATGATGAACATGTTGTGTATCGTAAGTGGATAGATGATGCAAATGTTGCTCAATGCATCATGCTAGCTTCCATGAACATTGAGCTACAGAAGCAACATGAGCATATGGATGTTCACACTATCCTCATGTATCTACAAGAGTTGTATAATGTGGCGGGAGGACAGCTCGATATGAGATATCGAAGGAGTTGTTCGGTTGTAGGATGTCTGAGGGATCATCTGTGAATGACCATGTACTTAAGATGATCAATTTGATTGAACGTCTTGGACAACTTGGTTTTGCCATGGATGGGGAGCTGAGCCAAGACTTGGTCTTGCAATCGCTTCCGAGTTCGTTCTCACAGTTTGTTGTGAACTTTCACATGAATAAGTTGGATGCCAGCCTGCCTGAACTCCATAACATGTTGAAGACTGCGGAATCGAATTTTCCCCCTAAGAAGAGTTCTGTTCTTCTAATTGGTGAATGTTCCAATCCTAAGAAAAGGAAGAGGAACTCTTCCAAGAAGAAGAAAGTAGGTGAGAAAACGCCGGTTCCACCAAAAGCTGAAGACCCCGAGAGCAAAGTTGTTTGCTTTCACTGTAACAAGGTGGGGCACTGGAAGAGTAACTGCAAGGTTTACCTTGCAGAATTGAAGAAGAAGAAGAAGGGTAGTGAGACTACCGCTTCTGATTCAGGTATGTTCATGATAGAAGTGAATATGTCATTAAATCAAATTTCTACTTGGGTATTAGATACCGCATGTGGTTCTCATATCTGCAATTTGTTGCAGGGACCAAGGAGAAGTAGGACTCTTGAGGAAGAGGAGGTGATTCTACTGATGGAAATGGAGCAAGAGTTGTTGTTGAAGATGTAGAATCATTTCATTTACATAGGCCTACGGGCAAGACTATTGTTTGAAATAATTGTTATTTTGTTCCCTCGATTATGAGGAATATTATTCCCATGTTAGACTTGGCTGGATTTTCATTTATTATTGAGAATAATGAATGTTCTATTCTTAGAGATAATATTCTTTATGGACTTGGTACTTTAAATAATGGTATGTTTATATGTGACATAATTTACTTCAGATTGAACAAACTAATAAAAGAAAAGGGATGATGAAAATCTCACTTTATAGTGGCACTGCAGTCTCCATTTAGTAGACATGGAGAGAGGACTGCAAATTTGCTAGGAATGGTACACACAGATGTATGTGGACCAATGTCTAAGCAAGCCATGGGTGGATTTTCATACTTCATTACTTTCATAGATGATAGATCTGGATTTGGATATGTGTTTGATGAAACACAAGTCTGAGGCCTTTGAAAAGTTCAAAGAATATAAGTATGAAGTGGAGAAACAACCAAACATAGTATTATAATTCTTCGATTAGATCGAGGTGGTGAATACTTGAATGGAGAGTTTCTGGATTATCTCAAAGTAAATGGTATAGTCTCCGAGTGGACTCCTCCAGATTAGTATCTGAAAGGAGAAAACGAACTTTGTTAGACATAGTTCGGTCCATGATGAGCTATGCAAATCTTCCAGTATTCCTATGGGGTTATGCATTGGAAACCTCAGCATATTTACTGAATAAGGTGCTTTCCAAATCTGTTCCTCAAACTCTGTATGAGATATGGAAAGAAAGGAAACCGAGTCTTAAACACGTTAAGATATGGGGATGTCCAGCTTATGTCAAGTAAGTTGACCCAGATAAGCTGGAATATCGATCCGTAAAATGTAGTTTTGTGGGATATCCTAAAGAGACTTTAGGGTATTACTTTTACACCGATCATCGGGTGTTTGTCTCCAGACATGCTACCTTCTTGGAAAAGGAGTTTATCCTTGAAGGAAACAGTGTGAGCAAAATTGAACTTGATGAAGTTCAAGAAGCACAAATTACTACAGATTAAGTGGAAACACCTGTTCTGACTGAACAACCTTTTGTGGAACAGCCCATTCATAGATCAGGGAGAGTGTCTCGCCAACCTGAGAGGTAATATGGCCTTGTCATTGAGAATGACAATGAGTTGTCGATCATTGATAATGACGACCCTGTGACCTATAATGAGGCTATGAGTAGTGTTGACTCAGAGAAATGGCATAGTGCCATGAAATCCAGAATGGAATCTATGTATACGGTATACAAAAGATAGATTATAGCAGATGGCCAGGTGGAGACCTATAAGGCCAGGCTTGTGACAAAAGGATTCAAACAAAGGCAATGGATTGACTTTGATGAAACCTTTTACCTGTAGCCCTGTTAAAATCAGTTCGGATTTTGCTTGCGATTGCTGCTTACTACGACTATGAGAGCTGGCAATTAGCCAGATGGTTTTCTTTCCATGAGAAATGAAAACCTAGTGTGTAAGCTGCTGCGAACCATATGTGGTTTAAAGCAAGCTTCTCGAAAGATGGAACATTCGTTTTGATGAGACAATCAAAGAGTTTGATTTTATCAAAAACGAAGATGAACCATGCGTCTACAAAAGGGTTAGTAGGAGCGCGATAACATTTCTTGTGTTGTATTGAATTAGAGTTGACACACATAACAACATAGCAGACCCACTCACAAAGCTACTTTATGAAAGTCACTTTGATCGTCATAAAGACAAGATGGGTATTAGATACCAGAGTGATTGGCTTTAGTACAAGTGGGAGATTGAAAGGAATATGTCCTAAGTCCAATCATGTATTAGGATTTAGGAATAACTTTTATGTAATCTATTTTGATTTCATTGATATTAATAAAAGACTTGTTTTGTTTTTATTACGGGCTTTATCTATTTAAGTGTTTAAATAAGATATACCATAGTTTAGAGTAAAGCTTTTTATGGATTATGATAAGATCATAATAGTGAGACCTAAAAAGATGATAACTCTAAACTTAAATAGTTCCTGGTCATAGGATTACTAACTGGTAATTAATAATCCGCAAAGATCGGTACATACTATGCTTTCTTCATTATGAAAGATGTCTGTTCTCATAGACATTTGTGTGGTGACACTATAGCTAGTATGTAGGTGCTTATTATAGAATAATTTCACTGAACATGACTCGCACAGCTTAACAACTGATGGAGTTCACTCACGTGTCAGCAGTTGTTCACATAGTGATAGTTGTACAAGTATCCTTAGACTTGAGGTCATCATAGTCATCTTGTGTATACTGAACTATGCTTTGGTTTAGTTCTTAGTCTCCAGGGACAATTATAAGGGCTCTTCTGGGTATAGGAATTTGTACACGAAGATAGTGTATGATCAATAAAGGATCTACCCCTTCCAGTGAAGGAAGCGAATGTTCAAGGCTGATCCACTTATGCTAGTTCAGGAATCTCTGGCCAGAGTGAATGAAATTAGAAAGGAGTTTCTAATTTGCATAGAACTACGCATAGTAAATGGTAAGCAAGTGATTGAATTAGATAGGCTTGACACGAGATCCATGCCTTGTATTTAATCGGGACATTGTAGGGTAGAAGGAGTTTATTGTACGGTAACTATTCACTGACAGGTTCTTGGTATTCTAAGCAGTGAATTCATATTATCCGGATAGTCGCGATATGTTGAGAAGCATCACTCACGATGTAGAATAAATGTGATTAATTAATTAATTAAATTTAATAAATTAGAGAATTTATATAAATAATGATAAAATAGTTTTATTATTATTTATTTCTACTATCGGCTTAATATTGAACCTACAGGGTCACACCATAAAAAGAGAATGATTTAATGGTGGAGGAATTAATTAATAATGGCTGATAATTATTTATTTATGAAATAAATAATTAATTGGCAAATTTAATAATTGATTAAATGAGATTTAATTGATTATAAATTAATTAAGAAAAGTTCTTAATATTATTAATTAAAGGATTTAATTTTTGGAAATTAAATCAAGAGAGAGAATTATTTCTAAAGTGTTTAGAAAAAGGATTAATAATTAAAAGGTGTTTTAATTATTAATGAGAATAATAAATGGGATAATAATAATATTATTTATGGGAAAATTTCAGCTGAAAATTTTGCCTATAAATACACTATTATAGACCCTATTTTCATTCTAACCTAGAACCCGAAAACCCAAAAAGTTTGGAAAACCCAATTCTCTCCACCTTCTTCCTCCTCCTTAACATCGTTTTCTTGGTGGATGCCGGTGGAGTGCTTCACACTTGAGGAGCAACTGCTAAGGATCTCTGATCGTTGTCTCCGAATTATTTTAAAGGTTAGATTCGATCCCTCGAATTTTTATTCACGATTTATATGCTTTTATTTGGATTTTGTATGTGTAAAAGTGTTTTGCCATGCCCCCGCTGCGATTAAAATCCAACATTAGATATCTTCCAAAGGAGTTCACCTTGAAGAGACTGTATGGCATCCTAAAAACCTATGAGCTTGAAATAGAGCAAGATGAAAGGATGGAGAAAGGAAGGAAGAAAGGAGGGTCCATAGCACTGATTGCTGAGTTAGAGAAGGAGAAAGAGATGAAGGTAGAAGCTGTTGAGTCTACATCAAAGGTAAGCAAGGGTAAAGTGATGGTAGCTGAAAATGAAGATCAATTGAGCCAAGATTGTAACGACCGGGAAATTTACGTTGTATTATATCATATTTATAATAAAATATGTGTATTAATATGTCATTTATGTGTGATTATCTGTTAAACCCTAATTATTATGTGTTACGTGTATTCCGTATCATTTCTGTATTTTTGAAGTATTTTTCAGATGTTTTATATCGTATTCATAGGTTTCATTTCAAACGTTTTGCAACCCAAACAATGATTTTAAAGCCAGTATTTCAAATAAAATAATGGGCCTTATTTTTCATCAAACGGCTTTTACAATCGCATTATTCTGAACATCTAGATATTTTATAAATTTTCTCGTTTTACGAAAAATGACATTTCCGGGCCCCATTAGGTGTTAAAAACACTACAAAAATCACATTTTTATTTTTATAAAATTATAGGACTTTTATTTATACCATTTCTTTGTATTTTTGAATTATTCACAATTTTTGGGAATTTTTGGCATATATATTGTATATATAAAATATTTATAAATTAAATTTTAATACCCAAAAATTATGAAAATTAGGGCCAAATATTTTTATTAGGAGTGTAATTAGCCCCTTAATTTTATTTAGGGGTATTATTTTTCATAGTATAAATAGCCTAATTTCTATTAATTAATTATTAATTAATTACAAAAATTTAGAAAAATTCAGAAAAGGGGGATTAGGGTTCTTGGAGTTCTTGGAATCAAAGCCACTTTTGATCGTGATTCTGTTAACCAAATCGAGCATGTAAGTACTCGTTGCAAAGCTTATTACTTCTATTTTATGATTCTGCTGTCGATTATATCTGTAAATTAACTGATTTTGATTTTATGATTTTCGGGTTTAATCTTGAATTGGGTACTTTTGATTTATGCTACTAAGATGATTTTGAGTATTATGGGTGTATGGATCGTCGAATTTAGGATCGAATGACCCCGGTTTCAACAGTTTCTGTGTTGGTTTTGGTATTGCCGGAAACCACCGCTACCGGCGGCGTTTCCTTGTGTTTCCGGTCTTGAATCGCTGAAAGGGAGAGAAAGGGTTGGTCCTGTGGTGTTGTCGATGTAAAACGAAGCAAAAGCAGCCCAGAATCGTGTGGTTTGCTGTCTGTTCGAAGTCGCCGGAAAACAGGCCACCGGCGTCGGGTTTCCGTCCTGCTGACCCTGTTCCTCGCGACCCGGGTACGACCCGGTTTGCAACCCGGTTTCGACCCGGGTTTGATCCTGAAAACCCTAACCCTGAACCCTGTTTTGTGTTTCTGGTTTTTTTTAATATTAATTTTATTTTTCAAAAATCAGAAAATCATTTTAGTAATTCTAAAAATTAATTAAAAATTAGTTTTAAACTCTGAAAAATAGTATTATTAATTTCTAAGTTATTTTATTAATTTAGAAATTCGAATTTAATTATTTCTTTAATTACTTAATTATTTATCTAATTATTTATTAGTTATCTAATTAACTAATAATTAGGTAATTAATTAGTAATTAGATAATTAATTGATAAATAAGGATTAAATAATACGATTAATAATCCGATAATTAGTTAATATTACGTGTAACTCGTATCTATACGAGTAGTGATTCGATAATTAAAATTATTATTCGAGCGATAATTATTCGAAGAATATCGTAATAATTATTCGTATCGAATAATTAAATACATTTAATTAATTGATTAATTAATCGTATAGGTATAGTAATAATAGCGATTCGATAGTTATTCGAGAATTGCGAATAACTCGTAATTATACGAGTAATTGAACGATAAGTTCGATTATTGCTATTATTATTATTATTCAGACGATAGTGAATTATTCGTATAATATCGTAATAATTATTCGTAATGAATAATTAAATACAGATAATTGATTTAAAACGTATACGTGTAATAATAACAGTAATGTTGCGATAATTATGCGAGAAATGCGAATAACTCGTAGAAATACGAGTATTGGATCGTTACGTTGAAATATGATTCGAATAATAACTCATTTATTCAATAATTAACGTACCAGTTAATGATATCGATTATTTATTTATAAATAATCGATCTAGTCGAATAAATAACGATAAGTTGTAAATATTTGTAATAAATTGTGATTAATCCTAATAATTAGGGATTAATTATTTTAAATTATTAAATAATTATTTATTAATTATTTATTAGTTATTTATTTATTAAATATTTAAAAAGTGATTAATTATTTCGATAATTAATCACATAATTTTCAATGAATCATAACTTCTTCATTTTAACTCCAAAAATTATAAAAAAAATTATTTTTGACTTTGGATTTTCTTAAATAATTATTTAAAAATTATTTTGGATTTAAAAATCAGCAATAATTATTTATATTGAATAATAAATTGAATTATCAGTGTTTAATTGATAATAATTCAACCGTTAGTCCGATTTGAGCGAAACTAAAGCTTGTTGACTCAGAAAAATGAATTATTTTCACTAAAATAATATGAAGACCTAATTCCTTCTCGAAATTAGTTGAATTTATTGATTGCTTGATTATCAGTCGAAATATGTGTCGAGACGAGTCCGAAAAATTCCGGAAAAATGGGAAATGAAGCAATAGGTGATCAACGGAGCAATCAGCGAGTCGATTTTGATTCTAAAAAATTATTTTAACTATAGAATTGATTATGTGCTTATGTGCTTATGTGTATTATGTGGTTAATCGAGTCTTACTTGCTTATATGTAATATAAGAGTCAGTCATAAACGCATGGGTAGATAATAGGAACGAAATAAAGTCGATTCACGATGCAAATTGAAGTACAAAATGACTTAACCAGTCTATTTTGCTAACAGAAGCTAAGCCAGCAAGGCAGGTCAAGTAGGTGATAGGCGAAAGTGATTTAATTACAGTAAGTTGCGCAGAAGGCAAGTTTCTCCCCTATTCTATTTTCCAGAATAGTGATATTCTCTTCAGATTCTTATTACATTTGCACTATTTTAATTCCTTTATTCATATTTCAGTTCGATTCTTGAATTATTCTCTTCATTTGAATTCATTATTCATATTCCAATTGTTACTCATAATTATTGATATATTCTGGTGATTAGAATATACCAAAGCATACCGATTATTCTGGTTGCTATTCCAGAGACTGGATAATACTACTTTTGGGATTAAGCCTACTTAATCCTAAGGACCGGGATATAACCGGATCCTTGAAACGGGTCGTAGTGCCTGGGTGCCCGACGGGATCTATATAGTGAGATATAGATCTGCACTGTATCCTGGCTGATCAGCAGGGTATAGCTGCAAACTTGAGTCCAGTTTAGTTCAATTGTATTCGCCAGTAATGGCCTTCTTTCTATTCTTATGAGGTTATATCTTTGCAGATATACCGGGGTTACGGATTCAATTATAATGCTTTAACACTGTTTATATTTTGTGGACTTGTTGAGCAATTTTTGGCTCACCCCCTTTTGTTGTTATTCACCTTATTGTTTTCAGTTAAGAAAGAATATGAAACCCATCAGGACACGTGTGGTAAAGAAGCGGGTCAAGCCTCGGGATCCTCTCATACCCAAGGTGTTGATCCCAATTCAGGAAGAAAGCTTTGAGTTGCCCGAGCAGGTGGAGTGTTAATAGATAGTATGTGTGTTTGAATAAAAGCTGAACTTAGTTTAAAAATAAATTAGACAATGGTTTTAATAAAGAGAGTTTGTGATATTTTAAATGTTGGTTTGTAATAAAAGTAGTTAGTGGTTCTTGTTTTCATACTTCAACCTAAAAAGGTCCTGGTTAGTGTTAAAGGGGTTTAGTTTCATTTCTTTATTATTTATTAATAAGCTTGTACAGGTTTGGTGATTAGCTCCTAACCCCCAAACTTATACCCCGGGTCTGGAGGGCGTTACAAAGATGACATGGATGATATTGATGAACATCTAGCATTCTTATCCAGAAGATTTTCCAAGCTCAAATTCAAGAAGAATTTTGAAGCAGCTAAGCCAAACAAAAGCATGGTTGATAAGTCAAAATTCAAGTGTTTCAAATGTGGCTTGGCGGGTCATTTTGCTTGTGAATGTAAAAAGTCTGATTCCAGCAAAAAGAAGTTTGAGCCTGTTGATTATAAACAAAAATACTTTGAGTTGCTCAAACAAAAGGAAAGAGCTTTCATCACATAAGAGAATGACTGGGCTGTAGATGGATTGGATGAAGATGAAGAAACAAGCTATCAATCTAGCCTTAATGGCCAAATCTGATAATACAGAAACAAATTCTTCAAGCAATCAGGTAATCACCACTAACCTAGCACATTTATCTAAAGCTGAGTGTAATGATGCAATTAATGACATATCCACAGAATTATATCACCTGCGTGTTACACTTAAGTCCCTCACTAAGGAAAATGCTAAAATTAAAGAAAATAATTTATTTTTAAGTGAGAGGAATAATGTGCTAGAGTCTAAGTTTATTAAATTTGAGAAATTGAGAATTGAGTGTAAGATTGTTAAGGATGAATTAACTGAGTCCTTGAAGAAAGAAGAGATTTTAAAGAAGCAGCTTGAATGAGAACAGGAAGTGATTAAGGCATGGAAATCATCTAGAGATGTTCATGCTCAAATCACTAAAGTTCAAGGTATTGAGTCCTTTTGCGATGCAGCCTGGAAGAAGAGTAAAGAAAATTTGAGTCCAATTTGGTTGAAGGATTGTTTACAGATGTGGACTCGATGTATGATGAAAATCATTCGTCGGATAATCAAAAGGATTATCCGTCGAGTGACAAGGAGCCATATCCGTCGGCTATAAGTAAACTAGTTAGCAAAGCTAAGCTAGCTAAGTTGAATGAGAAATATGGATCAGTTTCTAAGAACTTTATTCCAGGATAATCAAGTCAAGTTATGAAGGAAAAGAAAGTTAATGTTGGTCATCTGTCTATCAAGCAATTTAATGACAGATTAGAAAAGATTGAGGTTAAAACAGAAGCTAAAAAGAAAAACAATAGAAATGAGAAAGTAGAAATTAACAAATATAACAACTATACACCTGATAAATATGCACCAAGAAAAATCTGTGTTAAGTGTGGTAGTGTTAATCACTTGTCTGCTAATTGCAAACTTTCTATGCCTACTTCCATGTCTGCACCCTCTTCTTTTCCCAACATGACTGTCATGCCTACCATGCCTATGAATGCTATGTGTACTCAGAATATGAATGCACAATTTACTAATATGCCATTTGCACCTAATCCTTATTATGCTGCATTTAGTATGCCTCAAATGCCATTTAGCATGCCTTATTGGAATAGCATGTTTGCAAATAGCATGTATTTTTCTGTTAATCAAAATGTGCATGATAATTCTGTTTTAATGACTGGTTTCAAAGGTCCAACTCAGATGACTATGGATGAATCAGAAATTCCCAAGTTAAATGAGATCAAACCTAAGAAACCAAAGAAAAAAGCTAACAAGGCAGGACCCAAGGAAACTTGGGTATCAAAATCAACTTGATTTGATTTTGATGTGTGCAGGGAAACAGAAAGAATCTTTTGGTATCTGGATAGTGGTTGCTCAAGGCACATGACTGGAGATTCTATCCTGCTCACTGAGTTCAAGGAAAGAGTTGGCCCAAGTATTACTTTTGAAGATGACAACAAAGGTTATACTGTAGGATATGGCTTGAATTCAAAAGATAATGTCAGCATTGAAGAAGTTGCCCTAGTGGATGGTCTCAAACATAATTTGTTGAGTATCAGCCGACTTTGTGATAAGGGCAACTCAGTTACTTTCAATTCAGAAGCATGTGTTGTGACAAACAAAAAGAGCAACAAAGTGGTTCTCACTGGAGTGAGAAAAGAAAATGTGTGCTTGGCTGTTTTCAACTCATCAAATACAGAATTAGTAACTTGTCTTCTCAGTAAAGCAAGTCAAGATGGAAGTTGGCTTTGGCACAAGAAGCTGTCTCATCTAAACTTTAAGACCATGAATGAACTTGTCAAGAAAGAACTAGTTAGAGGTATTCCTCAAGTAGAGTTTACTAAGGATGGACTGTATGATGCCTGTCATAAAGGAAAGAAGATCAAAGCATCATTCAGAAAGAAGCTTGATTCAATAATTGAAGAACCTTTGTAATTGTTTCACATGGATTTGTTTGGACCAGTCAATATGTTGTCCATCTCAAAAAAAAGATTTTGCCTAGTAATTGTGGATGATTTCTCAAAGTTCTCTTGGACATATTTCCTCAAGTCTAAAGATGAAGCTAGTGAAATCATCATCAATCACATTAGGCAAGTCAACAATCATCCTAACTTTAAAGTAAGAAGAATCAGGAGTGACAATGGAAATGAGTTCAAGAATTCTGTGATGAGATCATTTTGTGAAGAGAATGGGATTATGCATGAATTTTCTACAGTAAGAACTCCACAATAAAATGGAGTAGTAGAAAGAAAGAACAGATCTCTTATTGAAGCTGCAAGGACAATGCTTGAAGAATCAAAGTTGCCAACATATTTTTGGGCTGAAGTTGTGAATACTGCCTGCTACACTCAAAATATCTCTTTGGTTAATCAAGCAAAGTGCATGACACCCTACCAATTGTTCAAGAATATGAAGCCAACTCTAAATTTTCTTCATGTCTTTGGCTGCAAATGTTATATCTTAAAGAATCAAACTGATCAACATGGAAAGTTTGATGCTAAAGCAGATGAAGGAATTTTTGTTGGATATGCTGTGGGAAAAGAATATAGAGTTTACAATCTAAGAACCAACATTGTTATGGAATCAGTACATGTTGTGATTGATGATAAAAAGATTGAAGGACTGCAAGATGGAGATTTCCATTAAAGCCTCAAGTTTGATAATGTGGAGATGGTTAGTGATGACAGTGATGATGAAAGTGATCAAAAAATAGTGAATAAGGATAATGCAGAAAAATCTACAACTAATGAAGCACATAATTCAACATATGTCGAGTTACAAAATGCTTCATCTGTCGGGAGACAATCTGCCTTATCCGTCGGGAGAAAATCAGCTTCATCCGTCGAGATACAAAGTGCATCATCCGTCGGAACAAGGAGAAAAGCTGAGAGTCAGAATAGATCACCTACAGAAAGTACCCATTTCTCAAATCAAAGATTCACAAACTCAGGGGGAGTTTCTCATAATCAAAACTCAGTCACACATCAAGACAACAATGATACCTCTTCATCTAGAGTTAATCTACTGATAAGTGGCATTTTATACCACTTAAAACATCTTAAAATGGCTTAAATTGGTGCCTTGAAATCAAGTATTTTGTGTATTTGATGCGTTTTTCTAGTGTTTATGCATTTCAGGGTATTAGTTGCATTTCGGAGGAGTAATCATCAAGAATAAGCCTTGGCATGTGTTCACCATTGCGAGAGGAAAGAAATGGGCAGATTACGGCGAAGAAACGGAGCAAACTCTGGATTTTTCCAGAAGGGTCCTGAGCGCCCGCTCAGCAATGCTGAGCGGCCGCGCAGAAAGCTGAGCGCCCGCTCAGCTATGCTGAGCGGCCGCGCAGGGTCGGGAAAAAAGACAATTTATTTTAGGACTTCTACTTCTGTTTGGCTTCCACTTCTATGTAATCTGAGTTTTATGGAACTATTATATAAGTAGATTTGGAGACGTTTTCACGAGGTTGGATCATGGTATTACGCAAGGAGCGAAGGAGATAAGGAAGAAGACCGTTTTAGCACACAACAACGAAGAGGAAGCATATTTTCTCGTGATTCTTGTTTCGTTGTAACGTTGGATGCTAGTTTTCTTACTTTGAACCTATTTACTCTTGTGACGTACTCTGATTTAATATAATTAGTTTAGTTATTATTTTCTTGTGTTTGTTTATCATGATTTCATATGAACCCATGATGACGATGAGTGCTATTATGGGCTAATCGTGATCATGGGGTCGCAACGGATTTATTATGGAATTATTTAGTTAATTGTTTAATACTGTAGTGTGTGATGATTGTATGATATCTAGTATTGGTTGTGCGTATTCGTCTTATGTGCGTCGCGAACATATAAGATAGGGTGTTAATCTCTTGAGAAGCGACGGTGGATCTTGAGATTTAGAACTTGCCATGCTAGCATAGGTTCATGTATGATGTGCATGATTAGTGGGTAACTCTAACAGTTTTATTTGCCCTGTATAATCAAAAGGAATAACTTGTGCTTAAATCGTTGTGTTGTCAATTTCTGTAGACATATAGGAACTCAACATAATTGATGACTATTCAACTTCTATCTTAATTGTGGATGTTTGGTAGAATGGTATTAGTATAATGAAAGTTGGCTTTTATCAGTTTCGTGTTATTCGATTAATATCATCACTGTCACATGCTAAAGGTAATAACAATAACTATTGAAGGAAGTAGTAATGAAGTTGTGATCCCATGAGTGTTTTAATATTGTTAATTTGAAGTGTTAATTAAGTGATTAATTAAGTAGTTAATTGTAGTTAATGTTTAGTCAACAATTCTAAGTGTTAGTGTCTTAACATTGAGAAGTAATCATACATTGGTGCGTGAGTTTAATTAAACAATAATTAGTCTGAGTCTCTGTGGGAACGAACTAGAAAGTATTCTATATTACTTGCGAACACATATACTTGCGTGGATATTAGCGTGTGTTTTCGCCCTAACAAGTTTTTGGCGCCGCTGCCGGGGACTCGGCGTATTTGTTTAGTTTATGTACTTACCATCATTGGTCATTAGGACTCAGTGATTAGGACGTAGTAGTTACTTATTGTTTCCGGTTGTGTTTCAGGTACTTTAGCGAGCGTTTATGCAAACTCGTTATCGTACTCGCCAGAGGACTTTAGATACAGCTGAGGAGACAGACGAAGTTCTTGATATTCCGGAGAAGTTAGATTTTGAAGATTCGGATTCAGGAACTGAGCGGAAAGAACCAGTAAACATGGGTGATCCTATTGTTCAAGCTGATCCAGCTCTTATGGATTTTTCTCGGCCAAAAATTGATGACATTCAGTCAAGCATTCTTCATTCGGCTATTCAAGCTAACACCTTTGAAATCAAGCCGGGCACTATCCAGATGGTACAAAATTCTATTTCTTTTGGAGGAGCTGCGACTGAAGACCCCAACATGCACATAAGGAATTTTGTCGAGATCTGCAGCACTTTTAAGTATAATGGCGTGACTGATGAGGCTATCAAGCTGAGGCTTTTCCCATTCTCACTGAGGGACAAAGCTAAGGACTGGTTACATTCTGAACCAGCTGGGTCCATCACTACGTGGCAAGATCTTGCGCAAAAGTTTTTGGTGAAGTTTTATCCGATGGCAAAGACTGCTGCTATGAGGAGTGCTCTTACTCAGTTTGCGCAGCAACCTACAGAATCTATGTGCGAAGCTTGGGAACGCTACAAGGAAATGTTGAGAAAGTGTCCACATCATGGAATGCATGATTGGATGGTGATCACTGGTTTTTATAATGGTTTGGGGGCCCTATCTCGGCCCATACTCGATGCAGCAGCTGGAGGCGCCTTATGGGCTAAAAGCTATACTGAGGCTTATAATCTTATCGAGACTATGGCTGCAAATGAGCATCAAAACCCAACTCAGAGGATGATGCCTGGTAAGGTAGCAGGTATTCTGGAAGTCGATGCAGCCACCGCTATTACAGCGCAGCTCCAGGCGCTATCAATGAAGGTTGATTCTTTGGCTACATATGGAGTTAATCAAATAGCTATGGTTTGTGAGCTTTGTGCAGGTTCTCATGCTACGGATCAGTGTTCTCTTGTCAACGAATCTGTTCAGTATGTGAATAATTATCAGCGACAACAGCAGCCTGTGCCAGCTACCTATCATCCTAATAACAGAAATCATCCAAATTTCAGCTGGGGGAATAATCAGAATGCTATTCAGCCACCATATCAGCAAGGTGTGACTAAACAGTTTAATCCACCTGGATTCCAGCAATCACAGCAGTATGCTCAAAGGCAATCATATCCTCAACAGGGAAGTGCAGCTGCACCTAATAGTGCTGATTTTGAGGAACTTAAGCTGTTATGCAAGAGTCAGGCGGTTTCTATCAAGACCTTGGAAAATCAAATCGGTCAATTAGCCAATGCAGTGCTCAATCGTCAACCTGGCACTCTTCCCAGTGACACGGAAGTACCAGGCAGGAAGGAAGCTAAAGAGCAAGTCAAGGCTATTACCTTAAGGTCTGGAAGAGTTGCTGATGCTGAAAAGGCAAAAGAAGGGGAAGCTGAAATTAGAGATGAAGAAGCTAAGCCAAAGGAGAAAGTGAGGGAACCAAGGAAGACTACTGTTGAACACACTCTGCCTGAGGGTAATACAGGGGAGAAACAGCTCTATCCTCCACCACCTTTTCCTAAGAGATTGCAGCAACAAAAGCTGGATGGACAGTTCGGTAAGTTTCTGGAGGTGTTCAAGAAACTTCACATCAATATACCTTTCGCTGAGGCTCTAGAGCAAATGCCTAGTCATGCGAAGTTTATGAAGAGCATTCTTTCAAGGAAGGTGAAACTGGATGACCTTGAGACCGTTGCTCTCATGGAAGAATGCAGCGCTATTTTGCAGCAAAAGTTACCACCAAAACTGAAAGATCCAGGTAGCTTCGCCATTCCTTGCACCATTGGCAAGTTGACTTTTGACAAGTGCCTTTGTGATTTGGGAGCAAGCATCAATCTGATGCCGTTGTCGATCTTTAAAAAGTTGGATTTGCTTGATCCAAAGCCCACATACAAGTCTCTACAATTGGCAGATCGTTCTATTACTTAACCAAGGGGCATAGTGGAGGATGTGATAGTCAAGGTGGATAAGCTCTTCTTTCCTGCAGATTTTGTTATCTGGATTTTTAGGAAGATAAGAAGATTCCCATAATCTTGGGAAGACCTTTCTTGGCTACTGGTCGTACCTTGATAGAATTGCAGAAAGGTGATCTTACTATGCGGGTACAAGATCAGGATGTGACCTTCAACGTATTCAAGGCAATGAAATTCCCTACCGAAGATGAGGAGTGCTTAAAAGTGGATGTGATTGATTCTGCGGTTACTTCGGAACTCGATCGCATGCTAATGTCTGATGCATTGGAAAAGGCCTTAGTGGGGGATTTTGACAGTGATGATGAAGATGGCAACGAGCAATTACAATATCTAAACGCTTCTCCCTGGAAGCGAAAGCTGGACATGCTGTTTGAATCTCTGGGTGCTTCTGACCTCAAGAATGCTGAAGGAAAGCTTAAACCATCAATAGAGGAAGCACCTACCTTGGAGCTCAAGCCATTACCTGAACACTTGAGGTATGCTTTTTTAGGTGATGCATCTACTTTACCTGTTATTATTGCATCTGACCTTTCAGGTAGTGAGGAAGACAAGCACTTAAGAATTTTGAGAGAATTCAAGTCGGCTATTGGATGGACCTTAGCAGACATCAAGGGTATAAGTCCTTCATATTGTATGCATAAAATTCTGCTAGAGGAAGGTAGTAAGCCGACTGTTGAACAGCAGCGCAGACTGAATCCTATCATGAAGGAGGTGGTGAAGAAAGAAATTCTGAAATGGCTAGATGCAGGCATCATTTATCCTATTTCTGACAGTTCTTGGGTGAGCCCCGTACAATGTGTACCTAAGAAAGGAGGTATCACTGTGGTAGCAAATGAAAAGAATGAGCTCATCCCTACTCGAACAGTTACAGGATGGAGAGTATGCATGGATTATCGAAAGTTGAACAAAGCCACGAGGAAGGATCACTTCCCTATTCCGTTCATTAATCAGATGCTTGACAGGTTGGCTGGTCACGAGTATTTTTGTCTTCTGGATGGCTATTCAGGGTATAATCAGATTTGTATTGCACCAGAGGATCAGGAAAAGACTACCTTCACTTGTCCATTTGGCACGTTTGCTTTTCGCAGAGTTTCGTTTGGGTTATGTGGCGCCCCGACCACTTTTCATAGATGTATGATGGCTATATTCTCTGACATGATTGGAAATAATGTCGATGTGTTCATGGACGACTTCTCCGTCTTTGAACATTCGTATGATGAATGTTTGAATAATCTTCGTGCCGTACTCAAAAGGTGCATGGAAACTAATTTGGTGGTCAATTGGGAGAAATGTCATTTTATGGTGCGTGAAGGCATTATTCTTGGGCATAAGGTCTCTAGCAAGGGTCTGGAGGTGGACAAGGCCAAGGTGGGAGTCATTGAAAATCTTCCACCACCTATTTCTGTGAAATGAATCCGTAGTTTTCTTGGTCATGCGGGTTTTTATCGGCGATTCATCAAGGACTTTTCAAAGATATCTAAGCCGTTGTGCAATTTACTTGAGAAAGATGTGCCTTTCAAATTTGATGATGAATGTTTGGCGGCATTCGAGACTCTCAAGAAGAGTTTGATCACTGCACCAGTTATTACAGCACCAGATTGGACAAAGCCGTTTGAGATGATGTGTGATGCGAGTGATTATACGGTAGGTGCAGTTCTGGGACAACGCAAGAATAATCTCCTTCATGTGGTCTACTATGCGAGTAAGACCTTAAATGGGACCCAAATGAACTACACCACTACGGAGAAGGAGCTCTTGGCTATAGTCTTTGGTTTTGAAAAATTTCAATCTTATCTGCTTGGTACTAAAGTAACAGTATTCACTGATCATGCGGCCATTCGCTATCTGATTTCCAAGAAGGATTCGAAGCCGAGACTCATTCGTTGGGTGCTCTTACTTCAGGAATTTGAGTTAGAGATCAAGGATCGAAAAGGTACTGAGAATCAAGTAGCTGACCATCTCTCTAGGTTGGAGAATCCCGATTCTACTTCACAAGATAGGACATTAATCAACGAATCTTTTCCGGATGAGCAGTTGTTTGCAGTTCAGGAGGAAGAACCATGGTTTGCAGATATTGTAAACTATCTCGTCAGCAATGTAATGCCTCCTAATTTGACCTCCGCTCAAAAGAAGAAGTTTCTGCATGAGGTGAAGTGGTATATGTGGGATGAACCATATTTGTTTAGATAGGGAGCTGACCAGATCATCAGGAGATGTATCCCGTTCTGTGAGACGGAGGGGATATTACGAGACTGCCACTCCGCGGTTTATGGTGGACACTATGGTGGTGAAAAGACGGCAGCGCGTATTCTGCAAGCAGGTTTTTTCTGGCCTACTTTGTTTAAGGATGCTCATCAGTTTGTTTTAAGGTGTGATCGTTGCCAAAGAGTGGGAAATTTGACGAGAAAGGATGAGATGCCGTTAAATGTGATGCTTGAAGTCGAGGTCTTTGATGTTTGGGGAATCGATTTCATGGGGCCTTTTGTCTCATCCTGCAATAATCAGTACATCTTGCTGGCAATCGATTATGTCTCAAAATGGGTAGAAGTCAAAGCTTTACCGACAAATGATGCAAAGGCAGTGCTGAATTTTCTTCATAAGCAGATTTTCACAAGGTTTGGAACACCTCATGTAATCATAAGTGATGAAGGGTCGCATTTCTGCAACCGTAAGTTCACTTCTATGATGCAGCGTTATAATGTGAATCATCGAGTTGCTATTGCCTATCATCCGCAAACAAATGGTCAAGCGGAAGTGTCTAACAGAGAAATCAAGCGCATTCTAGAGAAGGTTGTTTATCCGTCAAGGAAGGATTGGTCTTTAAAGCTCGATGAAGCTGTTTGGGCTTACAGAATAGCATACAAAACTCCACTTGGTATTTCCTCGTTTCAGTTGGTGTACGGTAAGGGATGTCATTTACCTGCGGAGCTAGAGCATAAGGCCTACTGGGCGTTAAAAAAGTTGAACCTGGATTTAGATGCAGCTGGTAAGAAAAGAATGCTTCAGCTTAATGAACTTGATGAATTTCGACTTCAAGCGTACGAGAATAACAAAATGTATAAGGAAAAGGTGAAGAGGTGGCACGATAGGAAGCTACATCCTAAGTTATTCGTGCCGGGGTAACAAGTTCTCTTATTCAACTCTCGTCTCCGCCTTTTTCCTGGGAAGTTGAAATCGAGGTGGTCTGGACCTTTTATTGTCAAAACTGTGTTTCCACATGGAGCGGTGGAAATTTTTGAGAATGATCTAGACCAAGCATTCAAGATTAACGGTCAGTGTTTGAAGCACTACTATGGGGATATGGCAAATCGAGAAGTGGTTAGTGCCATTTTATTGACTACGTGAGAAAGGTACGCAACGTCAAGCTAATGACGAAAAAGAAGCGCTGCGTGGGAGGCAACCCATGATTTGTTGTTACAGGAACCCTTAGAAGTTAATAACCTATCCAAAAACACAAACAAATCAGAAAAACGGGGCTGAAAAAAAAATCCAGTGACCCCCTGAGCGCCCGCTCAGCTTTGCTGAGCGACCGTTAAGGGGTCGGCTGAATGAATTTTTGTTAGTTCAGAAAAAACCAAAAAAATCAGAAAATAAAAAAATAAAACCCAACTTTAGCCCATAAACCCACGATTTGTTCCTACTACCCCATGATTTTATCCCTCAATCCCCAACCCTAATCTAATTTAACCTATTCCACACCCTATATATACATACACCTATCCTACATATCTCCCACAAACTTCCTACACTTAAACTCTCTCCCAAGCACAAAAACTCAGTTCTTAAACACTTTTATTCAAGATTCAATGGCACCCAAGAGAGCACGAACTATTGATAGCAGTAGCACAGTTCCTACTGCTGATTCATCGAGGGGTACTGCTACAAGGCCTCGGTTGACTGACAGAGCTGCGGAGGAGGAGTACACTAGGCTTTTAGGGAAGCCGATTCTGAAGGAGAGAGGGTTTTTACCATCGGGGAGGGATGGTGAGTTGCTACCCATGATTGCAGAGAAGGGGTGGATAGCTTTTTGTGAGTCGCCCAAAGCAGTGCCGATGAGCGTGGTTTGCGAGTTCTATGCGAACACGAAGGCCGAAAAGAATGGGTTTTCTGTGGTCCGAGGGCTGACGGTTGATTATCACCCAGCGGCGATTCGCCGTGTGATTGGGCAGCGAGAGAGGAAGCCCGAGGAGGAGAACTGGAATGAGAAGACTGCTGAGGATTTTGACTTGGATTTGATTTGTGCGACTCTCTGTAGGTCGGGCACAGGTTGGACCTTCAAGACCGGCACTAATGAGTATCGCCACTTCCCGGCGATAGCTATGAACATGTATGCCCGTGCATGGAATGCATTTATTTGTGCTAATATTTTGCCTTCTTCGCATGCACACGAGGTCACAGTTGAGAGAGCACAGTTGTTGTGGGGAATTCTTAATGAGGAGTACTATGTGGACCTTGGTGAGTTTATCTACCAAGGAATTCTGAAGTTTTTGAGGGGAGCTAAGCATATGAACATCCCTTATGCATCCACGGTTACGAAGCTGTGCCGAGCAGTAGGAGTGAACTGGCCGGCTCATGAGCAGTTGCAGTTGCCGGCAGCTCCGATTGATTCTGGGACTCTGAACGGGATGCAGGAGTGGACCGGTGGTGAGCCCGAGGAGCATGGGCTGGGTTATCGTCTTCCAGGAGGGCGTCCAGCACAAGGTGCTACTATGGCTAGGCCTAGGCGTAATGAGGCTGGTTCTTCGAGAGCTCAAGAGGGTGCTGGGATGGCTGATACCCAGTATAGGAGGCTTTCACGGCAGATGGATGCCATGTACGAGACGCAGAACAGGTTTTCTCAGGAGCTCACCCTTGCGTTAGGGACTGCTTTTCGAGGCCTTGGAGCTGATATCCAGTGGCCAGTTTTTGGTGAGGACTCTGCATACCCGCCGCCTGATACTCCACCCACTGAGGGTGATGATGATGATGACTCCGAGTAGGTATACCCTGTGTTCCTTTCTACTACCTTCAGTGGGGACAGTGAAGATTTTAAGTTTGGGGGTGGTAGTTAAGGAATATTTTGTGTGTGTCATATAGCTGCATATTCATGATAGCTTAGTTCATATAGTTGCATAATTTTTGCCATATAGTTTTTTGTTATTTTTTTTGTTTATCATGTCATGTAGCTCATGCATATACCATGATCCCTTTTGCGATGATTTATTGACTGAATTGTGATATTGATGCGAGTGTAGTGATAGCATTAAGGTGATATTGAGTCGTGTAGGTTGATATGCATGCTAGAAGCACTTGTATTTTCACTAAGTCTAAGAGAATGCTTAAGGGCTAGATTGTTTGTATGATTTGATTATTTTCGAGGTTAATCTATTTATTATGCTTAGAATTTGATAATAGGTTCTTAGTGATAAAGGCATGAAAAAGAAAAAAATTAGAGTAAAAAATGGAATTTGTTGCTAGTTGTGGCTAGGCGTCAAATGGCTAGTAGCCGGCTCGCATGTTATGCGAGTAGTCTAGTGTTGAGCAAGTTGGAGCGAAACGCACTTGCTCAGAAATTCAAAAAAAAAATTAAAATTTTGGTGTTTATGCATAATTGATCACGAGTGGGCTCATTGGTATTCAAGTTATTAAGTTCTTAGGGGACTTTATGCCTAGTGACCTAAGGCTTTTAGAGTCTGGGATCCGCTAACCTAACGCTCGCTACATGGATACCATTGTATAAGTCTTTTGTGGACCTCACTCATTGCACGGTCAAATAAGCATTTGTGTTGTGAATAAAAAGCATGATTCCGTAATAAGCTCCAGAATTCTTGTAGTGTTGTATGTCACTTTGTGCCTAGAATTTTTATTCTTTGTATAATCATGTGATTACCTTGAGGATAGTCGAGTCATAATAATTGGTCTAGTTCTGAAGCATATCTGTTAGGCATCTGCACACACCACGTTTCTGGCTGTATGTTCATTTGCATGAGTTTATTGATCTTTAGTCGCCAAACTGCATTTGTTGAGTTGTTGCAATTTGGTTTGTTTGTTCGTAGTAAGGGGGATCGCTGCATTTTCATATAGATTGCATGCATGCATGTTTTTATTTGTTTTGAGTCTGTGACGCTTGAAGATAAGCATCGATTTAAGTTTGGGGGTATGATAAGTGGCATTTTATACCACTTAGAACATCTTAAAATGGCTTAAATTGGTGCCTTGAAATCAAGTATTTTGTGTATTTGATGCGTTTTTCTAGTGTTTATGCATTTCAGGGTATTAGTTGCATTTCGGAGGAGTAATCATCAAGAATAAGCCTTGGCATGTGTTCACCATTGCGAGAGGAAAGAAATGGGCAGATTACAACGAAGAAACGGAGCAAACTCAGGATTTTTCCAGAAGGGTCCTGAGCGCCCGCTCAGCAATGCTGAGCGGCCGCGCAGAAAGCTGAGCGCCCGCTCAGCTATGCTGAGCGGCCGCGCAGGGTCGGGAAAAAAGACAATTTATTTTAGGACTTCTACTTCTGTTTGGCTGCCACTTCTATGTAATCTGAGTTTTATGGGACTATTATATAAGTAGATTTGGAGATGTTTTCACGAGGTTGGATCGTGGTATTACGCAAGGAGTGAAGGTGATAAGGAAGAAGACCGTTTTAGCACACAGCAACGAAGAGGAATCATATTTTCTCGTGATTCTTGTTTCGTTGTAACGTTGGATGCTAGTTTTCTTACTTTGAACCTATTTACTCTTGTGACGTACTCTGATTTAATATAATTAGTTTAGTTATTATTTTCTTGTGTTTGTTTATCATGATTTCATATGAACCCATGATGACGATGAGTGCTATTATGGGCTAATCGTGATCATGGGGTCACAACGGATTTACTCTGGAATTCTTTAGTTAATTGTTTAATACTGTAGTGTGTGAATATTGTATGATATCTAGTATTGGTTGTGCGTATTCGTCTTATGTGCGTCGCGAACATATAAGATAGGGTGTTAATCTCTTGTGAAGCGACGGTGGATCTTGAGATTTAGAACTTGCCATGCTAGCATAGGTTCATGTATGATGTGCATGATTAGTGGGTAACTCTAACAGTTTTATTTGCTCTGTGTAATCAAAAGGAATAACTTGTGCTTAAATCATTGTGTTGTCAATTTCTGTAGACATATAGGAACTCAACATAATTGATGACTATTCAACTTCTATCTTAATTGTGGATGTTTGGTAGAATGGTATTAGTACAATGAAAGTTGGTTTTTATCAGTTTCGTGTTATTCGATTAATATCATCACTGTCACATGCTAAAGGTAATAACAATAACTATTGAAGGAAGTAGTAATGAAGTTGCGATCTCATGAGTGTTTTAATATTGTTAATTTGAAGTGTTAATTAAGTGATTAATTAAGTAGTTAATTGTAGTTAATGTTTAGTCAACAATTCTAAGTGTTAGTGTCTTAACATTGAGAAGTAATCATACATTGGTGCGTGAGTTTAATTAAACAATAATTAGTCTGAGTCTCTGTGGGAACGAACTAGAAAGTATTCTATATTACTTGCGAACGCGTATACTTGCGTGGATATTAGCGTGTGTTTTCGCCCTAACATCTACCTCAATAAAGAAAATGGACTAAAGATCACCCTTTTGAGCTCATCATTGGTGATGCATCTTCTAGAGTTCAAACAAGGAAAGCAACTCAAGAAGAATGTCTATATAGCAGCTTCCTTTCTAAGGAAGAACCAAGGAAGGTAGAAGAAGCTTTGTTGGATCCTGATTGGATTTTAGCTATGTAGGAGGAGCTAAACCAATTTGAAAGGAACAAGGTATGGAAGCTGGTACCCAAACCTAAAGGAAAGAATCCAATTGACATCAAGTGGGTATTCAGAAACAAGATGAATGAAAATGGTATAGTGGTCAGGAACAAAGCTAGATTGGTTGCTAAGGGCTACTGTCAACAAGAAGGAATAGATTTTGATGAAACTTTTGCTCTTGTTGCAAGACTTGAAGCCATCAGAATTTTCTTAGCCTATGCAGCCCATGCCAATTTCAAGGTCTATCAAATGGATGTCAAAAGTGCCTTTTTGAATGGAGATTTGGAGGACGAAGTCTATGTCAGTTAACCTCCTGTTTTAAAGATCCAAATTTTCCAGAATATGTCTAATATCTTTTGAAGGCACTTTATGGACTGAAGCAAGCACCTAGAGCCTGGTATGACACTTTATCAAAGTTTCTTTTGGAAAATCACTTCACAAGAGGTACTGTTGATAAAACTTTATTCTTTAAAAATGTTAATGGCTCTAGTATACTTGTTCAAATTTATGTAGATGATATTATATTTGGCTCTATAGATTAAAAACTTTGCAAAAAGTTTGCCAAATTAATGCAAAGTAAGTATGAAATGAGCATGATGGGAGAACTAACTTACTTTCTTGGTTTACAAGTTAAGCAAGTTAGTGATGGAATATTCATTAGTCAAACTAAATATATTTATGATCTTTCAAAAAAGTTTGATCTAATGGATTGCACATCTGCAAAAACTCCCATGGCCACTACAACTAAACTTGAATTAAACACTACTGAAAAGTCTATGGATATTTCAAGCTATAGGGGCATGGTTGGCTCACTTATGTACTTAACAGCTAGTAGGCCAGATATAATGTTTGCTACTTATCTTTGTGCTAGATTTCAGGCTGATCCTAGAGAATCTCACTTAGTAGCTATAATGAGAATCTTCAGATGTCTCAAGGGAACACCAAAACTTGGCATTTGGTATCCTAGAGATTCTGGTTTTGATCTAACTGGTTATTCAGATGCAGATTATGCAAGATGTAAAATAGACAGAAAAAGTACAACAGGAACCTGTCAATTTCTAGGGAACAAGCTTGTGTCCTGGTTCAGTAAAAAGCAAAATTCAGTTTCTAGTTCTACAGATGAAGCTGAATATATTGATGCTGGTAGTTGGTGTGCACAGATTTTGTGGATGAAAAACCAATTGTTGGACTATGGTCTACAAGTGGACAGAATTCTCATTTTCTGTGATAACACAAGTGCAATTTCCATCATTGAAAATCTAGTACAACATTCAAGAACAAATCACATAGACATCAAGTACCACTTCATTAGGGAACATGTGATGAATGGTATTGTGGAACTTCATTTTGTTCCAAGTGAAAAGCAGCTTGCAGATATCTTTACCAAGCCACTTGATGAATCCACCTTTTCAAGGTTGGTAAGTGAGTTAGGTATGCTAAATTATTCTTAAATCATTTCAGATATTTTTGCAAGTTATAATGCAGCCAGAAACTTATTTGATTTTTCTGTTTTGGATGAAATTTAGGCTAAGTCAAAATTTACATCCCGCCGGATTATCATTATCCATCTAGTTTGATCATCCATTGGAATAATACTTATTAATAAAAATCAATTACTTTTCTAGATTATTTTATAACCTGACGGATAATTGTTTTATTCTCATCCATCGAATTGTCTCAATCTTAGCCGTTAAAACTCTGAACATTATCCATCGGGTATACTTACAGTTTGTAAGTATAACACGACGGATAACTGATAGAATTTTGACAGTTTATTTATTTTCAAACGGCTATTTTGGGCTATTTTGATTGGTTACTTTATTTCACTTTATTATTTTTGACAGTTTATCTCTGAGATAGTATAAAAGCATAATTCATTTTTATTCTATTCTTTTATCATTCTCAAATCAATTGCTCTAATTTCTTTCTTCTCCAAAGCAAATGCTCTCTCTACAAATTTCCATACTCAAACAATGGCACCAGTAGTCAAAACTATGTCCCAGTCTGGGTTCATCTATGAAAAGAATAACTTCGTAGCTCTTGTGAACAAGGAGATTCCACAATCTGGAGATTTTCATAAAATGATGGACTTTGTGAAGGAATGCAAACTCAGTTATGCTATGCTGGAATCACCCATGATCTACTGTGAGGTTGTGGAGGAGATATGGACAACAGCTGTGTATCATTCTACTAACAAGACCATAACTTTCACTCTTAAAGGTAAGCAGTTCTGCATTAATAGTGACATTATTAAAGCATGCTTTAAAATTCCAGATAATACTACTACTGTTCCACACACTGATGCTAATTTAGTTACCATGCTTAATTCTATGGGCTATGCACTTTCTACTTCTAAGTTAAGTGAGATTAGGAGGCTGGGTCTTAGAAAGGAATGGAGCTATCTGTGTGATGTGGTAACTAAAGTATTTTCTGGTAAAGTGAGTAATTTTGATTATGTTAGCATTGTCATGCTTAACATGCTTTATATGCTACTTACTGATAAGTACTTTAACTTCAGTGACATGATCATATTTGAGTTTTGTTATAAGTTAAGGGAACTTAATAAGAGAGTTAAAAGTGTCCATTATGCTAGATTCTTTATGATGCTTGCTAACCATCTTATTGAGAACATTTCTATTGAGAACCCAACCAACAAACTGAATTGTTGGGTTCAAGAAAGGAGAATCATTGCAGATCTCAACAGAGCAAGTCACCACAAAGAGGTGCCCCTCTTCTACTTTCCAATCATGGAGGGCCCTCAGGTAAGTAAGGTAAGCACCATTGTCTCTACTCTTCCAACCTCACAAATCTCTTTGCCTTCAAGTATAGCTATGGCATCTGTGTCAATGATCCAACAGATGTCTACCCAAGCTACCAAATCAACAACTTCAAAATCCAAAGCAAAGAAAGCCCCCTCTGGTTTCTTTCAAAAGAAACCAGTTGTAAAAACTACCAAACACAAAGAGGGGAGTGTGAAGGAGAGTGAGTTAGGTGAGGGATAGGGTGAAAATCAAAAAAACCCTAAGGATAAGGCTGGTGAGATTAGTGTACCCAAGCCTAGCCACACCACAGTTTCCCAACAAACTGTGGTTGTTAATAAGGAAATCAGCTCAATACAAGTTTCATCCTCGCAAAAGGATGTTACTGTTGAAACAAGCTCCCAACCAGGAGCACATGCCAAGAGGGTTAGGGACACAAGTTCACCACAGACTTATGCCAGAAAGAAAAGATCTAAAACCCTTGGGGATGCACAGGGAACACACACAGTGCAAACTGGAGCTAAAGACTTAGTCACTGCACCATCTCACAGTCGGCTTGATGTGGCTCCAATAAATGTGGAGTCACAGCCAAAATCATTGACAATTGAAGCACCTGAAACCAAATTCACCCACACACTCACTGGATGTAGACATGATTCATACATCACTTCCAAATTCTCCATCTTTAACTCTATTGGAGAAGCCAAAAATCCAAGCAAGTGAGCATCATCTTTTAGATGATTTGTTGGCTAACTTGCCAATTTTCTTTAGAGTCTATTGAGATATCTGTGCCCAAATTTTCATCAATCTGCACAGAGTCTACAATAGTCTCCACTCCAAACTCATTCATTTCTTCTATCCCAGTGGGTATTGTTCATTCGTCGAGTAGTGATTGTATCCCGACGGATCTGCCTAACAGCAGTCGTCCGTCGGATAGCCAAACTACTATCCCGATGGATGTTCCTCATCCGTCGATACTCTCTGCACAACTTCAAATCCCAATAATTGTCACAAGTGCAGATGACCTAGTAGTAGTGCAATCACTCTTAGGACTGAGGGAAGGGAGTGAATTGAGTGAGAGGCTGGGTTGCTCCCGGGAAAAAGGAGTGGGAAGGAGTGAACCAATGTAGACCATTTCTTCAGGTCTGGAAAAAGTGAGTGAGGGGAGTCCAACCTTAGATGATGAAGGTGAGGGTGTGAGGGTGGGAAGCCAATGGGAGCCTTTGATGCAAAAACAGAGAGAAAATGAGAGAAATGCAGGTACAGGAGAAATAAGGATGGATATCATTGTTAGTGAGTCAATGAATGTCAATGATACAGACAGAGAGAAAGTATCTCAGCATGATCAAGCTGTCATAGATTCCATCTCTTTGGATGCTGAGACATTTACTCATCCTGTTTCAGCATATCAACTTTTGGATGGACTATGCAATGAAAATGCAGAAAAGATGCTGAACTTGGTGCATACTACTCAATCGATACGAAGAGAAAAGGATGCCATCACAGACATGTCATCTAGAGCTGGTTATGATGTTGACTATGGTACTGGTGAATCTGCAGATTTCTTTGGATATGATGGTGATGATAGTGGAGAGCTCATGGACATAGGGGGAGAAGAAGGCCCCAGCTCTAGATCTGTCCTGCCTTCTGGGCATTCTCCAAGGAATGTGATGTTGAACACTTCAAGACCACTCTCATCCATCAAATTCAGGAGACACATAATGCTCTTCAATCCACTACAAATGCTAGCACTGGGAAGCTCTTACAGGCACATCTCAACTCTCTACAATTACATCAAATTCAAGCTCTTCAACACAATCAGGATGTCACTTCTATCAAAACTGAGATTGACCAAGTAAAGAAGGATGTCTCTGAAAGATTGGATGCTAAACTTCCAGATGCAACAATGCTTGACATTAAAAGACGGCTAAGGAAGAATTCTGTGCTTGTCGTTAAAGTGGATTCCTTGGATGCAAGGCTGACTGTAATAGAAGCATCTCTCACAGGTATCCAGCTTTATCAAGCACATCAAACTCAGTTGCTGTAAAAGCTGGTGGGTGCACAAACTTCTACCTCCACTCTACTTGATGATAACAAAAAGGGGGAGACAGATTCAACAATCCAAGTCAATCAAGCAGAGCCAACCACTGAGGGGAGCATGTGGTAAATGTTCAAATCAGTTAGGTAATTGTTCCAGAAATTACTCTGCCAAAGTCACCAGTATTGGACAGCATTGATCTGATCCAAATAACAGCTGCTAAACTTGATTTAAAGACAAATCCCAAGATGCTTGATGTTGCAACTGTTGAGAAGGAACTAGATAAGAAATGGAAGAAGATTGATGCAGCTATTCAGGAGAAATTTGGTCAGCTACAAAAGCCAGACAAGACCTTTCATCACCATTCTCAAGTCAAACAACTCCCAGTGCATGAAATAAGTCTGGGCAACTTGGAAAAAGGCTAAACCTCATGCATCAAATCTCCAAAAGCAAATCTAATCTTGAAGCCTAAAAGAAACTACTCAAAATTCTCAGACAAAAATCCTGTGGATCTTGTGTTTTAAGACATCTAGGCCAGATGAGAAGAAGTCGTTGGCTAGGTCAATTGCATTTTTCAAAGATCCAACAGATTTAGCACTTAAAAGAAGGATTGCCAAAATCTACAGAAATGGTAAGGAAATTTGTGTGGTGGTTGGACATCCTCAGTTTGTAGAAGCTAAGAAGGAAGAGAAGGAAAGAATCAGGAAAGAAAAGAAGAAGGCTGCCTTATATGCTAAGAAGCTCAAATAAAAGAAGGAGCAAGCTGCTATCTTGGCCAAACTTCAAGCTGTGAAGACTACAACTGAGATTTCTGCACAACCATCTATGATTGCTGAACCTCAAGATCAGAAAATGCATCAGGAACCACAAGAGAAAAGAAGATTCAGATACAAGCTTCATTCTAAAAGAAAATTGGACTTTAGTGATGAGGAAATGGAAGACTACATTCACAAACAGTCTACAACTTCAACTCAGACATCCAAGCCCTCAGTGGTACATGAAAAATTCAAGGTGGATCCAACTAAGAATTTTCATGGTGGGCCTATTATTCCGAAGGATGAGCCATTAGACTGGAAAAGTCTGCTAATTCATGAATTCAACTTAACTATCTTCAACAAGCCAAAGAAGACAAAGATAAGAGTAACTAAGAAAAGCAAGCCTCTACCTCTCAGAACCAAGACCTTAACCAAATCTAAATCTATAGTCAACAAGGAAGATCATTTATATATCTATAATATCAAGGAGTTTTCAGATTTAAATCTCTACTTGGATGAACTGGTAGAAGTAAGAGGAATTGATGTTCACAGACATCTTCCTGAAAGATTGGTGTTTAAGAACAAGGCAGGAAAAGAAATCACATTGTCTCTTCACAGGATTCTAGAAGAAAGCGAATCTGTACTGATAAAGGTCTATTCATCCTTCAAAAAGAGCTTTGGTTTTAATGTGACTGCAAGGAGATTGGTTCTAAAGAAGATTGAAGAGCTAAAGAGTAATAAAGCCAAAGATACACTTCCAAAAACTCTATCAATTCCCTTCACATATGTAACACCCCCAGATCCGGGGTCGGGGATCCGGGTCGTCACGAGTTCCATTTTCCTTAACAACACCCAATCTTAATAAATAATCAACTACTCTGTACTTTGACCCCACAATAAACACACACACCACAAGTTATAGTCTCAGAGATGAATATCCAAAAATAATCACAAGTCGTTTTATTCCACAATTATATGCCAATACACCTTAAACAGGTTTCTGAATAAATTTACATTTCTTTGCCATTATTACAATTCATAAATATACATAATCTGATACATCAAAAGTTGAAAGCCTAGCCTATTGGTAGTTCCTACCTCAGCTATGGCGGCATCAGTGCTTATAGAAAACTGCGGAACGTCTCCTAACCTCTTGCGAATCGGAAGCTTGGTCCGGTTCATCTTGTCTATCTGATGTTTTGTGATGAAAGAAGAAAGCAAGGGTGAGCAGCAAGCCCACCAAAATAATATGTATAATGATTAACAATATATGAGCCTTCTCATAGTACTCATGAAAGTCTTGGTCAAAAGAAATGAACCAAGTTTGATATCTTAATGCGATGAAGTCGCAAAATATTCAGTATATACACATATATACTTTTCAAAATATTGGAAGTCCTCTTCCATGCATAATATACACAAAGTCCCAGTGTATAACTGTATAAAAAAATATCGTTGGAAGGTGATCTCATATATCTAACCTTGTTTCAACGTTTTTTTTTCTGAAAATCTTTGTCATTCCTAAGACAATTATTAATTAGATATAAGTTTAAAAGATGAGGTTACCAAATACCCCAATATACTTATATCTTTCCCAATACTACTTGAACTACCACCGTTCAAGTTATAATCAGTTTCAAAAGTTCATCACATAGATGAGACTACAAGACAAGATTTGAATAGATTCAATCTTTGAAATATTATTAAATGAAAAAGTTATGAGATACTTTATTTAGTCCCGATATATATATATCCACATATATATATCTCTTAAACATTTCCTGGAACCTCTGTTATGTAAAGTATGAACAGAGTTTGAAACATCCAATGAATTTTGGAAAGGAAAAGAATTTTGGCATAAACCAGATATCTTGCTGATCAGGTAAAGATACCAATAAGTAACCTTTTCTACTGTAGATGGATGAATTCCTCACCGGTCATCACCCTGGCCGCATTAGGACCTCGCGCTAGACCGTTACCCGGCCCCTCACGCGTTGATGGACTGCCACCCAGCCACTTACACAATAATAGACCGTACCCCGGCCTGTCGCTTATGCCGACTCAATTAGATGGGCTTACTTCCCGAACATTGGGCAAGTAATCAATTCATTTACCAAGACTGCAACCTCGTTGCGAATATAAAATACACCACAGAGCCGGATTCCCCAGGTTTTGAGCGAGTATTTAAATCCCCTTAAAAAGGAAGATCTTAAATATAAAAATGAGTTTTGGGGTCCGCTCTAACTTTTAAAAATCATTTTGAAGACTCGAAAACACTTTAAAGAGTATTTGGAGTAAAGCTGATTTAATGAAGTAAATCAGTTCCCAGAATATTTAGAAAATGACTGAATATTATTATTTAAATAATATTCCCATAAAGAATAATCTTTATAAAAATAATTGAAGTAGAAGTATTAAAACTTATACTTGAAACGAGTATTAAATAACCAAAGATATACTTATATGAAAGTATTATCTTTATTTGAATAATCGAAAATAAGTTTGATTATTAACACCTTATTCTTTAATAAAATAAAGAATATATTTCAGCAAATAATCGGAGTCATAGATCCTCAAATGAATATTCAAATAATATTCAAATAAATAATATAAAAGAGTCATAAGCCCTCGAATGAATATTCAAGTAATATTCAATAAATAATATAAAAGGAGTCATAAGTCCTCGAATAATATTCGAAATAATATTCATTAAATAAAATAAAGTTTAAAGTTATCGAATAAACCTTATTCGATTAATAGTTTGGAAAACTATAACCATATATATATATAAATATAAATATATATATATATATATCCATATCCATATATACAAAAATCTACTCGGGATCCTCGACTCCCGGTTTTAGAAAATATTTTCACCTTTGGGTCCCTATACTAAGGGTATATGCAAGATACCGCTATCCTCTAGCATAGGTATTATCAACTGAACCAACAGATATATATTTCAAGAATATGAAACAGGCATGCATATATACCATATCACATGCTACAATATATCGCAAGAATTTGCTAAATAACCAACATGCATCTATCGCAAGATAATGCATATACAAGTGTATACATCACAACAACAGTATAACGGATAGAATACTTGCCTGAGCGACTGGGGGTTACGAATGGCTCGGGACGAGTCTGGTAACCTATAAGCAACAAGTAAGTTGGAATTAAACCAAAGTCACTTGTAAATCTATACTTTAACTAACTTAGACTCTAACGCTCGTTTTGCGCTCACTGATTCGCTTAAGTCACTCGGGTACCCTCGGCTCCACCATTTTTAATAATTTAACCTTTACGAGTTTTAAGGAGATTCCTTCGCGAGTGTCTTACCAACTGCCTAACACACTTACCATAACTGTTTCATACTTCAATTAGTCCTTTTTGGTCTTTAACCTATGTTTCAAAGTAAGGCGAGGGGAAATGTTTCGTTCGCGAAACGCCGTTACTTGAAACGGTCGTTTCTCCTAAACCGTGCATCGGAATCGAACGAACTACATATCAAAACGAAGCTCGTAACACGAGCTATCTAGACATGGCAATGGTCATAATCTAGCAGGGGGTTCTCCGGTCCTAATGTTATGCACAAAAACAGTCTAAAGAAAATCGGACGTTACGACGGCTATGTTTACGCGATTACCAATATTTATACCACTCCAATTCTTTACCAATTCACTAAAAACCACCCAACCATCATCAATACCTCAAACACAACTTATATCAAGGCAAAGTCAGTCCATAATCTCAATGTTTTCCAACTTATTCAACCACAAACATGATCTACTAACCATAACTTAAGATTCATTAACCATTAACCAAGATTCATATCCAAAATCACCACAAATCCAACCAAACCATCTAACATACATGGATCTTGCTATACATACATGGATATATCTATATATACATTAATCCATCCATAAACTCATCAAAACTCAAAGTTCAAACTATAAGTTAAAGGTGAAAGTTGTTTATACCTCCTTGAAGCTTCCTAACACAACCCAAGAGCTTTGAATGCCTAAAAGAACCTTGATCCTTGCTTGTATAACCTTAATCTTTCATAAAAATTCAAGAAAACTAAAGTTACTTCTTGAAGGTTACTATTCACCATCTTCTTCCTTGATTTATTGGAAGAATTGTGAAGGAATTAGGAGCTTAAACTTATAGCATATCCATATCTATGTACAAGGAAGCTTAGATAATTACCTTGTGATTTAACAATGCTTGGAACTTGATTTTTGAAATTCTTGCCCTTGAAAAAGATGAAAAGCCGAGAGCAAGATGATGAGAATGAAATGATTTTGTGTTTTTTGATTTGTTTGGCTTAGCTTGGTTGTTTTTTTGTTTTGTTTTTGGTTAATTACCTTAATAACCTTATATTTGTGTGGTTATAAACCAACCACACCTCCTCCTTCCCTATGTCATGCTTACATCACATTGCTATGTCATCCTCCCTTCCTTGTCCTCTTCTCATTGGTTGGGTGACATCACTTCCTCTAATCCCTTTGCTTAACTTCCTAATTGTTTGCCTAATGACCGCTGATCTGTTATACGGTTCGCTTAACTTTCGTTTTCATTTATCGTTTGAAAGATCATACCCGGGATCTTATTACTTCGGTTCCCTTAATCTTTCTCAATACATTATATTCCTTTTTATGATCATCTCTTATAATCCTTTAATTTAAATCCTTTTTATCCTGTTACCTTTTTCTCAATTCTTTCCGTATCTAGTGGATTTCCGGGAAAAATCAAAGTGTTCGGAATTGGATTCTGACGATCTTTACATACACTTATATCCCATATAAAGTACTAATAAAATCTCAGAATATCCATATCAGAACCCCTACATAGTGTGGCATGAAAAGTTTTCTCATTCAGCAAAAACACTATTCATAAGGGTTTCAAAATTTCTCAAAAATTGGGGTTATTACAGTCTCCCCTCCTTAAAAGGATTCCGTCCCGGAATCAGATAGAAAACAATTGGGGATACTTTCTTAGCATTACACCTTCTAACTCTCGAGTCAATTTTCCCACATTGTGGTTCTACCACCAAACTCTGCCTAGTTTGATAATCCTTCTCCTAAGCACTTGTTCCTTTTCACTCTATAACCCTTCCTGGTTGCTCCATATAGGTTACGTCGGGTTGCATATCTATGCGCTCATATGCCTCTATTTATCTGGCATCTGAATTACGCTTCCTTAACATTGATACATGAAACACGTTATGACTTGCTACATGTTCTGGGGTAAGGCTAGCTCATATGCTAACTTCCCAATACTTCTTAATATATTCAAGGGTCCAACAAATTGTAGACTTAGCTTTCCTTTCTTTCCGAACCTCATCAATCCTTTCCAAGGGATACCTATAACATTACTAGGTCCCCTATTTCATACTCTTTATCCTTTCGTGTCAAATCAACATACTTATCATGTCCATCTTGGGCTACTACCAGCCGTCCTCTGATTAGATCTATCATATCCTTGGTCCTTTGGACTACTGCGGGTCCGAGCATCTTGCGCTCTACATCTTCATCCTAACATAAGGGAGATCGACATTGTCTTCCCTCAAGGATCTCATAAGGCGACATCTCGATAATGACATATGATCTATTGTCGTAAGATAACTCAATCCGAATTAAGTGATCATTCCAAATTCTTTCAAGTCTATTGCACAGACTCCCATTATAGCTTTTATCATTAGAACTTCTGCTTCTCAATACCCATTCTTTTCCAGTTCGTAATCGCTACTACCTTCCGTTCCTAATATTATACTGGTTATACTTTTGCTCGTTAGCGTTCTATAACCTTTTAATAACCACGTCAACCTTAGTATCACGAATGTGTTCCCATTCCGCATACTACCACCACTTTATTACTCCTTTTTCAGTTGTTTCTATTTTCCAAAATTTGATCAATCAAATAGAAGTAAAGGAATTTGTTGAGAGATCACTATGATCATGAACACTTGTTATATCGCATAGTTAGTACAGAAGGTGGCCAGCCTTTAGTACTTGACAAGCAATTAAACAATAGCTGGTATCCTACTCGGCTTCTATCACACAGATAGATAGTCATTCGGCAATACCTCCCCTTCTGGAAGGGTTGTTCTTCTCAGCTTACATGAAATGAAAAGAAGAGAAAAGAACGAACTGAAGAGAATTGTATATATGAAAAAAATATACTGCCACAAAATATCTGGCTTGGAACCTACCTCTGAACTATAGAGGTTTATCATAGGAGAACAAAACATATACGTATTTATATCAGCATCAAGCATTATAGCCTCGTATTTCCCATGCCTAAATATTTTCGCTATCCCGTCCATCATTCTATGGACCCACACTCTTCCTCGAGCTTATACATAATCACCTTTGAAACTCCCTCGACATCGAAAATCGAATCTGGGATCTCATTCTATACATCATCGTTACTAGAATTCTATGCTTGCACCGCAACCTTCCTCGTATAGTACTACGACTCTCTATTGATAAGAAAGAATAATTATTCACTAGGTAGATACTCTACTTAATTGGTCTATCAATGATATCTTATACACTACCACGACCCGATTAGTGGTACTCAATCTCAACACCCATTCCAATACAACTCTCACGGTTGTAATCAGCTCATTACTCGCAGAATCATTGCTGCCTTACTATGGTCCACCACTGACCTACTGTAGTCATTCATTTTCCATGAAGTCTTAATAGCTAACCATACGGAGTCCATACATCTCGTATCAAATCCTTCTAAGGAGGTAACATAATCACCATTCTTGATTCATGAAGAACACTCCTGATCCTGACATACATACATGACATGAAGCAGATAAAAGTGCAGAAGAGTTTCAATCAAAGCACCGATAGCAGGTTAATACCATTCTTAATCATACGCCCTAAATAGAGGACTTAAGTCAAAGGTTCGTCTAGTCCTTTTTGAAACATGGTTCTGGCTTATCTCAAGATAGGACCTTCTAAGATAGATAGCCCGTTCATGGCGATTACACGAATTAAACCTTTACCAACTACTATTACGGTTGGGTATTGCACAGTCATCAGAAGGAATGTCAATCTTCCAAACCATAATACAACCTTCACGGCTTTAACCATCATCACTGTATTCCTCTCGCACGAGCGCCTATAATTATCCTCTTACCTTTAAAGTGTCGGCCACCTCTTTGGCCTTTCCTGATAGTAAAATTTCCTTACAGTCAATGTCACATTAACCACCTCCAATAAATTTCTACCTTATTTCAATCACAGCTTATGTGAAAATGCTTTCCTTAAAATCTGATGAGTAAAAAAAAATCACCATTTTTCCATAAGTTATTGCCTCAGTCTTTAAAGGTTAATCACTGTCATGACTGACTCTCAATCATAATTAGAACATCTTTTTTTTTTCTTAAGTCCTAATTGCCCTGAACAATTTCGACCTTTACTGGTTCGATCCATACTTTCTCGTGGTTTAACACGTGCCCCACTTGGCATCATTATAATTACGTCATATTTCCTTTATCCACATTTCTATTCTTGAGAATTTTGAATATTACCTTTTTCCTTATAAAACCTCTAAGGTTATCCTTCAATCGTTCCTCCTGTATTCCCTAGATACAGGGCATATCACAATACCATTTACTAATAGTAGAACCATTGTCTATATACTTCTGCAAAATTTCTCCACTAATTCTTAAAGGTTATTGTTACCTTAATCCTTTCCAATTCATACTGTCAAAACTCATACTATCCCTATTAAGGGTGAAATGCCAACCTTTATGCATTCCCCTAGGATTCGTTTTAAGTTACCGATGTTCTATCCTTAATTCCACCTTTAAAAAGGTACAAGCATCCTTCCATGGATAAATAAAGTCATATATCCCTGATATGGGTATCTTATTCAATCATTCCCACCTCGATAGTAAATGCCTAATTTCACAATAACATATGTATACAAAATGAGGTTAATCAAAATGGCCTCCAAAAGATAACAACGGTTATCCGCTTTTCTTGCCTAATCTGGTAACGATAACATGGATGTTCTGGAAGATATTGGTCGTGTTCAACGTGAACTTCTTCTTAATAATTCCTTATTTACTTTTGTTGTTTATCTCAACAGTCACCTCAATGTTGGGATATCTTTCATATCTGGCGTCTCCCTTTCTGGGTATCATGCCACCGGTCTTACACTTCACCTTCTTGAAGGTCACTTCCTTCATCCAATTTTCTTAATTTCTTACTTTCTTATCCCCTTAGTCTATCCGCGTCTCATTATTTATCCTTCGAATTATCTCAAGGTTTCCTCGAATCTTCCCAACTTACAGGGGAAAAAATATATGTATCTCTTATGCCCTCAACCATCAATTTTAACTCATGGTGAATCACCCTCATCCTGACGATTACATACTCTTCTATTTCTATTTCTACGAGTCTTTAGGGTTTCCTCATACCCAACTCCCTTATCATTCCTCAAACTCTATTGCCATTATATTCCTTTCCACTTCAATTTCTTTTTTTTTTATTTTCCTTTCTCTTATCATTATTTCATGAACCAACACAACATAAGCATTGATTCCAACATCCCGTCATTCTGGATTCGTGTCCTCAGAACGAATCTTGACAACTTTTACAACTTAGATTCATAATTCATCATACTCGTCTGCCTTTGTTCTGGCTCTAAAGCTTTTACACTATCTCCATAATCTTGGGAAGTACTTTCCCGAAACAATTGGCTGAACTTTAATCAGTTTATTATAATCTCTTGCTCCGTGCCTTCCTTGGTCTTTCACCAGCGGGTGGTCTCTCTCTTAGGAGGGTAAGTGATAAAAACAGTCTTTTGAGATTCGTCAATCATTTAGAATCTCAAATGATTCCTATATTTCCTTTAGCCAGGCTCTTGCCTCGACTGGGTCAGCTTGTTCCTTGGAACTCTGAGAGCTTAGCGACTTAAAGGTCATGAAAGAATTTCTCACCGCACTGTCTCCTCAGGGTGGTGGTTGGGGATAATAGTCTAAGTTCTTTTTAGACAGGTCCATGAATTTCCGTATAGGAGTACCGTCTCGGGTCTCCTTTCCTTACTCGACTTTCTGTTTCCTTAGTATGAAATGTTTCATCCTACTCCCCATAATTGGGGTCATCTTTTAATTTAAAATCCTTATTTTCCACTCCATTATGTCATGGGTTCCTTCTATCTTGTTGGTGACCTCCCTGACTATCACGTTCAGGGTTTACTCTAAATCTTATTCCTCAAACTATGGCTCTCATCTAAGTTCTCATCCTTACGCTCTTGAACTTTCGGAACCCAAATTCTATAGGAATACCTCATTATTCCCTTATCATCTTTCTCGATATTAATCTTTTATCTAATTGTTGGCTCCCTGCCTTCATTCATAACTTTTTCTGGCACAATATGATCTTTTCCAATAATTCGGGCTGTATTGCAATCTCAAACAGCTTTTCGGTACCGGCTCCGGTTACCTTCACTACTATTTCCATTTTCTCAAAATCTCTTATAAACTCTCCAAAAGACATCATCATCTTGAGTCTCTCCTTTTTACTAAGGGCATCAGCCACCATATTGGCTTTCCCCGAATGATAAAGAATCTCCCAATCATTATTCTTGATTAGCTCTAACTGCCTCCTCTGGCATATGTTGAGCTCTTTCTACGTGAAAATGTACTAGAGCACTTATGGCTTAGGTAATTCTCGCACTTCTCTCCATACAAGTAGTGCCTCCAATCCTTAGGGTAAAACTATTGCCACGAGCCTAAGCTCATGAGCGGGGATATCGAATTTCATATTACCTTAATTGTCTTGACATGTACGCGATTACCTTACCGTGCTGCATAAGCACGTACCCTAAGCCCTTGTGCGAAGCGTCACTACACTTCACAAAATCTCCTTTTCCATCCGGCAACGCCAGCATAGGGGCCATCACCAACCTCTGCTTCAGTTTTTGAAAGCTGTTCTCGCATTTCTCTGTCCATTCGAACTTCTCAGTCTTACGAGTAAGCCGCGTTAAAGGGGCTACTATCTTTACAACTTGAACGAACCTCCGGTAGTGACCGGCCAATCCTACCTCTGGTAGTCGACCAAACCATGGTCATCAATTCATCAGTGGTCCTTTATCCAATCCTGTCAGGATCCTCCATGGGATCCTCCTCAACAACTATCCCTTCTAGGACAACATCCTCAACCGCTAAATCCTCAATATCAACATCATCCGGTCCTGCATTAGGACACTCTATCGGATCCACAATCCAATCTCCAATTAGTAATAAAATATCATCGCGATGTTGCTCCTCAACCTCAGGGTTCGGAGTCCCGCTACCATATACGATAACGAACTACGCTCCTATCACGATATTTATAAGGGTTCCCATAAGGGTTTTAACTGTCAGTGCTACGTTAGGTAGCCCGACTATGAACTTGGCAAGAGTTCTTATTATCTTAGTTAACTTATTATCTTAACGTCCCATCATCTCTGAGGTTTATAACGCTTGGCTCTGATACCATTTCTGTAACACCCCCAGATCCGGGGTCGGGGATCCGGGTCGTCACGAGTTCCATTTCCCTTAACAACACCCAATCTTATTAAATAATCAACTACTCTGTACTTTGACCCCACAATAAACACACACACCACAAGTTATAGTCTCAGAGATGAATATCCAAAAATAATCACAAGTCGTTTTATTCCACAATTATATGCCAATACACCTTAAACAGGTTTCTGAATAAATTTACATTTCTTTGCCATTATTACAATTCATAAATATACATAATCTGATACATCAAAAGTTGAAAGCCTAGCCTATTGGTAGTTCCTACCTCAGCTATGGCGGCATCAGTGCTTATAGAAAACTGCGGAACGTCTCCTAACCTCTTGCGAATCGGAAGCTTGGTCCGGTTCATCTTGTCTATCTGATGTTGTGTGATGAAAGAAGAAAGCAAGGGTGAGCAGCAAGCCCACCAAAATAATATGTATAATGATTAACAATATATGAGCCTTCTCATAGTACTCATGAAAGTCTTGGTCAAAAGAAATGAACCAAGTTTGATATCTTAATGCGATGAAGTCGCAAAATATTCAGTATATATACATATATACTTTTCAAAATATTGGAAGTCCTCTTCCATGCATAATATACAAAAAGTCCCAGTGTATAACTGTATAAAAAAATATCGTTGCAAGGTGATCTCATATATCTAACCTTGTTTCAACGTTTTTTTTTCTGAAAATCTTTGTCATTCCTAAGATAATTATTAATTAGATATAAGTTTAAAAGATGAGGTTACCAAATACCCCAATATACTTATATCTTTCCCAATACTACTTGAACTACCACCGTTCAAGTTATAATCAGTTTCAAAAGTTCATCACATAGATGAGACTACAAGACAAGATTTGAATAGATTCAATCTTTGAAATATTATTGAATGAAAAAGTTATGAGATACTTTATTTAGTCCCGATATATATATATCCACATATATATATCTCTTAAACATTTCCTGGAACCTCTGTTATGTAAAGTATGAACAGAGTTTGAAACATCCAATGAATTTTGGAAAGGAAAAGAATTTTGGCATAAACCAGATATCTTGCTGATCAGGCAAAGATACCAATAAGTAACCTTTTCTACTGTAGATGGATGAATTCCTCACCGGTCATCACCCTGGCCGCATTAGGACCTCGCGCTAGACCGTTACCCGGCCCCTCACGCGTTGATGGACTGCCACCCAGCCACTTACACAATAATAGACCGTACCCCGGCCTGTCGCTTATGCCGACTCAATTAGATGGGCTTACTTCCCGAACATTGGGCAAGTAATCAATTCATTTACCAAAACTGCAACCTCGTTGCGAATATAAAATACACCACAGAGCCGGATTCCCCAGGTTTTGAGCGAGTATTTAAATCCCCTTAAAAAGGAAGATCTTAAATATAAAAATGAGTTTTGAGGTCCGCTCTAACTTTTAAAAATCATTTTGAAGACTCGAAAACACTTTAAAGAGTATTTGGAGTAAAGCTGATTTAATGAAGTAAATCAGTTCCCAGAATATTTAGAAAATGACTGAATATTATTATTTAAATAATATTCCCATAAAGAATAATCTTTATAAAAATAATTGAAGTAGAAGTATTAAAACTTATACTTGAAACGAGTATTAAATAACCAAAGATATACTTATATGAAAGTATTATCTTTATTTGAATAATCGAAAATAAGTTTGATTATTAACACCTTATTCTTTAATAAAATAAAGAATATATTTCAGCAAATAATCGGAGTCATAGATCCTCAAATGAATATTCAAATAATATTCAAATAAATAATATAAAAGAGTCATAAGCCCTCGAATGAATATTCAAGTAATATTCAATAAATAATATAAAAGGAGTCATAAGTCCTCGAATAATATTCGAAATAATATTCATTAAATAAAATAAAGTTTAAAGTTATCGAATAAACCTTATTCGATTAATAGTTTGGAAAACTATAACCATATATATATATAAATATAAATATATATATATATATCCATATCCATATATACAAAAATCTACTCGGGATCCTCGACTCCCGGTTTTAAAAAATATTTTCACCTTTGGGTCCCTATACTAAGGGTATATGCAAGATACCGCTATCCTCTAGCATAGGTATTATCAACTGAACCAACAGATATATATTTCAAGAATATGAAACAGGCATGCATATATACCATATCACATGCTACAATATATCGCAAGAATTTGCTAAATAACCAACATGCATCTATCGCAAGATAATGCATATACAAGTGTATACATCACAACAACAGTATAACGGATAGAATACTTGCCTGAGCGACTGGGGGTTACGAATGGCTCGGGACGAGTCTGGTAACCTATAAGCAACAAGTAAGTTGGAATTAAACCAAAGTCACTTGTAAATCTATACTTTAACTAACTTAGACTCTAACGCTCGTTTTGCGCTCACTGATTCGCTTAAGTCACTCGGGTACCCTCGGCTCCACCATTTTTAATAATTTAACCTTTACGAGTTTTAAGGCGATTCCTTCGCGAGTGTCTTACCAACTGCCTAACACACTTACCATAAATGTTTCATACTTCAATTAGTCCTTTTTGGTCTTTAACCTATGTTTCAAAGTAAGGCGAGGGGAAATGTTTCGTTCGCGAAACGCCGTTACTTGAAACGGTCGTTTCTCCTAAACCGTGCATCGGAATCGAACGAACTACATATCAAAACGAAGCTCGTAACACGAGCTATCTAGACATGGCAATGGTCATAATCTAGCAGGGGGTTCTCGGGTCCTAATGTTATGCACAAAAACAGTCTAAAGAAAATCGGACGTTACGACGGCTATGTTTACGCGATTACCAATATTTATACCACTCCAATTCTTTACCAATTCACTACAAACCACCCAACCATCATCAATACCTCAAACACAACTTATATCAAGGCAAAGTCAGTCCATAATCTCAAGGTTTTCCAACTTATTCAACCACAAACATGATCTACTAACCATAACTTAAGATTCATTAACCATTAACCAAGATTCATATCCAAAATCACCACAAATCCAACCAAACCATCTAACATACATGGATCTTGCTATACATACATGGATATTTCTATATATACATTAATCCATCCATAAACTCATCAAAACTCAAAGTTCAAACTATAAGTTAAAGGTGAAAGTTGTTTATACCTCCTTGAAGCTTCCTAACACAACCCAAGAGCTTTGAATGCCTAAAAGAACCTTGATCCTTGCTTGTATAACCTTAATCTTTCATAAAAATTCAAGAAAACTAAAGTTACTTCTTGAAGGTTACTATTCACCATCTTCTTCCTTGATTTATTGGAAGAGATTGTGAAGGAATTAGGAGCTTAAACTTATAGCATATCCATATCTATGTACAAGGAAGCTTAGATAATTACCTTGTGATTTAACAATGCTTGGAACTTGATTTTTGAAATTCTTGCCCTTGAAAAAGATGAAAAGCCGAGAGCAAGATGATGAGAATGAAATGATTTTGTGTTTTTTGATTTGTTTGGCTTAGCTTGGTTGTTTTTTTGTTTTGTTTTTGGTTAATTACCTTAATAACCTTATATTTGTGTGGTTATAAACCAACCACACCTCCTCCTTCCCTATGTCATGCTTACATCACATTGCTATGTCATCCTCCCTTCCTTGTCCTCTTCTCATTGGTTAGGTGACATCACTTCCTCTAATCCCTTTGCTTAACTTCCTAATTGTTTGCCTAATGACCGCTGATCTGTTATACGGTTCGCTTAACTTTCGTTTTCATTTATCGTTTGAAGGATCATACCCGGGATCTTATTACTTAGGTTCCCTTAACCTTTCTCAATACATTATATTCCTTTTTATGATCCTCTCTTATAATTCTTTAATTTAAATCCTTTTTATCCTGTTACCTTTTTCTTAATTCTTTCCGTATCTAGTGGATTTCCGGGAAAAATCAAAGTGTTCGGAATTGGATTCTGACGATCTTTACATACACTTATATCCCATATAAAATACTAATAAAATCTCAGAATATCCATATCAGAACCCCTACATAGTGTGGCATGAAAAGTTTTCTCATTCAGCAAAAACACTATTCATAAGGGTTTCAAAATTTCTCAAAAATTGGGGTTATTACAACATAGAAGAGAGTGCATTTAAGGCCTTATTAGATGATGGAATTCATGGATAATAAGGGAGTTAGAAGATTCTTCAGACTGGATGACCAATTGAGTATCTCTAGCAATGAGACTCTATTGGAAATGCAAGAAATGCTGGATCTATATGAAGCTGATGAACTTAAATTCCACAGACAACTCCAGAATCAAATAGAGGAAAACAGCAGGAAGCTTGGGAAGAAATTCAGACAATTAAGGAAATAGAATTATCTGCTCAGACTAGAGGAGCACCTTGATAATGATTTTGAGAACTCTTTGTACACTTTGCTTTGTTCAAATTTCAATAAATTTTGTAGCACTTAACAGTTTTATCTACTACTTTTTAATCTGTATTTTTAGGGTGTTTTGTTATTATCAAGTTTCTCTTAATTTATGCCTACAATTCCAGTAGACATAAATTGGGGGATATTGTTAGGAATATGTTGTGAACTTGATGATAAGTTAAACAAAACACCTTAGTAGATTTAACTTAGTGAATTTTGTAGCACTCGATGGATGATCTAATATAGTCCTGATGGATGAACTTTATAGTCCCGACGGATGACAAATTGACATCCATCGGGTGAGTAGCTTATGTAACAAATAAGTACTGTAGCACATTTCTGCAAATAACATGTATTAGTAAAGTAGATTTCTTAGGGTTCTGTAAGTCATGTTGGCTACTAGATTGATATGCAGAATAGGTTGATTAATTGTAAATATGAGATGTCTTATAATTCTGTATAAGTGAAATAGAGTCAAGTGGCAGAAAGACTCCCGACGGATGATCTACAAGACTCCCGACAAATGATCAACAAAGCTCCCGACGGATGACAAACATAGTCCCGACGGATGATCAAATTCAAATAGCTATTGACAGTGACAATACAGTCACATGCATTGGGTGTTTGTAAAAGGAATGTGGCAGCATGTTAAGCAGGAATTTCAGAACAAAGAAGCATTACCATTTCCATGCAATTGTGAAGATATTCAAAGATGCTGGAATAGAGTAGTGAAGCAGCATTGAGTTAGACTAGATATGTTTTGTTTTATTATCTTGTCTTATTGTCATGTAAACTTGGTTATATATAAACCAAGTGTAGTAAGTAGAACAGTTAAGCAAGCAAGCTCATTTTCAGAAAAACATATCAAGCTGTATTTTATAAGCATTTCTCTGTAGTTTAGTTGTTCAAACCTGTATGTAGCTGTGAGCTATTCAAAGCTTCACAGAGTTCTCAATTTGATATATATATATATATATATATATATATATATATATCTGGTGGATACTTTCAAATCCACCAGAAAGTTTTAAAAGCTTGTGTTTTTATTACTTAGTGTTTTGATTTCTATCACTCTTTTATTCTGCACCATTTCTAATCAAACACTGTTATATTTATCAAGTTAGAACATTCTTTAAATTTGAAACAGTAGCTAGAATTACATTCAACCCTCCTTCTATAATTCTTTTTGTATTGTTAGGGAATAATAAGGTATAATTGGCTCATTCCCATATCTGACTGCTAGTAGACCTGATATCATGTATGCTACCTGTCTCTGTGCAAGGTTCCAAGCCGATCCTAGAGAACCTCATCTATTAGCTGCGAAAAGAATTTTTAAGTATCTCAAAGGCCTCATAAATTTGGGATTATGGTATCCTAGAGATTCAGACTTTAAGATAATTGGATATTCAGATGTTGATTTTGGAGGATGCAAAATAGATAGGAAAAGCACTTCTGGAAGCTACCAATTTCTTGGTGACAGATTGGTTTCTTGGTATAAAAAGAAACAAAAGTCAATTTCCACATCAACTACAGAAGCAGAATATATTGCTACAGGAAGCTGTTGTGCTCAGATTCTATGGATGAAGAATCAGTTACTGGATTATGGGTTAGATTATTCTGCAATTCCTATATATTATGATAATCAAAGTGCTATTAAAATGACAGAAAATCCAGTGCAACATTCAATGACTAAACACATCAGCATCAGGTACCATTTCATAAGGGAACATGTGGAAGCAGGTACAGTGGAATTGGTCTTTTTTCCAACAGATCAGCAAGTAGCAGATATATTCACCAAGCGTCTCTGTGAAGCTACTTTCACAAGATTGGTGAATGAATTGGGAATGATATCAGGATAATTCTCAAACTCTGATAATTAACACAACTAATATTTGAAGCATGGTATCTTATTATGTGTCAGTACTTGTTAGATACTAATTATTGTGCTAAATGTCGATGCCATGATAACATGCAATTATCTTCCATGAATCCTATCTGAAAATTGCATGTTGAACTACTGATTATGCGCACATGCTCTGTTATTAGTTAAACTTGTTTTGACTAATAGATACTGTCAGTAGTTGTTAAATTCTGATATTGGTCAAACCAGTGTTGATTGATAAATCCTAATAGTAGTAATTAAAATATTGATAATGGTCAAACCATGATTGACTGTTAAATTTCATTGATTGTTTTGAATTTATTCAAAATAAATGGTTACACAGTTTTTTTAATTAATAGTGAGTTAGTGGAATATCTTTTAATTGCTTAAATGGGTTACCTACTGATGTAAGTATCTAATAACACTTGAGTACTTATATTGGGAATAGGAATCTGAAGAGAGAGATTACTTTTTGTTTACCTGGATACGCGTAATCGTGTATATGTATTATGATTAATTATTACATGGTTAATCAAAGAGTCTTTTCAGTTTCTATCTCCTCTGCTATAAATACATATCCTCCACTTTCAAAAATTCTCACTGCCTATTCATACACCACTCATCATCTTCTCATTTCATCACAATGGCTCAAAACCAGTTTTGCACTCGCACTCATGATGGAGTCTATTATCTTGCTTTCAAGCTCGATAAGGGTCGTGTCTATTATGACCCCCGGGGACGTAGAGTCAAGATTAACAATCAAATCTTTAGTCCTCATGACGTTCTATCGTCAGTATATAAGGAGCTGTCCTTTGAACAACAAATGGATCTACAGTTCTTTCAAGTAGAGACCACTCTAGAGGAAGAGCGCCTTGCCAAAGAGGCTGTGAGGCGTAGGCTTAAGACTCTCGAGCTGCAAGAAAACATTATCTCTCTTGCAAAGACTATCTCATGGATTTATCACCGCCGAGCCATGAAGAAGCAAGAAGCATTGAAGAAGTTGAAGATTGGATAGTTTCTAGGAATAGTTTCTAGATTGTGTTGGGACTATTTTATAATTCTGCATTGTATTAAACTTCTTCTTAATTAATGACCCTTAATCTTCTTTTGCTCCCTTATTTGGCTATTTGTTTACTATCTTGTTTGTGCTTGAATGTTGTTGACTGTTCATATTCAAATCAGTATTACATGCTTAATTTCAGATATTTTTAATAGTGCATATGAGAAAATAATATTTATTTAAGTTCATAGGTTCACTTCAGTACAGATTGAGCACGCTACAGAAAGTAACTGATGTTAAATAAGAAATTTATGAAAGATTAAATTCTTAACCAAGAAGAATTATAATCTTGAGTGTACTTGACCATCTAAAATGTCTATTCAAGACATACTTTTGAGACTTTCTTTTTCTATTCAAGGAAGTTATTCACACTTAATTTTTAAAGTTACACATCTTATATCTTAAATTTCTTCTTACAACGCTGAAACACTTGAATCCATTTCTTAAATGTTGCCAAAAATCAAGTGACATAATTCTTGAATTATGCTCACCTCTCAGAAACAACATTTAGTTGGTTAGAAACTACTTACTGAGGTAGATCTTAATGATACTAACAGAGATATAGAGGTTTCATCAGTTTTTACTAAAGACTCTGTGAGAGCTTTCAATAAACACATTCAAGTTTTAGTTCTCCGCAAGAAGAACAAGGATTGAGATCATGGTACATGATAGTAACCTGATCAAACCCTCTCCAATTCAAATGGAGCTTCTCATAATTGGTGAACAACAACTGTCATACCACAGTATTAACTGTGAGTTTAATTGTAACTTCAGATTCACAAGGTATAAAAACTATTATTACTTTATCAATATTTATTCTAAATACTGATTTGGTCTTTTCAACATTTATTTTTCATAATATAAATCTTGTTGGTATGATTATTTTTAGACCTTATTTAAGGACTACTTCTAGTTGTATGGCCACATATCACCCTTCTTTAGCCACCTCTTATTTTTGTATGAGAATCTTTCTGAGCTTTTTCTGTGAGATGTGTGAAAAGATTGAGAGAAAAACAGAATTAAAGAGAGGCAGGATCCTTCCTAGAAAAAGGAGAGGTAGATGAGAGATAGGATTTAGTAATCCTTGTGAGGGAGCTCTGACTATTAAAAGTCATGAGATGTGTGGTGTGAGGAGTAGTGAGACTACTTTAAAAGAATAGAGAGATTAAGTTTTACTTGTTATATGTTTGCAGGTGCATAGAGTACTAAAGAAACAGACGTTGAACCATAGTCTGTTGAACCACAAATAAACTTTGATGTACCAAGTGTTGTTAATCTCCCTACAAGTCTAAGTACTGATACTTTCTTGTAGTCCATACATTCTACTATTCCACCACATGAGACAATCCCTGTTTTTGCTGAAAACAGTCCATTTACTCTATTATTCCATCACATGAAGAAATCCCTGTTATTGCTGAAGATGAAGTAGCACAACAGTCCATTCATAAAGTTTCATCCATTTTAGGGTCACCACAGTATTCTACAGGAACTGAGGTCCTGGAGTAAATTTTGAAGCTCCAATTCATTTATCTACAATTATTAAAGATGTGGAGTTAACTGCTGATGGTATGGAAGCTTCTGAAGCTGCTGGATCATATACTGCACCAATTTCTAATTCTATTCTACATGTTGAAGCTGGTGATGAAGTTCAGCAATTAGTGCAAAATCTAGTTGCTATTGAAGAATCTAATGATGGTGAAGAAGCTAATGTTTTAAATGCTCTTATAGATCATGAGCATGATCTTTTCTTCCCTAAAGATATGCCTATACATGTGAGACAATAGAAAATAAAAGAGTTAGATGCTAAGAAGCAACATGATTATTTTGATAATCTCTGGAATGTTCATTGGAAAGATGATATATATCCTATTTCCAGAACAAAAGTTGTTGCACATCTAGAAACAGCAGAACAGAAGATTAAGAATCAAGATATGCTGAATCATCTGAAAGCATCAAATCTGGTTGTCAGATCCTTACATACAGATCAAGAAGCAACCACTTCTCAAATCAATCAAATCAAAGAATCATTGATTGCTTCAAGGCTGAATACTCATCAGGAAATTCAGAAATAAATTGCACCAATAGTTGTCACACAGAATGCAATTGAAGCCAGTCAAGCTAGACTGAAAGCTAAACAAGGTCAAATGTCTGATCAACTTATAGAAGTATATAATTCAATGGAGCTGATTCTTTCTCTACTGCTTGGTGATGATGCCAAAGGGGGAGAAAATTGTTATATCCAAATGCAAACAGCTGACATTGACAAATACTGATGATGAAAATCCTGATGGAGGTAATAAGGGGGGACAGAAGGATAGTGAAAGGAGAAGAGGAGAAGAGCTAGTTGGAGTTAGTGGTTCATCAAAAGCAATCACTAGATCTCAATCTACACAAGGTGGAGAGAATAAGAGAAATGAAAGAAGAGTTAAAGAATTGACTATGACTACAACAATACAACAATCTGTACAAGTTACAACTGCTGCTAATGAAGACCAAGGTATTCTAGAGATAGAAGATGGTGCTAAAGCAAGTCAATATCTTCAAACTCTGAAAGTAAAAAGAAGGAAGACAACTCTATTCTATAAGGATCCAAAGATTCAAGCATTTGACTCTGAGGTGACTAGAAGAATCTTTGAAAGAGAAAATCCTGGAGTTGATCTTGAACAGCTAAGGCAAATAGAGGAAGACTTCAAGAAATCCATGAAGATAAAAAATGCTGATATTATTGTTATCTCTCAAGTACTTTATGAAGATCATCCTTTTAACAGACCAATCAGAGGTGTAGTTATGAGGGAAGTGAGTCAGGCAGAAGATAAAAGATCTCTCATAGCTCAAGCTATCTTAACTGCTGACAATAAGCTTAACGGACAAGAGAAGATAGGAGAGAAGTCAAAGATTTCAAAGCCTAAAACCAATGTTGTTGCAAAGAAGAAATCAGTATCTAAGGCAACTAAATCTCAAATACTCATAGATCCAATCTATACAGTAGTTCAAACTTATAATATTGAAGAAATATTTGAAGAAGAAGAAATCATCCAAGCTCACCAATGAAGGAAGATTTATGGAGCTGACTGGGCTGATAAACTGAAATTAACCTCTAACATTGCTCAAGTTAAAGAAGAAGCTGTTATTCAACCAATCACAACCTCTGATTCTACTCATGTTGTTGATTTCTTAAACCCAATTCAAGCAGATTTATCAAATCCTGATTCTGAAGGCATAGTCTCTGATAAGCCAGAACTTACTTTTGAAGAAAAGAAGAAGCTACTATGGGGAAGCAAGAAACCAGCACCTAGAAGAGATTCTTCTGAAACATTAAAGAAGATTTATAGTGGAAGTTCTCGATCTAGAAAACCTGGAATCACCAGTGGTCTTGGAAGATTAAATGTTGATGGTCCATTTTTAGGGGATGCTTTGACTCTAAGAAAACATTCTTATTCGATAGAAATTGGAGACAATGTAATGCTTAAAGACTTATAGAAGATCATATTAGTGCAAATTGTTATTGATCATGTTGAAGAGAAAGTAATCTATTTTCTGGAGTCTGGGAGAAGTTTAAGGTTGAATCAAGAACAGTTAAGAGACAAACCATGGCAATAATTGGAACTTATTGCTACTATTCTCAAGGTAACTAATTCTATAACTGCCAGATGGTCTGCATTCATAAAGAACCTGATACAGTTAAAGTAGAGAGGATACAATTAAATCAAAATACATTCCAAAATACATTGATCAATCTGAATATACTGTTGATATGCCTATTGGAGGAGCCAAGATAGAAATGATTCTATGGACTAAAGTTTTAACCTCTAATCCTGATTGAAAGAAAATTGGGTTTCCGGAGCTGGATGATCTGTTGGAAATTCAAAGCTATATAATCTCAGAGGTGCCATCTATCAAAATGATGAATCAAAAAATGAACTGAGGGAACATAAATGGAGGATGTAATGGTATTTGGATGTAATGGAAGAGAATCTGTTGAGGAAGTTTCTTCAAGATTTTCCAGACTATGTTAGAGTTCAGAATGAAGATTAAAGTCTGATATTCACTAAAGTAAGAATGAATATGCATACTTGATTCATGCATTTAGATAGTATTGACATCATCAATTAGAACTTGTACATATTTCCATAATACACAAGTAGGGGAGATTGTTAGATGCAATTGATGATATCAGAAGAAACTATCAGAAGTTCACATCATAAATGTTAGGTCACACTTTCACTGTAGAGAGGGTGAATACAGTGTTTATTACAATCAAATCAAACTTCAAGAACTTATGTAACAGAAAACAAACTTTATTTAAACAATAAACTCTGTTACAATCTAGAACTGTTATCTCTCAGTGATGAACAAAATATCACGAGAGCTGCTAGAGTTATAATAAATAATATTCTCGATAATGATAACACTTATAGTGTAAACCCTATGTCTGTGTTTATATACTACACAGTTACAAGATATTCGCTAATTGATATGGAATATAATTCTGCTTCCTAAAATATATCAATCAGATATCTTCTATTCCAAGTATTCCATTCTTCACGGAATTCCTTCTTCATGCATATCTCTTCTTATGTTTATCTTGATCTTCTTAACTTTAATCAGCTACTGTCCTTATCTGATCGTCCTTCAGCACTTAAGTTCTGATATCTATCTCCTGATAACATAAGTACTGATATCCCTTAAGTTCTGACTTCCAGTATAAGTACTGATCAGTTAAGTACTGATTTGTTCTGTTCAAATAAGATCTGAAATCTAAACATAAAACATATTAGCCATGACATTATCAAATATATCTAACAATCTCCCCCAACTTGTAAATTAACAAAATATACAAGTTTAACAGATATTTGATGATGTCAAAAACATTAAGTACAAATGCATGAGAAATAGACAAGATAACTACAACTTACAGTCCTTAAAGTTTTTACCATTTCAACTTCTGATAACAACTTCAATCTGTATAAATATCAGAATTTAAGCAGTTGTAGATCTTCGACTTGGCTTCATCATTTTCTGATCTCTCTGATGTCAGGAGTTGTTCTGAGATAATTCTTCAACAAACATTTCTCAGCATATCTGAGTTCATCAATCATTCTCCGTTTGACATCTTTAAGCTCTGCAGTATCTTCACCAGTTTGAAATATTGCAGCTCTGAGATCATTAATCTTTGCTTTTCTCAACTCCCGATCTAGTCTTATGACATAAGCTTTATTAGACTCTAGATTGAATTCAAGCCCCTTAATACCAAGATATGTTCTGATCTGTGCAGTATTAGGCTTCATATCAACAATATCACCATTGTGATTTCTGTACTTTGGAACATATCTGCTGTCAGACTTAACAGAATAAAGTCTTTTCTGTCTCTGAATCTGTTCCTTTAAGTAGTTTGCAGCAGTCTCTGTTATTCTGTCATCCACTTGAAGTAAGAATAATACATGCTCCAATTCTTCAAAATACTTCAATGGAATGGCATTTTGTCTTATATGATAAACCCTACCATCTGTCATGAAATACAACATGATGTATTCTTTCAAGTAGATATGGTAAACCATCTGTACAGATTCTAGTTGATTCAATCTCTCAGGAGTTGCTCCAATACCTGGTTCACTCAAGGAAGTTGGATCATCGGTAGTGTTATGTACTCTTCTTTCATCAGCACTTCCCAATCCAGTTTTATCTCTAGCTTCCTTTCCAGTAACTACTCTTGCTTCAAAACCACTTGAAGTAGTCTTCAAAGATTGAGTCTGTTTTGCTTTAGTGAATCCTGATAGGAGTGTTTTAGATTTATTTTCTGATATCAAGTTAACTTGAGCACTGTCAGAGGTTACTTGCTTCTTCTGAATATCAGAACTTACAATTTCTTGACTCTGAACAACTTGAGCCATGTCAGAGGTTGTTTTAAGAACTTTTCTTGAAGTCAGAGCAAGATTATCTTTTCCATCAGTAATTTCTTCTTCCTCAGGAGGTACATAAGGCTTGATAGGTTCACCAACCTTTTCTTTACCCTTGGATCTTGGATCTATCTGTGGTTGTGATCTAGCCAAAGTTTCTTCAGTATGTATCCTTTCTTTGATCACAATGCCTTTAGGTTTTGGAAGTAACTTTTTACCAGAAGCTTCAGATTTAGATGTGACTTTCTCTGATTTAAGTCTGACTTCTTCTTCCTTTAAACTTTCCAAGTCCATCCCTGGATTTTCTTGAAGAAATAACTGTCTTGACATTTCCTCATCAAGATCTAGAAGTTCATCAGAACTTATCCTTTTACCAGCAGCAGAACTTATTCTTTTCCCAGTATCAGAACTTGTTCTGTGACTAGCTTGTCTTGATGTAAACCTTCTACCTTGACTATGACCACCACCCATTCCAGAGTTTCCTTGGTCATCTTTTCCATCATCCTTTCCTTTCAGTGACTTGTTGGTTTTGCATTTGGACTTAATTACCTTCTCCCCCTTTTTGGCATCAGCAGGTAATAAAAGAGAGATAAGGAGTTCCACTGAGGTCTGGATTTCAGTAAGTTGCGATTGCTGAGAAGCTTGATTTGTCAGAATTTGATCAATCTGAGCTTGTTGCTTCTCTTGAGTTTTCTCAATATAAGCAACCCTGTCAATGATAGGTTGGAAGAACTTTTTCTTATCAAGTTTCCAAACTTGTTCCTGTTTAATAAAGTTCTCCTGAATCTTGTGTAGCTCTGCATGAGTGTTGGAATGAAGACCTTGTAGATGTTTAGTACTCAATGCAGTGACTCTAAGCTGGATTTTAAAATCATCAGAATGTAACATTTCATCAGCTTTAGTCAAGTGCTCAGCAAGATGTAAAGCATTTGGAACACATGAAACTGAGTTCCATTCCTTAGTCCACTCCTGACCTGCAGGAGTTTCACTCCAAGGTACTGGTGCATCCCTGATAACAAACTCCTTTAGCAGTTCAGACTTAGGAGGAGTATGTCCTGAAGGACCTGCTTCATCAGCATCTACAGTTGTAGCAGCTTCACCAGTATCTCCAACATTTACAGCATCAGAACTTAAAGAATCAGTATCTTCTGATAAGACAACTGTATGAGTAGCAATGGAGGCTTCAACATCCTCTAATTGCTGATCTGATACTAAGTTCTGATCAACAGCCATATCCTGATGCTCACCTAAAATCTGATCATCATCTTGATGCAGAGAAGGTGTTAGTGATAACTCAAGAGTTTGAACAGCATCAGTAACAGGTGTTGTGTAAGGATTATTTGCTGTTGGAGCTGCTAAGAAAAGTATTTCAGGCACAACCAAGTTCTGAATATCAATTTCAGCACTTGTGCCTGAATCAACAAGAGATATAGAAGGTGAATTAGCCTTGTCAGATACAGGTTCCTGAGATGGAGTTGATGGAGAAGAAGTGACTGGAGCAAATTCCTTGTCTTGTGAGATCAGAGATTCCTGATCCCCTTCCTTAGCTGCTTCCTCCTCATCATCTGAAACTGGCCTCTGTGCCCTCTGTTTCTTGTACTTCCTTGTTGATTTGGATTCCTTGGGAGTTGCAGGAACCGTCATACGTCTAAGCCTCTTGAGAAGCCTAGAACCCCCAATTGCAGAATCCTTCTGAGAAGTTGCCTTCTCAGCTTCATCTATCATAGGTTCTGAAGAGGGAATCTGATCCTCAGAATCTGATTCATCTCTCAAAGTAATCCTCCTCTTCTTCTGAGATGTTTGAGGAACAGTCTTTGTTCTCTTTGGCTTAGAGGATGTAGGCTTCACAGTAGGTGCTGAAGAAGAAGGTTGAGCAGTCTGTGAAGTGGAGAGATAGGATTTGAGATAAGTTCTGAGGGTAGGTTGAGTAGAATGAGAGGTAGGGACTGAGGTTGATGGATTTTGGTTATGGTGAGTTGGTTGAACATTTGAGTAAACAGATTTGTAAGTAGCAGGATCAGCATTTACCAGAATCTGTTTCACAGACTGAGGAATCTGTAATTGTCTCACCATTGATTTCTTTGTGTCAGCATTTATCAGGTCGTTAAAGTACCTTTTTGCAACCTTAAAAGGTGGGGTTTGAGTGCTGACTAACTGGGGTTCAGCAGTACAATACGTATAAATAAGTTGACAGAATCTAGCAAAATAAACAACATCTCGATCCTCTATCATCCTATCCCCAATAAAACCAATTATTCCAGTTGCAAAATCAAAATGAGTTTGATGGAT